>NC_046662.1:97675666-97717562 GCF_010883055.1 Belonocnema kinseyi
CTTTACCAGGCAGGCATGGCTTTTGTGAATTTAGTTCGAGAATCATAAGATAAGAGATGCATGTTTCTAGAGAAATGCAGAGGAGAATTATGCATGTATGAATACTTGGAGAGAAACGCTTACGGTTTTCGGATTTGCGGATTTCGGTTCACATAGGAATACGGATGCGCCTGCGCCAGGAACGGCCAGCGATGAATCGACCTGCGAAAAAGTCTACCAATGATGGATGGAAAGGGAGCAACGCGGACAGTTAGCGAGTTCGTAGCACCTATAAGCCACCACGGACCAGTGCAGTGCAGCGTCGCGGCGCCTCTAAGCGCCGGGCGTCCTCAGTTATCTGTATGATGTCCCCGTGAACGCTCGACTACATGTTTCTCTCAGTGGTAGACGTTCGGACACGTGTCTACCCGAACTACTTGTGAACTTGCTTCTGGTTGTTTGACAATATTTTCTTAATCCTGTGAAAAATTAAAAAAAAGTGTATCTGCAAACGACGCCGCTCATCAACGCAGGCGTCGACGCATTAAATGAACCAGTGATCTCCGTTGAGGCGTATGTCCAGAGAAGGTATAGAAGGCACAGTTGCACACCTCTTGTACTTACATAAAAATGACAATTATATTTCTGTATGTATTACATCCTAGGTTCTCATCTCCCCAAAAGACCTTGTTCAATAATAAATAAACCTTTTTGATCGTTCCCTTTCGAGGAATATGCTTTTTAACACAAAATAGAGAAAAAGGTTTATTATTTCAGTTATGTGACATTATGATGCAGGGATCTGAATCAAGTTATTCGATATGTCTTTATTTTATTTATAAAGTTGTAGAATTAGAAGGGAGCCGTAAATGATCAGGCATTTAATCATGTTTTTGTTCAAATATAGTGTTATGTCAATAAACAAAAGTGTTTTTGATTGATTTTTGTTGTCCATTTGACTAGATATTATTTCGATTTAATCAAATTCCCAGGATAAAGACGCTAAATTATTTTAATTCGATTAAATTAAACCAAAATGTATGTCGGATCAACGAAATATATTGCTGTCTAATAACCATATTATGTAGCTAAATCAACAAAAATTTTGTTGATTCAACTAAATATTTTGTGGATACATGAAGAAAGGCACCAGTGAATTTGTTATTCATTATGCAATTTTAAGAATATTTTTATTTTGTTCAGTGTCTATTTTCGTCAATTCAAATTGTATTGCTAAAAAGTCAGTTGGATCTAACAGGTTAGAGAAAAATAAGGGATCTATAAAGGCAACATTTTATCTTTGTGTTTTATGAATAGAAAAAAGTTGCCTAAGAAGTGCCCTCCTCAATATTTCTATACAAACATATTATATTCATTAAGTACCAAGGTACTTCAGGACGAAAAGTTGACTTTTTCTTAGCTACAAATTGCATTCTTCAAAAAATGCAAGTAAATTAAGAAAAATAGGAAGTAAAAATTATCATACAAGTTTGGATGATGAATTAGTATCTATTTAAAAAATCTTAATTCAATAGTTAATGGACTGGCTAAAGCAAAACCTATTTTATCGTTGGAGAGCAGCTGATAAAGCTAGTAAGAGACAATAACAGACACCTTTCCCTTTAATTCAATTAATTTTTCTTCACAGGCAAATAATAATTGTATCTGACAACTTTTTCTAAATCTCTGCTTATTTGTATCTTTGGCTCATTTCAAAGTTCGCTTTACTTAACGCTTATTCGACTTTTTAAAACATATTTTTGATAAATATTTCTTCAAGAAGATACATAAAAGTTCAAACAATATACTGTGAATAATATTGATCAACAAGTATTGAATCAAATAATAAGATGGGCCTTTTTAAATATTTTTTTCAACAATTTTCAACATTTTCTGCAAAGTAAATGATGCTGAATCATTATTTTAATCCTAAATATTAACCTACGTAAACACGTAAGTGGCCAAACACCTTTTTCCCAGAATTTAGTGCATATTACATGGAGGAAAATAAGTTTGTAAGCCAACTAGTGCATTTGTATAAATACTTTTAAAAAATATTTTAATTATTATTGAATTAATTAGAATAGTTCATAGTGAAATATTAATTTCAAAAGTAATTTGTATATACGTTAACCGGCCACACGACAAATCAGAACTTTATTCTCCATTCGGGCGGCTGTACGAATAGCCAATATATACTCGTGCGTTCGAACATGCGAAAAGATAATTCGTGAAATAAATCAGCTCAAATCTGAATAATTGTCTACTTAGCGCTTTGAAAGAAGAAGACGGTAAATGAAAGCCGGGTTACTTCTTACTTCTAATCTAGCTGTTCAACTAAATATTCAGCCTTAGAAATATTTGCACCTTTAATATGGATTTATACATTTGTATAGTTTATCTAAGAACTTGGTATAATAAATTGCCATTAAGAAACTGTCTATTATATTTCATATATATGCATATCAATCATTTATCAGAAAAGATAGATAATTCCACTTTATACAAATTAAAATCAAGTTTGACAGTAATTTTCAATTCTGAATAATAAGGTATAATATTTTCTACCAGTTCGACATAAACTATAGTAGATTTTAAGTGGAGAAGTTCAATTGAGCGCATAATTAACAAAAGCAGCTGTATCCACGATAAAATACGAACATTCACAGTGATTTTGGAAAAAAGTCGACTTATACCAGCGTGCGGGTGCAATAAAGAGAAAAAAACTTAGTCGAAGTACTTTATATTCTCGACTAAATTGATTGTCTCCCTATGTCTGTACATTCGTGTAAAAATTGTATATCATATATGATATAATCATGTTTACAACATCCGATTAGAAAACTACTTGAAACTTATTATATGATTGAACTTGTGGTAGGTACTTTTTTGTCTAAAATATAATTATTCCCAAACATAACTTCTTTCAAAAAGTACCAGAACAGTGCTAATCTGGTACAAGAAGAATGAGATTGTATATGTTTTTTTGTATGCCACATTATCAATCGTTCGGGTAATTTTTTGGGGCTCTTCAAGTCTTAAGTTACGTTTTTTCTGCCAATTACCCCCGCAACTTGCCCCTGCACTTCTTCTGTAGTAAGTGTATGAAACTGTAACATTGGCGTAACGCTTTATTGAAATACCTAACCCCACAAACACTCGAATTTCTATCTACCTCGTTGCTTACCTCACACGGTAAAAAGAGAGATCCGATCGACTTCACAAACCGATGTCCCACTGCAGCCTTTTGTAATCTCAAACCGTCACGTGTTTTGCAATGTGTTTCGCTTACGCATGCATAGTTGCAAAATAAAGATGTAATTTTGGATGCTGTTGTATTCAAATCTGATCTTAAACGATATGATTAACGGTCCGCGAACGTTTCAAGTATGTAAACAGGAAAACATTTATTTTTTAACGTGTGACAGCAAAATTTCTTCCTCATTTCCGTTAAATATTTAGTTTACCCTTGTCTCTTTATGATAAAGAATGCGCAAAAACCTGAAAAAAATATTGTTCACTACGCAGGAAAATCCAACAAAAAACGGTTCACACGACTCGAGTGTTTACGTTCGAAGTACGTCAATTAGAGCTGAACGTCAGAACGAAAACCGGGCTCAAATGAAAGTTTTGAAAAATTTTGAAAATTTACATTGGATATAAATTTGTGATTTTAAAATATCTGTATTTAAAAAATCTGTATTTAAAAATCTTTAGAAACTATGCCAATTTTTAGGAATTGTCAAAGTTTGTTAAGATGATGTTAAAATTTTAAAGGCAGAAATTTTTGAAACAGCTGACAAAATGTCGAAAATACTTTTATTTTAATTGACTTGTTGAAGATTATAGTAAAAAAGTAGTAATATCAGAATATTTGTGTACAACAGAATGTATTTAGGTTTTTTCTATTGGATGGCAATTTGTGTGATTGTGTTTTCATGAGACGGGTCTCTGCGAGTGTTAAATAAACGTCATATAAAACAAGTTATGTTTCGTTCAATTATGATCGCACAGATTTGAGAATAGATTCATTCGATCGGGTATGATTTCTTTCTTTTAATAAAGAAACAGACTTTATAGCACCTTTTCAGCTTTTGGAACAAATCGGGTTTTTATAGGACGGGCCCATGCGAGTGTTTAATAAACCTCATATAAAACACTTTAAATTTCTTTCAATTTTGTTTTCACTGATTTGAGAATAGACTCATCTGATCCGCCATGCTTTCCCTCTTTAGAATCATTAAAATCCACTCGTTTAATCTTGTGCTGCTGTAAGTTCGGTTTCTCCGTTCCACGCCATATATGTATAAGATGATTATGCCAAATTATATATTTGATTTATGCTTGACTTTAGAAACAGCAATAGCTCTTTTATTAATATCTACCTCTAGCCTAGGTTTTATATTTCAAAATAAATAAAAGTTAGTTGCCGTTCTTCTGAGCTTGATAGAGTCTCACTTCGAGCCTACAACACATGAAGTCCTCAACTTAACAATTAACAGGGTTCTTGCTTGCGAGCGTGGAAAATACAATTGTTTCGACGGGATATGTCCTAACTGCATCGGATGAGAATGAACACTATCATTCAGATTTGTAACCATGTTTTTATAACCGGATTAAATCTTTCCCATATAGAAGATATAGGGAATGTCCATAATTAACGTATTTGATCATTTAAAATTACCCCACATTATAGGAATCCCCTAGATTATCATGCTGCTTCCAGTATGGCTCCGGTTGGGCCATGGCCATGTACGAAAATTGCTAGAATACTAGCCCTATCTGTTTTACTAGTTAATGTTACCGAATACTCCGTAAAAATAGACACTGCCTAAATTAAACCTTAAATAACATTCGCCACTGAAAGTAGGTATAACTGAAAAAATAAAATGTAATCTTTATCCCGATTTCAAAGTAACCTTTACCTGAAAAAAAATTACCTGCACGTGCTAATATTTATCCAACACATTGAGTGTCCAAAATTGATATTTAAAATTAGTTTTAATCATCGTTTAAAGCATAAACAGCTTTCTCTGCAGAATCCTATATCTTCATCAAATTCTATCAAATATCAGCTTTCTATGAACAGCAACAAAAATAGAATCGTAAAGTGGGTTATTACTCGTTAACGTTTACTGCCATGCAGAACTTGATGGCATACATGTACGATATAGTCTCCATTTATAGAATAAAAACCTAGATTCATAATAAAAGGAATCGCATTTAGAAAGTATTATACTAAAACCGAAATGAAATATAGGATTTCATTAATTTCAGTTCCAGCCTTGTATATTAATTTATAATATATTCAATAATATAGAGACAAAAAATTGTATTAATTAAATTAGTGATATTTAGATGCTTTAAACTCTTTCTTGAGGTTCAAAAATTTTCATTCAGAAATCTCATACAAACAGTTTAAAAGTTAACAGAAAAAATGTTATGTACAGATTTTAACAGACATCTTCTCATCAATGAGTGAATATCTAAACAGTCCAAATAGAGACTAAATATAAATAAATAATAGTATATCCATAATAATAAATTGATTATTTTATTATTAATTAATAAATATAACTAAATAGTAGGGAATAAATATCCAAATAGGGACAAAAGTACAAGTGCACTTATGTCATCTTTATTCAGCAGGACTTTTTTAGCACAAAAGTACCGAAAAAGCCCAAGTGACTGTTTTTTTTGTAATTGTTGCACGTAAAAATTCAATTCAGGTACCAAAGAATTTCGATTTAATCTGAGCCCCTACCTTTTTCCTTAATTTTTGCTAGTGTTCACGGGACTTATGACCCAAAAACATTCGACTGAGATAGAACATATCGTGAACATTTGTGTTACTTCAATTGTGTTACAGCAGGAGCTTCTTCAAGCATAAATTCCCTGAGCACTTGTAAAAATTGAACTGGACATATTTTCCACCTTCTGGTACTTTAATTCTATTTCATCAGCAATTGTTTGAAACATAAATTCCTTGAACACTTACAAATCTTTATCCGGCATCCAAGTGGGACTTAATTTCTACTCGGATTTAGGCCTACAACTTTAATCTACTTTACCGCAATAAAAGCAAGACATACATTTTTAAAAATCCTAGCGAGTAATATTCCTAACACGAATTATTTTGATGAACTATTAAATCTTTTTACTTTTTTTTAGAAGTCTTACACAACGAGCAATAATTTTGCAAGGTGTAATAGTGACTGACGAACGTAAAAGTCATAACGATGGTCGGATAATAATCAGTCCACATTGCTTGTTTATTTGTTTCAGTCCGATATGAGTACCGAAGGAAGAGCGTTCCCAGGGAAAAGATGACGCCACGACGTCACATCCTGGCTGGGATTCGTAGGTCGATTGTAGCTGCAGGCGTATTAGTTCTCGTCATCTTAGCATTTTACAACCGGGATAGTACAAACAACATACAGCAGACGGCAGGAATAGAGGTACAAAATGTATTTGTTTTATAATTTAAAGGAAAATTGTTTGCCTGGATGGATTTATTTAAATTAGCGGGATGCACAGAACGCCATGAATGGATTTGTAAAAATTTCTCACAAGCGTAACGCAGCTGATTTTTAAATTGTTTTTTTGTTCAGCAAGAATCAATCAAATACAGCGGCACACGTGTAATTTTAGCAAGAAATATATTTCCAGTCATTCGTGGCCTTTTGACGGTTTGCAAACATGCTTGCTGGTTACTAAAATAAAAACATCCAAGCTTTCAAAGATAATTTTTTTTATCTGAAGTAGGGTAAGCAAAGGTATTACCGACCCCTCTCCCCACAATTCTAACATTTTCTCAAAATAAACACACTTATTTAGATCTTGAAGCTTCAAGTTGGATACGATTATACAGGTTATAACTTGATCTTTCGTTTGCATAAACCAGTATTTACTTTAAAGCATGCAATTCCCTAAAACATGCAATATTATTCCTGAGTAAATTTATGAAACTCTATCCAAAATTTATAATCGTTTAATTCATAATGCTTTAAATTTAAAACAGCAACGTTTTGAACGATTGCAATTGTTCTCTTACCATATGAAAATCATTTAATTTTAAACAGATTTAGAGCTGTTCAGACATAAAGATTCAAAAAGTTCTAAACATTATCATATAGTTATTTTTTTATACTCTAATTCATTTATGTTGACGGTTAATTTATTTAAAACACTATATTGTCAAAATTATTGAATTTAAAAAATGAAAATTTTTCACTGTTCTAGCTTTCAAAACTGTTATTGCAAAGGTTTTTATTTAAAATTTTTTATAAATTCCTGATCAAAGAATAAATTTAATTCTCATTTTCATTTTTTTTCGCGTCATAAAAAATAGTCTATTATTTCTATATCACTTTGTTGTGGAACCAAATTATTTTGTCTTTAAATCATTGTAAGTCCTTTATTTGTTTATACTCTCTCCCTTTTACGGATTTGAGAGTCTTTACATAACCATTAAAAGTATTCTTACAAACAAGCCTCATACTATCTTACGAACTATTCGCTTCACACAGTCTTGAATTATTATTCTTATTTCTAAACGCTTGCGACTTTGCCCTGGGCTTCTATTTCCTTTTACCATTATCAATTTCAAATTTTGCTATAGTTCGCAACACCACTTCGTAACTCTCCTTCTTTCGGACTCATTTTTTGGCTTTTTTTTCTACTATCCTATGAAACCAGCTTTCTTTCTCTCAGACCTTCTAGCTTCTTTATCCATTCCTCCCCCTCACCATTTTCATTCAGAAACCATTTAATTCTCTCTTCTGTACTCTACCCTTCCCCTTCGCACCTATACACCTCTCTGACACATGCAGCTATGTTTCCTGCTCATACCTACATACTCTATAAACATTATCTTCTTCATGCATCCAATACCTGCATGCTCTTATACCCTCTGCATTCTGAATCTCATTACTCTATTCCATTTTTGCTTTCCTTTTTAATCTTTTTCAGGTACTCTGGTTCCCCCTGCCCCTTCACCATTCTATACCAGCTGTTGTATCTTGAATCTGCCATTTTCTCCCATCTTTCCTCACCTTGTCTTGCGTACATCTCTTCCTCTATTTCCTCCCACTCTGTACCCCTCTCATCTATACCACATTCACGCCTTATTTCATATCTCTCATCCTCACATTTTGAACGCCCCACGTTACCTCTCCTCTCTTTATTCATGACATCGCAAGCACACGCTTGTGCAATTTTGCTTCCCTCTTCCCTTCTTAATTTCTCTTCGAAGTTCCAGACTTTTTTAACTTGCCTCACCACCATTTTTTCTCGTCCTATTTATTCTCTCAGCATATAACCTGGGCAACTCCAGCTCACTCCCGAAACCCATCTCAAAAACCTCTTTTGCAAACTTTCTATTCTCTTGTGTTCGTTCCATCTCCAGATTTCCACACCATAGCTTAACACTGACCATACTAATTCATAAAACATCCACACTCTCATCTTCCAGTCATTCTTGAACCTTCTTTTTCCTATACTCCATACTTGTCCCATTACTTTACTCGCGCATTCCAATCTCTTTCTCATCTGTAGCTCGCTTCCTCCTCTCATTTCGAACCAAAATACTAAGTAGCAAAACTCATCAACCAACTCTACCACCACGGCATTTATCTTCAAAGAATAAATTTAATTCTCATTTTCTTTTTTTTCGGGTCCTAGAAAATAGTCTATTATTTCTATATCACTTTGTTAGGGAGACAAATTATTTTGTCTTTAAATAATTGTAAGTTATTTTTTGAATGACAATAACTAAAAATGTTCATAAATTTAAAACTTATAACAACTTAAAAATTCCTAATTAATATTTTGTATGACATAATAGAAAACCTAATGTTGGCATGGCAAACGTTGATGAAAGGATTCTTTTTTCATGAGAAATAAGTAAGCGTTCTAATTATTTAGTCAAGTCTTTTCAAGTAAGTTAATTAAAATTAGTACATAAACTAGAAATTAAATGCAAAAATCTTCTAGTTGAATGATGGATTACATCTTTTGGTATTTAACAAGACCTTCGAATTTCAAGGAAGTGGGTTCTAGGGTCTTTTATATCGACACATAATATCGTTATTGAGAAATAATAAACGTAGCATGCTTGAGAAAATATAATTTACGTCACCTTAGTTTACCACTAGTGATAATAATGTAAATAATGATATGTGGCAAATGCGAACATGAAAATGCACCGCGATAAAATAAATCGATGTATGCAAGTAATGAGCCATCTGAATAAAAGCAGTGTACTAATCTGTTTAAAATTCGGTGAACATGGTGTGAGATGTCTCGCCTATCCCGAATTTCTCTACCCACGCCAAAACTTATTGGCACTCGCGACACCGGAAAGAAATTAGCAACGCCCGACTGCTCTCTTGTCTTTTCTCTTCCTTTTATCACATTCTCAGTCTATATTTCCCTCTTCAATGATGTTGGTGTCGAGTTTCTTTAACCAGATTTGTAATATTCCCTTCATTTTCTTTCAAAATTTATTAATCATATTATGAACAAAATCTTCTTACGGTCACGGAAATTTGATTAGTTTGAATAATATAATTGATTCCATGTGTCCCGCACGTAAATAACAACAAACGAAGTCACGGTCATTTAAATATGAACCATTCTCTTTAGGTAAATAATGCTTATAGTAACTCATGTTTATAATTTTTAATTTTGGCTTAGGCTCCAGTCCAGGTTCGCTCGAATTCAGTGAGCGCAAGTAAATTATTTTCGATGAGCCTAATCACTTCCTCAATCAAAATAAAATAATAAATACTGTAAACATTATGAAATAAAAAAGATTTTTTAATTTAGAACTTTTGAATTTCCAATTGATTGAAGTTTCAAGTTTAGAAATAAAAATAATAATTCATATATTGACATTTATTGGCTCATTAAAGTTAATGCACTTACATATAAGAACTTGCTAAATTTAAAGTATTAAAAATTAAATTTTAAATTTAAGGCATTTAAAATCCAATAATTTAAAGCTGCTTTCTGCCTGACATACTTCTTTAGCTTCTTTCACGTCCACGCATTTTTCCATGTAAGCGGTCTGCCTTTAGGCCCACTGCCATTCGTTGCCTTAATACACTTGTTTCGTTAGTCGTTCATCTTTCATTCTCCGAACATGCCCAAACCATCTTAACCGATTTCCTTGCCATATGTCAACTAGTGTCTCTTCTGCACCACATTCTTTGAGGATTATCTCGTTACTTACTTTGTTCATCAGTGTTTTTACGCATGCTATGCGTAGGAATTTCATGTTTATCGCGCTAATTTCACTCTTATCCTTTTCTTGACAGATCCATGCCTGGCTACCGCACAGCACAGTGGGTACAAAGATAGAATAATTATGTATTGCCATTTTATCTTTATTTAATATATTTTTACTTGTAATAATTGGCCCTGCTCTACCGATAGCCTTATTATCCTTGTGTATACGTCTGTTCATCTTTCCAACCATCTTTCCGTTATTAGTGTATAGGCTACCAAAAGATATACGTATTTATCAACATGTTATATTCTTTCATCATTTAAGACAATATTGCATAATGTTTTTTTAACTCTTTCCTTCGAACGCCATACTTTTTGTTTTATTCACGTTAATTTTGAAGCCCATACTCTTCATGCTTGTATTCAGTTTGTTCAACATTCTTTGCGAGTCTTCGATTGATTCTGCCATAACAACCTTATCTGCGAACACTATAACCTACGTACCCTTACTATTTCGAGATCGACACCCTCTTCGTTGAAGAGGTTCATTCTTAAACACTTGTCCATGAACATCTTGAATAGTCACAAAGACATAACGCATCGTTTTCTAACATCTTGCATAATATCGAACCAGTTACTGAATTTCCCATTTACCCTTATAGTCGCTTTGCTACCCGTATATATTGTTTTTATCGCTTGTAAGAGCCATCCGTTGACCCTGTACTTTTCCAGGACTTCCCAAAGCTTGCTTCTGTTCACATAGTCAAAAGCTTTTTTTCAGGTTAAGAAATGCACAGGAAACTTTTTTCCGTATTCTCAAACTTTTTTCTGTGATCTGCCCTAACCTAAATATTTGATCAGTACATGATCTGCCTGGCATCAATGCACTTTTCATATATTTTTTCTGTTATTTTCTTTACCCTACGAATAAATATTTTAAAATATATTTTGCTTTCGGTACTCAAGGTAGTATTCTACTTTGAAACGCCCCAAAAAATGCTATTTTTGTGATTTTTTTGTGAGATTATTAATAGTGATATCGATATAGGGTTTGTTAGGCTTAATAAACACACTCTTCAAATAAATTTTAAAAAATTCATTTATTTTATGCACTTTTTATACATAAAAACGTTTAATAAATTCAAATCCTCAAAAAGTGGGTAGCTCTGCGCTGTTACAAATATCTCGAGAATGAGCGGTCTGAAACAAAAAAATTAAACAGTTTTAGATGTAGCATGACTGCAGCAACCGGCTGAACTAGGTTATTAAAAAAAATTAATTATAACTATACTTTTTTGCAAAAAACCTTAAAAAATAAACTCATTCTTTCGTTTTGCTTTTTCACCGCCATTTTATTATTTTTTCATACTGTTTAATTTTTTTCGTTTCAGACTGCTGATTTTCTGTTCGTTTTTATGCATAAAAATTGCCTAAAATAAATGAAATTTTCTTGAAATGTATTTAAAGAGTGAATTTAGTTAGCCAAACAATCACTACATCAATATCACTATTAATAATCTCAGAAAAAATTCACAAAAATAGCTTTTTTTCGAGCGTTACAAAGTCGAATACTGCTTTAATAAACTGATACCTCTCTAATTATTGCAGTTGCTTGTATCTTACTTTCCTTTGTATGTTGGTACGATCATTTTTTTTCTAGTCTTCTGGAACTTCACCCATTTCCAAACATAATTTCATTCATTCGCACAACTTGTGAAGTATGCATTCCCCACTGTATTTAAGCATGTCAGTGTTAATACTGTCTACACCAGTCCTAATTTTTTAAGTTCTTAATTATATCCCTAACCTCTGTGACACAGACTTTCTCAACGGAGGTTTCTAACGCAATGTGGTGCCCGATAGCTTCATCTGCCAATAATTCCCTGAAAGTCTCTCAAATCGTCTAGTATCCCGTCTGTATAATATATAGCATTTCACCTTTGCTATTTCTCATTCGGATTAACTTTGTACTTTTCATTTTTCCTTTCTATTTTTATAAAGCAGTTTCATACTTTCTTCAAAGTCACTTTTATATTTTTTTCTCTTCTGTTGTGATTTTATCTTTACTTTCCCTGAGTAGTCGTTTAATTTTGCTATTTTTGTGCCTGCGATCATTTTCACGTCTATTTATCTCCTTATGGCTAAAACTTTACATGTTCATCGTTCTGTTGTACGTTTCTTTCTTTTGTTTTTGAACATTACAAAATGTTCGGACCTGGATAAAATTGGTGATACTTAGGTTTTTGGGGTGGATGAAAATCCAACAGCTGATTTTAAGTCAGCGACCCCAAAAATATAAGGATCGCCAAACTTATAAAGGTCTGAAAATTTTTTATAATTCATGCTCGCCACATTGAATCTGCCATTTTGTATTTTGAAAATCCAAAATCAGATTTCGATTGAGTGACCCCAAAAATCTAAGTATCCTTCCATTTTATTAAGTTCAGAATATTTTCAATTATTCATGTCCGCTATATTGAATCAGCCATTTAAAATTGTTTAAATCCAACATCAGATTTGAAATCAGCGACCCCAAAACCCTAAGTATCATAAACTTTATCAAGGTCTGAGCATTTTAAACAATTTATGTCCGCCTTATTAGATCTACTGCTTTAAATTTAAAAAATGCCAACATCAGATGTGAAATTTGAAATGCCATATTGGATATGCAATTTTGAATTTTGAAAATCCAACATTAGATTTGAAGTCAGCGACCCCAAGAACCTTAATATACTCAAGAAAAATTTAATTGGAAAAAGATATTACGCAGAATTTAAATATCAAACAAACAAACAAATGAGTAGAATATGTTCAGAAACTTCCAAATTAAGCACATGCTTGTATTTATATTTAGTGAAGATTAGAATGCCTTTTTTGAATTTATGCGATTTTGAAGATTTTGAACTTCAATGTACCCTGCACTTATCTTCTGAAAATTGGGCTACGGTTAATGTGGCCCAATTTATTATGTTGTAGTAGTTTAACCGAAACCAAATTTCCATAAGGAAGGTGCGGGTACTTTGAAATTCAAAATGTGTAAAATTGTACTATTTCAAAATAATAAGAATGTATATCTGCAGAACTGTTCTAGTGTTTATCATTAAATGTTATACAACTGGGTCGTTGCAAAATAAATCATTTGTTTTTCAGTTTAAACTTAAAAATAGAAATCGACAACCATTTTAACCACGAAGGACCGTTAAACACCACGTAATGCTTTTTGCTGACGGGTGTGTAAGTTTAATAATGGCGTGATGCTTGAGATGACCCTCGCCGTTTTATTGTTTCTTGATTTTTTTATTGATACTAATATGCTACGTATATCCTAGAAAAGATAATCTTGTGCCGATTTAACGTGTAAAGCAAGGAGTTAAAACAAAATGCTTAGAAAATGTTATTGTTTTAAGAAAAATACAATTATTGTCGGCTTTATTCATATAGCGCGAAAATTTCGAAAAAGAAAGCTAGATAGAGAAAAGTTATAAGTAGAATTTTTTAAAGAGTTTTTGAGTGAACGAACTTTGCTCTTTCGAATTTTTTCGTCTTTCGTTTGGTTATTGTAAAAAATGCGAATTCTGGGATACATGCACCATACTAGTAACAATTTTTTTAAATAAAGAAAAAATAAAATGACGGTGTTTTTGGGAAAATTGAGTTTAAAAATAATTATACTTCGTCACCAACTATAAAGATTCTAATACGAACACAACTTAATACAGTGAAACTCTTCAATAGTCCTCCCTTCTATAGCTCATCTGAGATTTGACGTCGAACCGCATGAAGGTGTCTGAAAACGTGAAGATTTGACGAAAACCGAATAAGTTAAATTGTACATTAAACCAATACCTTCTTATTAGGATGAGAATGTAAAAATACAATTATTAAAAATTATGCAATGATCCTATTAAGATATTTTCATGTTTCGCAAAATTTTTGAGGGAAAATGAAATGGATGAATTTTTAAACTAATTTTGTAACCATTACTTCTGTCTTTATTAATTTTTATTTATTTTATGGTTAAGCTACCCGCGGGTGCGCCTTTGAAACTCACACGAGCGGGCGCGTGCTGCACTCTGTGCGGCTGATCGAAAATTCAAATTTTTCTTACAAAAGATCTATTTTCTTAGGTTGGGAAGTAATTATTTAGATAAAAAGATATCCAACAGTTTAACATCATAATATATTAAAAAATTTTTAACACAAAATATAATATTGAATACATAATAATTGAACTTTTCACAGTACGAGTAATTCGCTTGATTAGAAAAAAAGAAACTGAAAATAATTATTCTACAAGGAACTTATTTTTGAACTCCCATGAATCCGGTTAAAGCCTTACAAATTGAAAAAGTATAAACACTAAAAACTTTGAAAATTTGAATTGCCAACATGCAAAGAAATTTGAACCAAATAAACTTTGGCACTATGCAAGTATGATTCATTCCTTTTTCAGAACTGTGAATTCGCGGCTACTTTTCGACTGCCGAAACCATTTTTTGGGGGTTCCGATGATGCGACCCTATTGCGTATATCGTCAACAACGATTACTAGTACCCGCCCCGACATTTTGTCCGCTTTCCCGCGCCTAATTTGAAAATACTGGACTTGTCGCACTGAGTGAGGCCACGCGCCCGCCGGTAGGTTAAGGAATGAAAATATAAATTTAAAAAAAAAATGTTATTTACCTATTATTTGAAATAAGTGGTATACGGGGAGAAATTTCGGGAGATTAATTCACGGCACCGCTCCTTGATTTTATTACTCTTTGGCGCAAGAAATCTGGTTTCGGAACCCTTGCTTTTAAATCATGGTCTTCAAAGTTTCAGGCCTTAAGCCACGCCCCTTTGCTCTCACGTCTCGAATTCTATGCTTTTAGATATCAGATTACGAGACTTCGAATCACATAAAAATTGTATCTCTAAAATCACGCGCTTCTGTGAATTATTCTCTTGAAATTTCTCTCCGTGTATGTACATAAAAGCCAAGAAAGCTGTGTTCTTCAGCTAAGGTAAGCTAAAAAAAAATCTGGAAAATTATGAAATGTAATACACCAGTGTGAAATATGCAGTTCGACACTATTCATCCCTCATTCGCCCTATTATACTTTCTCAGCTGAAAAGCCCTTCGTAGACTGGCAAATTTCCAGACGCAATGCGGCAGGTGGCTCTCAAGTCATACACTCTTTACCTTCGAACGACCAAAAAACATTTCTAGATGATTTCGTCATATTATAACTGTGATATGAGATTATTTTTTGATTGACATATTATGATGTCATAAAATGGTTTAAAGTTTCCTGGCCCAGTTTTAAAAAGCTCTTAAAAGTCTCTAAAAGACTGTAGCAAATTTTCAATCAAAAATCCTTGTAATAACCTTCTGTATCACAGTTTACAATAATAATCAATAATGCATCAGGATCAACAAATTTATAAATATGCACGTCCAAATAAAATAGAACCAGATTGTCACTATGTACTTACGTATAGGAACATACAGCCAGATACATTGCCGACATTTTAGATCTAAGACGTAGACTCTCTATAGAGAGTACGTTCTGGTCTATACACAGAAAAACGCTGGTGTTAAATTTGTTGCATCTCAAATTTCATTGGGCTCCCAATGATCATTTGAGAGAGTTTTCAAGTCTCAAATATATTCCTCTGAACTTAGGTGCCCATGTGGGCATCTAGGGGAAAGTATCATTTGGAGACTGAATTTTGGCTCATGCAGAGTTGTGGAGTTCTGAACCGCGCAACTATTCGCTTTGCGATATTAGCCTAAATAATTGTTAATAAGGAAACCAATTGAAACAATATTTACCTAATTTCCAAATTTCTTTCATTTAATAGGGCGTGCCAGTCGCTTAGAATAAAATTATAACTTCCTAATGCAACTTCCAAAAGTTATGTTAGTCATGCCCGTCGACATTTAAACTAAAGCCGAGATGTATAGAAAAAGTCATGACCGTCTACATATACAATAAGGTATTTTCACTCCAATCACTAGCTCACTTCACTTCGTTGAATAATGAGGGGGTAACAATTGACCAAATGTATGTAAATCGGTTAATTCTTGCTCTATTTTTCTAATATCTTCGTAGAAAGTAATTTTGCTGTATAAGTGCAAAAGTTTTTCTTTTTTAGAGACTATTTAATGCAATAATAAAATTATAACAATTTTCATTCATGCGTGCGTTAGGGCTGAGCGCTGGTTGTCTACCCTTTGAAGAGCGATTCAAAATTACGTTGAAAAAACAATTCTTGTAATTTAAATAAATAATTATTAAAATATACACAAGAATGTATACAAATTGTGTAACTTTTGATTTCAGGCAAGAAAAAAATTTATAACACATATATTTGATGAATAACAGTTTATTTTCATTGAATTTGAAAGACTGACTAATATTTCTTAAAATATTTGTTAAAAGATACACGTTTTTAAATACCATATGATGTTTCAGCAGCTTGATATATAGAAGCTAATTGCAGAATATAATAGTGATAATATTTGAATAATTCTAAAACAAAATTTCAGATTGTTCTTTTCGATTGAGGCGTGACAAAACGACGCTTGAAGTAAAAAAAAAGAAAGCGTAACTACAATGCAGTCGTGATAATTGATGTATTTATAGGTTATATAATTATATGAATTCCCTGAAAAATACATACAAAATATTAAAAACTTATAAATAATTATTTTCAAGCACTTTTCCAAGAAATTTCTTTTTAAATTGAATGTTTTGTAAAATATAATTTGGTCTTTGGAATTCACTGAAAATAAACTGTTATTAATATAGCCAAGTGCGGCCAATGAGCGGTCAGCCCTAACGCAAGTGCAGTAGCTCAGGGTGCCAACATTGGCATCATTGGTCCACAGTATAAACCGGAAAAATAAATCAAATCAGCTGGCAGGAAAAAGTTGGGATGTGAAAGCTTCAATAAGGTATTTTCACTTCAACAATCAGCTAACCTCACTTTGTTAAAAGCTGATGGGGAAAAATGGATCAAAACTTTATTTCTGTAATATATTTGTAATTAATCATCATTATTATTTTATTATTTCATTAAATAGTAATTTAAATATAAATCTATTTTTTAACTACATTTATATAGAAAAAATTACCTTTTACGAAGATGTTAGCAAAATAGGGCAAAAATGAACTGAATCTCATACATTTGGTCCCTTATTTTCCCCTCAGCAATCTACGAAGTGAAGTTAGCTGTTTATTGAAGTGGAAATACCTAATAGGCTTTAATCTTACAGTTTGAATGTTCCCGCCACTATATTTGAAACATTGCAATGTTTCACGAAACTCCCAATGTTTCATGAAACTTTTCATCAGGCTAAAGTTTCATGCAAATTTACATCCCTATTCATTGCGAAAAACAAATTTCTGTTTTTATTATACAATTGTATTTACCTTATCTTTCATGTATGACACTAGCCACTGCAAGATTAGATATCTAAGATATCTTTAAACTTCCGCAGAAAATCTAGTGAAAATTTGTTCGAACGACCAGGCATCAATTTCGATGCAGACGGTCACGACTTAATTTGTACATCCCGGCTTTGGTGGTTTGAATGTCATATAGTAGGTTTTGACTAACCTAACATTTGGATATTACATCACGCCAAGTACTATTTTTATTCCAAGACTATTTAGTCGCTGGTGAATAAGAGGAAATAAAAAGTTAGGTAATTATTATTATAATTTACCTGCTTATAGACATCTGTTTCACTCAAATAACGACCGACAAACTGATCTTGACAGGTGACTTACAGTTTGTAGACACTTCACGTTGCACTGGATGAGAAATAACAGTGTCTAAATGATGCTTTTCCCCTAGATTCTCCGAATGAACCTGTGTGGTTCAAATTTGTTGCAACTCTATTGAACACCGATTTCGGTGTACATTGGAGGATCGGCTATTTTCTGTGTATAGACTGAACAATAAGGCACATGGATACTTTTTAAGTTCGAGCTTCTAAAAACCAATTGTCAAGAAAAACGCTAATAACTCATAAAATAAATGCGATAATATTATCCCTTTTCTGTTCGACGTAGCCAAATAGTTTGCATTTTATGAGTTCATACATACACACAAAAAAAGTTATTAAATCAATTATATAAACTCCATATTAAAAATCACATTTATAAAATGAGCCAACGAAGAGTGTAAACTCTTAATTATTTCGCGTGTTAATTCATTATTAAAATGTTTTGAAATTTAGGTCCTAACAATTTTTTCCATTTTTATGATAAAAAGATTTTTTTGTGGCTAAAACTAAGAAATTAAAAAGCTGAAATAATTTACAATACTTTTCAATATCTAAAAAAACATTAATTCCATTTCTGTGTTGTGAGATAAGCACAATAATGTTTATTTTTCATAAAATAACCAATGTTTGCAAACTGTGCATCATACTCGTGTCACACTGAAGTCAGTGACAGATTGTAAAAGATTATATTTGTCAAGTAAAAAAATGGTTTATGTCCCCTCTAAATTCTTTTCAAATAGTTTTGCAATATGACGTTCCAATCTGTGATATTTTTTTGACTCTCTACTACTATGACTCGGAAAAGGATGGGAAATAAACTTGGAAAATCATAGAATAGAAGCTTATTTTAATGAAATATATTTTTTTTCATAAAAAACTGAGAACTGCCAAAACTGCTTTGAAAATAGTAGGATTTAATATGGTTAAAAGATTGTGTACTTAATCATCTGATTGAGCAAGCAAAATTAAAGCCATTGAAAAAAACACAGGAGTAATGTTGAATTACGCAATGGCACCGAGTTGTGTGATAGCTGCGATCACATTGTACGAACTACACGTGTATTCCGACCTTAACCTTCCTCTAAAATAAAATGACCAAGGTAACTATCCTAATCAGATCGACTACATTATTCCGAAAAATTATTTGGAATCTAAGTCGGCAATCGTGCGCGGATTCACATGTTCGCCAATCACGGAAACAGTTAATTAGGTGAATGATGGAATTCAGTCGAATCATTAAATGATATTTTTGCTTTCAAATACTCGAAATTTGATTACAGTTTGGTTGCTTACATAATGTATTTTGATTTATCCCAGCAAATATTTTATTTGAATCAAGTAAAACTTTAATTTAATTACAGCAAATATTTTGCTCCATCCAAGAGGATCTTTGAGTTATTTTAAGTAACTATTTTTGTTAATCTAAGCAAATATTTTGCTTGATATAACAAAAACTTTTAGTTCATTTAAGGGCATGTGATACTTAGAAAATTGTCGATTTTACCAGTTTTAGGTTCCCCCGGTTTTTTTTCTGGAATAATAAATATTTTGTCTTAAAAATTTGGGAAATGATAGCGAACATGCCAACGGACGTCCCCACACAATTTTTTTGTGGGGTAATTCAAAAAAGTTCTAATTGAGCAAAATGTGATTAATTTGCATAGCGCTTAGGAAATAGTATCGATTTTTTCAGTGTTAGATTCCCCCGGCTTCTTTCCTTGGATAAGAAATATTTTGCCTTCAAAATCTGGGAAATGATAGTGAACATGCTAAAGGACGTCCCCATACATTTTGTTTGTGTTTTTTTATTTAAAAAATTTTGATATTGCTAACAACGTGCGTGTATATTTCGAGGTTATGTGTGTTACAATTCACCCGAGCGTTACTTCCAAACTACACAATATTTTTGGCCGAAAACTTAGTACTTACGAATAAACATAGTAACTAATATCCCGGAACTAACCTTCTTTGTAGGCAATCAAAAAAGTTTATTTCATAAATAATTTCCAGATTATCGGAAAGGCAGAGATGAAAAACGACGTAACCTCAAAATAATGCATATGCATAAAATTTTTATTTAGCAAAATAATTTTTTTTTGTTATTATCCCTTAGAAAAGAGTCGGAGGACGTCCGTTATGATATTTTATAGCATCTCCGAATTCAGTTTTAAAAAATTTTTATTTTTGTGGAAAAAGAACCAGGGAAATTGTAAGTATCACATGCCCTTAATTATAAAGGACGAGACAATTCCAATCGTTAAATTTCAAATTAATCGCGTAATTTTAGGTAATGCAACGGGTTTAAATAATCTTTCGTATTTTTTACACAATCAATTAGACCAAACCGATTTCGTTTGCTGATGACTTATTTTTATAAGGATCACCGAGATGCAAATGCAAACGGATTATATTTTTTATGTTTCTTTCGTGACGCTACCAACTCTCGAACGTTAAATGTCATCTTGCAATCAAGTATACGCGATCGTACCAAGTCCATGTGTCCGTAACTTTTAAGATGCTTTTAACGAAAGATTTCGGTTAAATCAACAAAATATTTTACTTGATTCTAGTAAAATGATCTTTTAAATTGTTTGGTAGGTTCAAACAAAAAAATTTGGTGAATCAATCAGTTTTGTTGGGCTAAAATCACCAAAAACTCTGATTGACTGATCCAAATGAATTTAGTCAACTGAAAATGATTATTGAAATCAACCTAATAAGACCAACCAAACGATTTTGTTGAATGAAAAAAAAAAATTTTCTGGGGGATACCCATGATACTCAAAGTGCTTTAAAATCAAAAGAACATTTTAGATACAGATTAAATGAAATATTTTATGCTTAAGCAAGGCTACCAGTAATTAAATATCTGCATGCTTACGATTTGAATAAAAATGAAATAAGAAGGGAATAAAATCCTGAAGATCGAGTGGCCTCTAAAAGTTTCTGTTCGGAAGTAACGAGTTTTTCATGGATGGGGTGAGGTTTAAGATGTATAGCTTTTACATCTCAATTTTCTGAAAACGATCTCTCTTTGAAAATGTGCATGAAGGAAGGACATATTTTATTTCTTTGGCAATCATCATGGCTTCTATGGAACACGCCTGGAAATGTAAGACGACATGCAACGTGTAAACGTGTGCAGTATATCTATGTATCCATTGCACCAACCCAGCGTGGCCCACATTCACGTAAAGAGAACCGACTCTAGGCCGAAATCAATAAACGGAAGCCGACACTTCGACACACGTTCTCGCAGCTTCATTACATTCACGTTTATTCTCACATGGTGAATAAAAGAATTTATATAATTCGAAGCCTATTAGTTCTAATTTAGGACACGAGAACAAGAACAGCGATACAATTTATATTAGTTTGAAGTTCCTCTCTTTTATGCGAAGGCTTTTACGCGTGATGTCGACATAGTTTAATCATCTAATCCACGCTCATACTAGAACTAATCGATAACTTTTATGCTATCTATAAAGCAGCAAAATGAATATCGATCAGTTCTTCTTCTTTCTATTTAGACTCGAGAACTAATTACTGAGTTAAAATTCAATTGCTTCCTTGCTAATGGTGAATAAACAGAAGACTTTGCAGAATAAACATTTTTGATCTAAATGCATAAAAAGGGCGATTGCCCACAAATCTGAAACTTTCAGAATGAGCTGATCCTATGCAGAAATTTCCCCATCTTTCCTTATTTGAAGTTTGTTTCTGATGGAGCCCCTAACAGAATATCTATAGTCTAGAAAAAAACTGATTAGGGCCCTGCAAGAATATCTACTCTAGAAACAACTGATGTGGTACCTGTCAGGTTCTAAAGAAGAATTTCATGCTTTGTATTAGTATGACGAATATATCTGTATCTAATAGGGCCCCGACCAGAGATTTTCTAAAATTTTATATTGCCTGAAATATTATTTTTGAGGTTTTTGAAGGTTTCAGTATGCAGAAATAATGTTTTTATGGATATTTAAACTTGTTCTTCTGAAAAAATGAACGTAGGGCAGTATTAAATATTTTCTTCAGGGCCAGGCAGTTATGTATCAGTTGAAGTTCAAGAAGTTATGTCAAGTACAGCTATCCAGTGCTTTACACGAGATTTAAATTGTTTCTTCTTAGTAGTAAATATAATTATTAATTGTGTTTTATCCTTATTTTTATCCACGATGGAAAAGAAAAGCACAGTAAAAAAAGTGTTCAAAACGATACCGCAATCAATATCATTTTCATATGCAACTAAAATAATACCCTAAACAAGAACTTTTTTGATCAGCTGGAATGAATGATCAAATTTTGAGTTCATAATGATCTGATTCGGGATCATGTATGAACTCAAACGAAGATGGCTGACGTTCTTAGAGTACTTTAGCTCATGAACAAGCTTTTTATGGTTTCTGATCGTGCAGTGTACTTGAAAAGTTAAATAAATCTGATATTAGAACATATCACCTGTTAAGTGTAGTTGTTACTTGCGTGCGGTTAGTTGCAATTTGTAAGTTATGTCGTTATGACACAGGCGCCAAGAATTTGCGGCCATTTTGTTAAGCCTGACAAATGAACCAAAAAATAAGACCGAATTGATCCAAATGGAAAGATCATTATGATCTCGAGAGTCAAATGATCTTTGGAGTCAAAGGCTCTGCAACAAGATTGATCCTTTTCTTCATTATGAGGCGCCTGCAAGAGGAGAGACGATTTCGGAACAAAAAGATCCGTAAATGAAAAAAGTAGAACATTATAATGCGTACAGCTAAGATCGTTTGGCGCAACAATGTATACTCTAGATATAAAAAAGGTGCCTCTTTCCAGTTTCAAGGCTTCAAAGAAGAGCATGGTTCGAAAATTTCTTTCAAAATAATGAACGACTTCTTAAAGTTGAATCCAAATCTATTAGATGAAGATTTTCGTTGTAAATTTGTAAGTACAATTATTTTAACTGTGTTTTAACTCTTGTCTATATTAATAATCATTAATAATATTATATTATCATATTAAATTATTATTAATATTAAATCATTAAAAAAATATTCTCAATTTAGATATTAATGCAGAATATCACTTATCTCAACAACTTCAATCGAACACAGGGGCCCTTCTCTTTAATCGGGTTGCAAGCGGGCTAACCTCATCAGAGCCCCACTAGAGCTCTTTAGAAATTCCTGCGCGGGAAGGCAAGTGGTTCAATCACACTAGTAGATTGTCTGTTTGAACGTGTATCAAATGCGATTTTTTGCAACAACCAGCCGAGAAAATTATTGAGCTTTTTATTAAACTTTTTCGCCAAATTTCCGATCGCATACCACCTTATTTACTATTCTGGCCTCCTTCTCTCTCCTGCAATCTTAGTCACTTTTATGTTTTATAACTTTTTTTAACAAATTCTCTTCCCATAATTCTACCCCTTTCTATTACAATTTACGACTTCATATCCTTTTTCTCTTTAGAATAAAAATAATTCTAACCATATGCACCCCACTATATCATATTATTCTAATCCTCTTTAAAAGTGTTCTATCCTTTTCTTTTTTACCCTATTTCTCTTCCCAGATGAAGAGAAAAGGTTTAGAAGGTTTGAAGAGAAAAAAAGTTTAGAAGCTCCCTGATGTCATTATCAGGCTGAATCAAAAATTCAAGACAATCGAACCTGCCCAGACTTTTCCCAAATATAAAATAAATGTTATATCCTATTTTATTATTTCTTACCGTAATCCTCTTTTCAAACACTTTTCTATTACATTACATTTGCCTAAATATTCTAGATAATTAGTATAGGAAAATTTAATATTCTAATATACGACAGTAATCTAAGATTATGTAATCGAATACAATTTTTCCTTTTTCAAGAAATAATGTTTTTCATATAAGAAACTTACTTTTGTTATAAGCAAAATTTCTTTAAATCGAAAAATATGTGATTGGACGTATTCAGTACTGCCTTTCTTTGAATCAAGTTCTCTTTTTTCTCAGTGCACGTGGTCATGCAACATAATGTTCCGCACTTTGAAGGTTATTGCGGAAAGAAAACTTTTTACCAAAAGTTTACTGTACACAAACAAGTTATACAATTATTATTAATAACTGCGATGATAAAACCAAGAGATAAAATTTGTAGTAGGAACATTTTTTTAAGGGTGAAAAATTAACCATATTTCGCGGAAGGTTTCACAGATGTCAGGTGAGGCTCTGACGTCATGATGACTGCTGTGCGAAATAAAACAGTGTTGAGAAAATCGGAATAAAATCAATGAAAAGAAACACAAATAGAAAATTGTTATTGTCTATGAATAATTTTATTAACGTAACAGATTAAAAAAATAAATTATAATTAATTTTGTAATAAATAGTACAAAGTAACTGATAGCTGAAAGTTGACATTTTAGCTGAGTCCAATGAAAATTTCATGGGGACCTTTGCTTCTTCTTGACAAATGTATTTGCTTCCTAATAGACAAAGCATTAATTACTTTTTTTTAAATAGTAGAACATCTACAGGTAAAAATAATTTTGAAACAAACGGTCAAGAAACATTGTTGTTGTTTTATACTTTCATAAGAAAAACTTAAATTTTCTAAATTTCTGAATGCATACTTACAAAAAATACAAAGCGGAGAAGGGCGCCTAGGTTAACCGCAATTCAGTGAACTTAGAATTAATATATTTTTAATGTGCCTTGATAGTAAAAATTTCTTCAAAAACTATAGGACAATTTCAACTAAGGATAATCTTTTTAGTCATATTTTTAATAAATAGACATGTTTGATAGTAGGCTGCCTGTCGTCGCGTCGGCCCGAAGAATTTGCGGAGTTGCAAAAGGGGATGGGCGCTTAGTCGTCCCGAGAGCCTAGGACGACTAGCCAAACATGAAAAACACCTCTCAACTTGCAATTTAAGAGGAAATTCCACTTAAGTCAAGAAATATAATTTTATCACAAGAGGAAATATCTCTGAGTGAATATTTGACAACTCATCCAGAATTTCGAGCCAATGAACAAATTTGTTAATAAAAATCATTTCAAGGAGGTTGAAAAACTGCTAATATAACTTATTATTTTAAAAGTAAACAGGTATTAAAAGGATTTTTTCTTTAGGTGTAAAAAATTCGTAACAATCGGAATTCAATAAGAATCTCTATCAGAGTTATTTTATTTCAAAATTTATGATAATTATTGGAAAAATTAAAAATTTATCCATACATTTTTTAAAATTATTTTAATTTTTGTTTTCTAATGTGCATAATTGCTTCAAAATGTATATGTAATCGATCACTATAAAAATTTTTGATATATAAATTTTATACATCAGCTTTTTTCAATAGTCATAGCTTATATAATATATACGTCATGACCTCTTTGCACAGTTAACAAAATGGTTGCTTTATTTTAAAATAACACGCTCAACTATTCGACATCATTTCCGAAAGTGCCTGTCCTCTGAATGTGCCAACATTAATGCACTTTTTAAATTAATATTATAGTTAGATTAAATTTCTAAAGTAATATTGAGATACATATATTCTATCTTGCATTGTGTAACTATATTTCGAAATTACTCCGTTTTTCTGGAATTCACTATCGGCACAAACAATAAAAGTATAAAAATTGATAGTATAAGGAACATTTTGACACGTGCCATGGAGATATGAGAAAATGCAGATACTGCGTCTCTTGCTTGCATAGTAGAAATCTTTATCTGATAGATTATAAGTTTTACAATGCAAAAAATAAAGCAAATCTTTTTTTATACAAAAATAATTAAAATTGTAGGAGAATCCGCGCTAAGTAATTCGAAAACGGTCAAAAATATACCTTCTCGTAAATGATCAATCACTTATAAATAAAGGAACTTTTAACCACAAGGAGTAGAAAAGTGGTAATTTCGACTCGTTGAGAGCTTAAGGGTGACAGAAAATCGTTGATCCTCCAATGTACGCCGAAATCGGTGTTCAAGTGAGTTGCAACAAATTTGAACCACACAGGTTCATTCGGAGAATCTAGAGGAAAAACATCACTTAGCCACTGTTTTTTCTCATCCAGAGCAACGTGAAGTGTCGTCTACAAACTGTCAGTCACCTGTCAAGATGATTTTGTCGGGCGTTATTTGGGTGAAATAGATTTTGATAAGCAGGTAAGTTATAATAATAATTACCTGAATTTTAATTTTCACCCATTTACCAGTGACTATTAGTGTCTTGGAATAAAAATTGGACTTAAAATGATGTAATATCCAAATCTTAGGTTAGTCAAAACCTACATGACAATCAAACCACCAAAGCCGGGATGTAAAAACTAAGCCGTGACCGTCTGCATCTTAATTGATGCCTGTTAGTTCGAAGAAATTTCCACTACATTTTCTGTATTCAATAAAGTGAAGTTAGCTGGTCGACGGCCATGACCAACCTAACTTTTGAAAGTAGCATTAAGAAGTTATCATTTGATTCTAAGTGACTAGTACGCTATGTTAAATGAAAGAAAGTTGCAAATTAGGCAAATATTATTCAAATTAGTTTCCTTATTAAAAATTATTTAGTATAATATCGCAAAGCGAATAGTTGCTTTGACAGGTGTTCAGATGGCTGACAGCGCGGTTCAGCAGTCCACAACCCCCGGCATGAGCCAAAATTCAGTCTCCAAATGATACTTTCCCCTAGATGCCCAGATGTGCACCTACGTTCCGAGGAATACATTTGAGACTTGAAAATTCTCTCAAATGCTCATGGGGAGACCAATAAAATATTTGACCTGCAACAAATTTAACACCAGCGTTTTTCTGTAGTGTAGTCTAGTTGGTAGGCTAAAAAAATAGGCTATTTTCGGAAAATTTTTGTGAGCATGCTATGGAAGATATGGATATAAGAACTGATAGGTATGATAAATAATATCTTGAAATATAAAACAAAAAATTTTTTTATTCATTTTTTTAAAGTTTTGTATACAAAATACGTATTAGGACGGAACGCCATAATTTACAGGCAGGTCGGTGGCCACAAGATATCTCGGCAACGGTTTATCAAAAACAAAAAATTCAAAGTGCTTTAGGTTTGGTATGAAAGTGGCTACAAAATTACCTAGGGATATTAATTTCCAACAAATTTTGTTAATTTTAATCAATAAAAACCAAAATAATCAAGAAGATTTGCTGTTTTTTGTAAAAAAATATAGTAAAAATCAAAATTTTAACATGATAATAGGTAATTTTGTGATTACTTATGTGTAGAATGTGTGGTCAAAATTTCAGAATGATCCGCCCACTGGTTCCGGAGAAATCGTGTGGCCAGTTTCTCAAAATGTTGTTTAGAGAAAACGCGTTTGAAGTGTGCGAGTTCATCGGGCGCTCAGGTATGCGCGGTCAGGTAGTGCACTCATACTGTTCAGATCTTCATAAAAATTTAATACGATATTCTTAGATACATATACATTCGAAAAATGTAAACAAAAAATTTTTCGAGAGTGACCAACTAGACCACACCCTTAAACGTTGAACACGGGCGGGCGCAGTTAGGGCTCGGTTGGGTGACTGCTCATGACACTCGATCATACTGAAAGTCTAGATCCAAACTTCTCTATCAGGAACCACTTGCGCTCTCGGGAGTTTTTGTTTTTCTGCAGTTGCCTACTCTCCTAACAAACAGTAGGATGCATTCCAGCGCTTCTAATTAAAAACGACTGCCAACAGTAGAAGACTTTCGAGATTTAAAAACCTCACGGGAATAAGTAAATCAGGCATTGACTGAAGGTTTATTGAGAGTGGGGTAATTGGGGAAATGGGGTTTATGTCTTTTGACATTAAGATAACATTTATTTTGGATATAAATTTGTTTCATGTGATAAGGATATCGCGCCTAGAAATTTGTGACCAATTTTCTTTGGATTTTTTCAAAATATAAACTTGATCACACGAATTTCCTCTCTGTGACAAAATTTTAGATAGACATAAAATAACTTAAAATCAAATGACACATTAAAAACTCTCCAATAAGTTTTGTTGCAGCTAATTTCAAAATGGGGTTCCCTATCGCGCGAAATTTGGGTACAAAATTACTGTCTATTGTTTTCTCCAGCAAAACTGTAAAAACAGTTTACAGCAGGTGAGGTTTCGCACAACAAGTCCAAGGATAATGATACCTTGTGTATAGTGGTGGCATTCACACTACCAAGACTAATTTTGTTGTAGGGAAATGGTATCCTGAAATTAGCGTTAGATCCACACTTTCTTTTTTTCGCAGAAAAAAGAAAATAGATTCCAAGCATTATAGTACATTCGAGTCGCGGTACTGCGAACATTTAGCTCAGGCCCACCCTCAATAGTGAGAACACATGAGGGGACGCCACTCCTGCGACTATTTACTATGTTCAAATCTATTTAGATGATACGTGTGTGCGCCTGTGTGCGCACATGTCAACTGTTTACCTTCTGACAGCTTGTAACGTAATAACGATTGTAAATGTAATAACGATTTGAATCGTTAATATTCAAATGATTAAAATGAATAGAGCGATAGAAACGTGGAAAGACATCACAAATATAAAATCTGTCACCGTAAATATCGAATGTATTTGATTATGAACTAAAATTAAAGTGAATTGTACATTTGAAAATATCATCAAACGTAGAAATGAGTAGTGGGGGGTAAGAGGTTATAGCGTTGTTCTCACTATAGGGGGAAAAAGGGTAGGTATTCGTTTGAACTAAGTCACAATTGAACTAAAGCCCATTTGAACTAAAACAGTTGAATAACGCTTAATATTTTTGGCCTGTAGAAAACGAGAAGATAGATGGGATGTTAGTTGCTTTAAATGGTAGAGTTAATTTCAATTTGTGGCGTTATGTGGCGCGGCGTGTACAATCCTTGTTGATTAAATTTAAATTTTGTGACAGGCAGTGAAAATAGAAGATAAGGGAACTTGTGCTCATGTCAAATTATTATTTTTTGAAACACTTTATTTATAAATTGTCCAAGGTACATAACAATAAAAGTTTAAATAATTTACTTAGTTAATATTAACAATAGTTGAATATAGTGTACAATTTTGAAAAATGTATTCAAATTGAAAGCATGTTAAATAATATTGTTTCGAACCTTCATATTTTATAACTATTCAGAAAACGTGATAATTGTAAGTGCTTTTTGATTGAAAATATTAAAAACCGTAGAATTAAAACTTGAAGCGTTAAAAATGAAAGTCTTATCAATGAATCAATCATTGTGGTCTCGAAATAGTTCTGAGGTTAGATTAAGGGCATGTGACAAAACAAAATACCTATATTACCGACCTCACTTTTTCAGTTCACTGAATGTTTTTTTGAACCTAAGAACTTTTTTTGTAAATAAAATATCAAGCTGAAACTTTGGAAAATGTATTGAGAGTACAATAAAGTACGTTTAGGTACTGCATTTTGGTAGGAACCTCACTGAAAATTATTTCATCTTTTTTCTGAACCTCTACATTTTTTGAACTTTCTAACTTTTTTTTATACATAAAATATCCGTCTCAAACTTTGAGAAATGCAAGAGCCGAAAGAAAACTACGTTTCAGTACAAAGCTTAATAATAAAAGATGTAAAAAGAAATTTCAACTATCAATTCCATCGGCATCAGCCGGTAACGTTGTACACGAAAATACGAACCCTGGCGGCCTCTAGACGAGGTTCTAGAGGGTTTGTATTTTCGTGTACAACGTTACCGGCTGATGCCGTTGGAATTGATAGTTGAAATATTTTCTTTTTACATTTTTTATTATTAAGATTTCTATTTAAACGTAGTTTTCTTTCGGCTCTTGCATTTCTTAAAGTTTGAGACCGATATTTTATGTATAAAAAAAGTTCGAACGTTAAAAAAATGTCGAGGTTCAGAAAAAAGGTAAAATAATTTTCATTGAAGTTCCTACCAAAATGCAGTACCTAAACGTACTTTATTGTACTCTAATATATTTTCCAAAGTTTCAGCTCGATATTTTATTTACAAAAAAAGTTCTTAGGTTCAAAAAACATTCAGTGAACTGATAATGTGAGGTCGGTAATATAGGTATTTAGCTGTGTCACATGCCCTTAAGACAAATAATTTTTCGCGCAAACAACCCAGTTTCATTAACTATTCTCTTATTATGATTGTCATAAGCCCAAATGATCCTTTCAAATATTTTTTAAATAATTTAAATCTTTGCATATCATTTCAAAATATTTACAATCTTTCTGAAATGACAATGAAATGTTATTATTCTCCTGGAATGTTGAAAATATTTTGTAATATATCAAATCAATCCAAAATACTTAAAAATCTTCTAAAGGTTTTAAAATAGTTATACATGAAATATTTCTTGAATCTTTTCCAATACTTTTAATCTTTGCAAAATCATTTTAATATTTTCAATCGTTGTGAAATGTTTTAAATTATTGTAACAATTTGCTATGCATTTTTGGACCACACTAGTGTACACCATATTGAAAGAGCTTAGATTACAAAGTATTTCAAGTAACGAAAAAGATTTCAGAACGATTTCAAAAAAAAATATTTTAAATATGTTAGAATACCTTTACAAAGAGTAAAAATATATACAAATAGTTATAAATATACCACATATTACATATTTCAGAAAGATAAAGAAATTGTTACGATAATTTAAAACATTTCACAATGATTGAAAATATTAAAATGATTATGCAAAGATTAAAAATATTGGAAAAGATTCAAGAAATATTTCATGTATCGAAAACTGTTTCAAAACCTTTGGAAGATTTTTAAGTATTTTGCATTGATTTGATATATTCCAAAATATTTTCAACATTCCAAGAGAATAATAACATTTCATTTTTATTTCAGAAAGATTGTAAATATTTTGAAATTATATGCAAAGATTTAAATTATTAAAAAAATATTTGAAAGGATTTCAAACTATTTCAGAGATTTTAAACCTTGCAAAAGATTTAACAATTTTTTAAAATGTTAAAAATAATGTAAATATTTGAGATTGAAAATGTTTCAGAAAGATGAAAGAAGATTCGCAACGAATGAAAATATTAATCATTTGGGCTCATGACAATCATAATAAAAGAATAGTTAATGAAAGAGGGTTGTTTGCGCGAAAAATTATTTATCTTAATCTAACCTCAAAACTATTTCGAGGCCACCATGATCGATTCATTGATAAGACTTTAATTTTTAACGCTTCGAGTTTTAATTCTGCGGTTCTTAATATTTTCAATCAGAAAGCACTTATAATTATCACATTTTTTGAATAGTTATAAAATATAAAGGTTCGAAACAATATTATTTAACATGCTTTAAATTTGAATACATTTTTCAAATTTGTACACAACATTCAACTATTGTTAATATTAACTAAGTAAATTATTTAAACTTTTATTGTTACGTAACCTGGACAATTTATTAATTAAGTATTTTCGAAAATAATTATTTGATATGAGCACAAGTTCCCTTATTTTCTATTTTCACTGCCTGTCACAAGATTTAAATGTAAGCAACAAGGATTGTACACGCCGCGCCACATAACGCCACAAATTGAAAATAATTCTACTATTTAAAGCAACTAACATCCCATCTATCTTCTCTTTTTTTACAGGCCAAAAATATTAAGCGTTATTCAACTGTTTTAGTTCAAATGGGCTTTATTTCAATTGTGACTTAGTTCAAACGAATACCTACCGAAAAAAGTACCTACTCAGTAGCGGTAGTTCGCAGTACTGAATTTCGCAATACCGCAAATCGATTGTACAAAAAAATAAAATTCTAATTTATTTTTGAAATATAAAATTATATACGCTATGGAAGTATCCTTAAATAGGTTAGAATTATAGGATGCATTTAGTTTAATGTCAATATGATATAAATTATATTATTAATTAAACCAAGCGTTCAAGCACAATTTAAGCCAAATTTCAGTTGCGTGTGTCATGTCATTTATCAGCTAACGGTCGGTCAGATAAAATTTAGCAGTCTGGAAAGTAGCTATAGTTAGAACTATAAAAATACCCTTAACAGTGTGCTTCGTTCGAGGAAGGAATATACTGCTAATACTCATCCTATGACACGAGGGAAATCTTGCTGATGTACGCAGTCTCCTGGTATCATATTTACGATCTTTTAATTGTATGCACGCACTTACGAATGCTGCAAAAATTGTAGCTGTTATTCTGTACTCGAAAAGGCTTCCTTGAAACTGTAAAAAATAGTCTTAAATGTCCTAAATACGGTACAAGATTAGCTTCGACAAATAAATAAAGATAAATCAATCTAATAAAAATTCAATTTCCAGTCATTTTCAGAGACAATAAAAAATTAAAGTTACTTAAAAAGGAGTCCAACGATATATTTAGAAAAACACTGTGATGGGCGAGCAGTTTCCTGTAAATATAGGTTGAAGCTAGCCGCGACAGGTTTTTAAAAAGTATCTTATATAAATATATTTAAAAAATACATTTAATTACACAGAAAATTTTCAAGTAAACATGTGGAAAAGAAACTTTACACTTGCATACTTGAACTTTGGAACACTCAAATGGACTACATATTTTTGAGATATTTTAGGAGTCTATAAGCATAAAAAGTCTCAAACAAAAGCAGTTGCATTTTCAATCACATACACTGCCGTGCAAAAGTTTTAGGCCACCTCTTTTTTATGACTGAATAAATTCTTTTAATTTTAATTATACCAGAGCTACGAAAATTTCTCTTTAAAAGGTTGATTGTTTTCGAATTTCTGCATAAAATAAGTCCAGGGTGAAGCCAATTTGTCTAGTTTTTAAGTAGCTATTGCAAGAATAGTGCAAATCTCAATGTTTTCTTACATTTCCAATAACTTCCGAAATAATACACATTTTTCGATGTTCTTGGGCTCGTTTTAATATTGCAATTTTTCCAACTTTTTGGTTACAACTTCAAGTTCTTGCAAATCAAAAATAAAATTTTTAGAATTTCTACTCATAAGCTGTTGCGATATGGTGAAAAAAAATCTTCAAAATGAGCCCAAGAACATTGAAATTTACACTATTTTTGCAATATATACTTTAAAACTAGACAAATTGGCTTCACCCTGGCCTTATTTTATACAGAACTTCGAAAAAATCAATCTCTTAAAGAGAAATTTGTTAAGCTCTGGTATAATTAAAATGAAGAGAATTTATTCAGTCATAAAAAAGAGGTGGTCTAAAACTTTTACACGGCAGAGTAGTTAAGTTTTTAAGCCACAATGACGAAAGATAGGAACCATTTTGGAAAATATATTGACGGAAAAACACGTGCAAATTAGAAAAAAAATTTCGTTCTAAAAAAACTTGAATGGGTAAATTACGGACTATAAATATGGTAACATATCTATAGATAACTCAAAACTTAACATAGATTTATATTATTTGCAGAGAAAAAACTAAGAATAAAATTTGTTACAGGAAATTTTTTAGAGCGATAGTTTTTTTTAGCCAACTTCGCGTCTTTCAAAAAACATGTGTTTGTCATGGAAAAACAAAAGAAAGTTTAACCGATATTTGTGTAAAGTTTATCCTGTGAAGTTAATTTTTGTTGCAGAGAATCTTTCGTCGGATGTCGGATCATTCGAAAGGGAACATGCCTATCAGTTGTTCATCGTATTATTACCTATTTCAGACAGACACACGGTATTTAAGATCAATTTATGGTTGAAATTAATTGAATTGCTGAAGCTTTTCCTGACAGTCTACGAATTGTAAGCACAGTAGATCCCCGAAATTTTATTTATCTGAAGTTGGATAAAAACGCTGCGAACAATTGAAACCTGCAATTATCCGACGACAGAAAATTTTTATCCGCCTCATAATAAAAATTGTTCACCTTCGGATCATTGTAGCTTTTAATTGTTTTCAGCATTTTTATACAACTTCAGATAAATAAGATCTCGGGGATTTACTGTGAGTTCATAGAAAGTACAACAAATGAATAAAAAAAAGTAATGAAAATTCAAGGTAAAAGGAGAAAAATAATAAACAAAAGCGTTAGGAAAAGTCAATAAGGCGATATGAACAGAGCAAAGAACACTTCATTTGAGAGAGCTGCACTTGAGGGTTCACGTTAGAATATCGAAGAACACGAGAGTCATTGAAACTCTTGCAAGTATAAAGAAAAAATCCAGCACATATATAAAATTCACTTTTTGATTGTTTCAAACTCAAACCACAAGAATTATGTGAATATATATATATATATATATCTATTTTGCATGTGTTACGTCTTGAAGACCGTAAAATACTTCCTTGTTTAATTAGGCTCCTCGTTTTACTTGAGATTGAAGATCTCGCACAGGGAAGAAGAAAGAGTAGCCCATAACAATATGTGAAAGTAATTTATTATAAACAATTACAAAATAGAAATTATGCACATTACGAAGTTGACTGAATACGAATTTAGTCCTTGGCCAGTACCTTAAAATAAAAGGATCAGATTTATTGTAGGCCAAGGAGTTTAAACTAACGGAATTTCAGAACTGACTATAAACATTGCTTACCAGTGACTTAATATAATTGAAGATTTCTTAAGGTCTAGGTCGTCAGAATTGCCACTATGATCTCTGCGTAGTGGTAGAGAGTAAAGGGGTGTAAATTAGACTAGATGTTCCAAAAGTAGGTTGATTCTTGCTTGTTGTTAATTTTGGATGTAGGAGTAATCCAAAGGGGGAAATCTCAGACTCGGGTTTCCTAGTGCACAACACTGTCACAAGGATACACACACCAATACACGACAAATTCCGGTTTGAGACACTGGACGACGGATTGAGTCCGAGAAAATTGTAGGAAATAGAGAAGAACTAATAACTGGCCCATGCTTGTACTTTCGGTTTTTATAGGGCCTAATGCATGTCTCTGCATGCAACGGCTTACAACGTGTTCAATATATCTAAATCTGCGTTCTCCAGTCTCCAACGTGCTGAGTGTATCTATTTTCTTTATGCTAGTTCTTACAATGTTCTGACTATATCTATTCTCGTCAGCTTACAACTTATTGACACAATATTTACTCTATATTTATTAAGAGTTTATTATTATAATCATGCAAATATATAAATAAATTTATTAAAATATTTATACGTCACGGGGCGTGACATGTGAAAGAAAAAAAGAATTGGCTTTATTTTTAAGTTCGGCACGAAGAAAATGTTTCTACGTAATACATTACATTTAAAAAATATATGTATTAGATTTTATAATAAGATGTACCAAAAGAGGGTCAACATTCTACCGAAATAAAATTGGAAATATATTTTCCCAGGAGAAATTATATCAAAAGTAAACTTTATATAGTCAAAGTCGCCCAAACATCAAACATCAGAATGAAAGCATATGTACGTGAGTACAAGTGACGTTGCAATTGCAAATATGAATGACAATCATCCATATTTAGATTAATTGTAAAAATTAGGAAATTGGGTTTGCCTTGAATTATAAAACCGGTCAGTGTCAAATAGCGTCCACTAAGCCTACACAGTGCTCGACCCCAATGATATAACTGAATATTATCAGCATGTTCTCGAGAACTACAATGGTCCCTTACATAATAGAATATTTCAATGCATTCGATTTTACATGGCATTGAATGTTTACTGGAGTTATTACAAACCGGAGGCCGCACACATTTCCATCAGATTCGCCAATGCGATGGAATATTGTTAATGATTCTTGCTCAGAATGACTTGCTGATGCCGGATCTTTGTGATGTCCCTTCTCAAAACATCAACGACTCATTTACTATTCATTGTTAATCAATTATTACAAAGATAGCATTCATTATAAAAATTTTCGTTTTAAATAATATTTTCAATTTGACCACAACACCGAGCATGCAAAAGAATTTTTTTAAAATATTGAACTACAATGAAATAATTGATTAACAATGGAAATTTAATTGATAGCTAATATCCCGAGAACGTCATAACTGCCAGATTGCAGATTCAGGATAAAGAAATCATTCCGAACATAAATGATCATTAACAATATTCTATAGCTTTTGCGAATCTAACGAAAATGAGTATGGTATTCGGACTATTACTTTCATTTGGAAACAAGGCCGAACGCGAGGGCGTTCCAAAAGGTCACATGCGCCATTCTTGCGAAAAGGAGATGATTGACCTAAAAATCATGTAAATTCCAATCCATATTGTAACTAAATGGGTTTATAATAATGTTATTTTTAATTTTTTTTTAATTGAAGGATGTGAAAGAATAACACCTGAACTCATTTCTATCCATTCAAAACCAGATTACCAGTAAAGAATTGCAACCAAGTAATAACCGCGAAAATATTTTCTCGAACTTTATATATATATATATATGCAACATATTTTATAAAGTCAATACAGCAGGTTCAGAAAACAAGAAAAATATAATATTTTTAGTAATTTATTTGAGCTTAAGCTGAAGCTGAAGCTTTTTGTGAGACTTTCAGCTATAGTTTAACAAATAAAAATCCCGAATTGTTAATCTGAACCAATGATATTGAAGTCTAGGCTGATAGGGTTAATTTCACGGACTATATGTTGACTGTAAAATTAAGTTTTTACTTGGCTTGGAGTTTTTTGCATCACACATTTTTTTGTTTTGATTTTCTATTTTTTTAGTTTTATAGGTGTGAGCACTGATGAATTATTTTTTCTGTTGATGTAACCCTGAAGAACATAAATTAATGCATTCCTTAAAATATAAAAATCGAAACTGTAGTTTATGGCACCAAATTTTTTTAAGAATTTGACACACTTAAAATTTTCCTTTGAGTTCTGAAAATCTGAATCAATCAAATTAGATTGCATTTATTTTTATATGGGATTCATGAGAAAAAAATCAATTTTGGTACTGTCAACAAACAAACAGCCAATATTTTTCGGATCAAACCATTTAATTGGATATACTTTTAAGCCAACAAAAACTGTTTTTCGAAATACAAGGTTTAGTCTGTTATGGGTTGATGCCCTTTGGTAATTCACTTTTGTAGTTTAAAGTTAAGGAAACATACCTCTCGAGAGAAAAATAAATTTCCTCCATTTCCTCTGAATTGGATCACTTATTATGAGACTTAGCACCTTTTAATTCGCAACTGTAGAACAACACACTTATAAAGTAAATTAAATATCATTTGAAAAATCAGAGAAATTAAATGAAACGTACAAAGTAATGTTTGGATGGTATTAAATGTTTATAATTTAAACGAAAATTTTTCCAAACCTCTATAATTTTTGTAATTCTGAAAATGTGGGACCATTGGAACGTTAATCAATCATTTTCAGTTAATTTCCATATTGCTCCACTCGATATCTCATTTTGTGTACACATGAGTTGCTTGAAATAAAGTCGGTATTGTAGGAATCGATAAGTGTTACATGGCCTTTTAAATACACCACGTCAGGCAATAAGAAAATTAATTTGAGACCGCGGATAGATGTTTTTATTTTACAAAGAAAAACAAAAACCAAACAACCCGCCTCTAAGTATTTCAAGTGCTCATAGATAAAAGAACGCCGAAAAATTGTATTTGTTTTTTATTTTATTTAATTAAAATAACTAGAATTTAAAAAAAAGCTTAATTGCGTCGAGTTTTATGGTGTAGGATTTAACAGCGTTGGGTTTTAATTAAAAATATTTAATTTGTTAAAGGACTATTATTTTGTAGCATGTAAATAGAGATTGTAAATAGAGATTCCTTTAATCCTTCGTATTATGCAAATTAAAAATTTGTAAACTTTTCCAATGAACTTAAAAAGACTGTGCTATGTACTTTTAAAAAATAAGTATTCATGTGTCCATTTCAATGCATTAGTGAAGATTTAAATTTGAATGTAATGAAATCAAGAACTCTATTTAATCTTGTAGGACTAAGTGATTTGAAAGCATGCATTTCATTGATCTCTGTAGACATTACTGAATGGAGCTGCAAACTGAAATCTATTTGCTGAAGTAGTTTATTTGTAAGTAGAATACTGCAAAGTCTCCATCGAATGTTGATGAAATGTTTCTTTAGATAACTGACCTATGATTTCACGTTTTATCCGTTTATTTCAGGAAAAATGAACTTAAAAGAAAAAAACGCTGAATAAAGGTTGTAGTTCATCGAGAAACAGTAAAAACAAAGTGCTAATCTAATGCTAATTTTAGAGTACGATATACCTGCAACAAAAATTAGTCTTGGTAGTGTGAATGGTACCACTTCACAAGGTATCGTTTCCCTCGCACTTAGGGTACGAAACGTCACCTACTGTCAATTATTTTTACAATTTCGCGGCAAAAACAATCGACGAGTTTCGTACCCCAACTACAAGCGACATGCAACGCGATCTTCAAAATACCTGCAGAAAAAAAATTGATCCCAGAGATTTTACTGTGAAAATACATACTTTATCACATTCTCTAAGGCTGATTGTTTTCGAGAAAATGGACGTCAAATATTAAAAATCACAGAAATATATCACAATGTGTAGCGATGCAACATAATTTTTATGAAATATTCCTGTAAGGCTCAATATCAAAAATATACCTCAAACCAGACAGTGGGGTGCCTTCCCACCCTCACGAGACGTTGGAAAGGGGTAGGGGTTTGACCGAAATTATTTCTTTTACCAGTCACATGGGTACATTTCTGCTCCCTGGAAACGTTGGAAAGGGGTAGTGATTTGAACAAAATTATTCCTGTGACCTATCCTAAGGTTTTCTTTCCACCCCGATGAGACGTTCAAAGGGGTTAGGGGTTTAAACAACATTATTTCTGTGACCAGTCTCAGAGTAGCCGTTCCACCCGAAAGAGACATTGAAAAAGGATTGGGGTTTAACGAACATTATTTCTGTGACCAGTCAAAGGAGTGCAATCCCACCCTCACGGGACGTTGGAAAGGGTCAAGAGTTTTAAAAATATTATTTATGTGACCAGTCAAGCCTATTATACTTACTAAATGTCAATAGCGATTTTCTCATAAACTGTCAATCTGGGAGGAAAAGTATGCAGAATCAAAATAGTATATTGTGTATCTAAGGCGTAAAGCAGTCACACGAGGCAAAATCGCCTTACGCCCTTAATACACTCTATACTTTTGGTCCCACCCTCCTAGAAAGCAAGCAAGTGAAGCAGATAAAGGATTTTTGGTGTTTTTGACCATTTAAAATTATAAGTGAAAGAAAGAAATAACGTTCTTAGCAGAAGGAAGGTGTGGGGTACAGCGATGCAATCTTTTTTACAGGTTAATATAATTTTCTACATTCGGCGTAAAGTTTCATGTAGCGGGTGTAAAGTTTCATGTCGGCCCGGCTCGGCGGCGGAGAGCGCATGTGCGTACGGTAAGTCGCTTGGCCTGGAAGCGGCCAAATTACTCCTGCTTCACGTGCAGGCAATGGCGCATTTTCAAGGAGGCTCGGGCAAAAATTTATATTTAGGTTGGATTTATAACTTTTGTCTAAAAAATGTTCCAATATTTTTTGTGTTTACCTAGATTAATTCGAAAAATCATTATTTTAATGGGGTTTCCATTTTTTTAACCATGAAAATCAAATTTGTGGATATTTTCACTGACATATTTATAATAAGCGCCTCAAAATACATATGTATACATAGTTTCAAATTAATCGGAGGTATCCGCTTTTCAGAAGTGTATACACTTAATTTAACAAACATTTTATAATTTTGAAATCTTCGGATAACACTATTTCCACATTTAAAGAAATAAAAACATTAAGTTGCTTGAATGGTTTGAAAGATTATTGTTTGTTATAGTTCCAATATAAATTTTAATTGAAAAGTATGAGAAATACATAAAAAGTCTAAAAAAATAGTTTTAGGAGTTACTTATAATTATTTGAAGTTCATAAGTTTAGAATCTCAGTTCGTTTTTGAATAAGAAAAAATGCGTTTTCTCATTTTCTGGGAATTATATTACCTTATCAAATCAAAATTTTTTCTCCTTACTTCTTTTTCTTTTAGTTGTCACAAAAAAGTTTATTGCGGAAAAATGGAAGATGACTTATAAGAGAGAAAGTTACATAAACTTTCAAGTCCAAAGACAACTGGTATGCAACTCATCTTCAAAGTGAACATCCTCTTAAAATTTGAAGTGAAAATTTAAAAGTAGAGAAATTTGAATTATATTTCTTATGATTCAATATATTGAGCGACAGCCTGTTCAGCAAATGTTCTTATTTGAATGATTTCAGGATGACATAAGATTGACGTTAGAAGAAAGAATAATGGAGCAAACGGCAATGGTAGATACAGAGATGCGATTGGGTGAAAGACGAAACTTTCTGGCGGAAAAGTGTATTCAAGAAGGTCTCGATCGTCCTGGCAACGACTCGCTCCACAGACCAAACGCTTGGGAATTCCTTATAAATAGAGAATACCACCTGATTTGGTGCAACGTGTTTAAAGCAGCATCCACATCCTGGATGTACAACTTCAATTTACTTGCTGGGTACGATTTCCTCTACTTTACAATTCTATGAGGGAGCCAACCAGCGCATTCAGTTCAAATTGCTTCCCAGAATTACAAAATTTGTATGGGAAACGGATTTTAATAATAGTTAACTAGATTGTGAATAACAAAGATAAAACTCTAGATTAGATTTCATACAGTTTTATCACTGCAAAATACTCTGATACTTTCTTTGATAGTTTTTTATTGAACATATTGAAACTAGAATTGTGCTTGCTTTATTAGGGCAGCCGCTGAAATGCACACCAAAATTCCCGGTTAGTTCCGTTATGCACTAATTTTCCCCAGTCATAAAATTAAACAAATTTAATTAAACTGCAAATTCAAGCCGTCATAGTGGAACTTTATAAAATCAGAATTTGATTTAAACTTCGACTTTTGGACTTTAGATGATAGAATTTACAAAAACGATCTAAGTTGATACTGACTTTTTAGATTCGTTTCTAAACAAAGCGTCTTCTTCAAGCCAGCAACGTGTCGCATGTCGAATCGAAATTCGAATTTTGGATAGAATTAACAAATTTTATCACAGCTTGGATCTAATGTGAAAAATTTTATATTAGAACATTTGCAATTTTTAATGGAAAAGAGGTTTGGAAAGTTCGAACGACTAAAGTCGAATGTTAAATTTCAATTTCCGAATAGTTCCACTTCGGCGGCCTTAATTTTCGGTTAAGTTTTAAGTTTTTCAATAAACGAGGAAAATTTATTTCAAAAGGGGATTGAGCGTTCATTCTCTTGTGCATTTTAGCTGCCATCCTGGAAAAATTACATAATTGCAACATAATTTCAACATTCAATTCGAACTGAGATAGAATTTTTGTATTCGAATTTTGAGTCAAATTATTTTTTCACGCCACGGATTTAAAAGAAAACTTTGATGCATTTAAAATGCATTACTTTTAAGTGCTAGCGTACAATAATGTATATGTACAGGATAGGGAGAAATAGAAATTACCGGGCACAGTAATAAACTGAGGGATAGAAAGTATTAGATATTCAGAGTCATAGTGGATAAGGTTCAGAAATAGAAATAGATAGCGTTTTGAGGATCCAAATCGGCTATTTGAAAGAGATACAGAAATAATATATATTTGTACCCCACTATTCTATCCCTTGATATCTCTTTACTTCCAATCAGAATTAAAGAATGAGATTTTAAGAATTGCAAAATTGTGCACATTGATATTCCTTTACTATTGAAATTTATAATTATTTTCGGTAGTTGGCTGCAACTGTCCATAGTTATTTTTCAATTGTTTAAAAAACTAATATTTTTTAAACAATACTTTTTTTCGACAAATCGTGAAAAGTTTTCGGGGTAAGTGTCTGATACATTTCTCATAGCGATGTTCTAGTCTAGTAATGCCATCTCTATAGAATGATTCGTCAAGCTCCGCAAAATACCCATTTACAGCTTCGATTACTTCTTCATTGTCCGCAAATCTCTTA
>NC_046662.1:97717662-97722229 GCF_010883055.1 Belonocnema kinseyi
GCTATCTAAGGATGGTACTATAGAACGCCACCTCAAGGTAGGCCTAGTGGCGCCATCTCTTGGTCAGGCCGGAAACTTATCAATCCACCCTCGTATGTTACTCTCTGCCCAGCGCGAAGGTTGAAAGCACCTCATCCTCGATACATCTCTTGATCAGCCTCTCCAACGTCCTCAGAATAAAACAAGTTAAGCTGATCGATCGGACATAATTTATAATATTTATAATCATTTATTTCTTCAGTGGAGGGACAAAAAATCCAGGTCCTTTTGTAAAAGCGAGCTTCCGGGGTTTTTATTTGAATCTTGTAAAGTCTCGCTGTTTCCTGAAGGCCTTTCGATTTCTTGCAGAAGCCCCGCCAGTCTTCCTGTTTGTATTTTCTAATATATTTATTTTGTTCGTACTGGGCCGTCTTATAGGTGTCGCAGTCTGAATGCAATTTAGTTCTATTTGCCCTGTTGGACAATGTTTTTGTCTGTTGGCGGAGTCTCTCCGGGTGGGCATTCCACCATTCCGCTCCTTTCCTAGACTGAGTTGTGCTTGTACGACAATTAATTTCATATTAATTTCTATTTTTTGAAATGGCTCACAACACCTCCCCCCCCCCCCACACACAATAAGAAATGCTGATTCCATACCTTTCAGGAGATCTGGAATATTTTAAACACGATGGTAATTTTTTTCATATTCTTTTGGACAGTAGTTGTATTTAGATTTCCTCTAAAAATACAACTTCAAACATTTACAATTTACCTATATTTATAGTAGTTATACCTCGAGATAAAAAAAAAACCCGACTCAAAACTTCCCACTCTCCCCTATTTATAAGATCAAAATTCGATAACTATGTCATTAACTTTTAAAAGACCAGAAAACTTGTCACTTATTAAATAAGAATAATTCATGTTGGAAAAATTCCGAAATATACCGTTTTTAACACCATGTTGACAAAAACTGCACGAAGAAAAGTAGACCGTCAAATACATAGAGTCCAAATTTATAGAATAAGTTTATTCTTCTATACGGTCGAAAAAGACTTCCATAGTTTTTTTGACAGTCAGAGAGACTCATTTTATGGCCAGTCTCACTGTTATAAGAAGATCAGACTCACTATCATGATAATTAAGGCTTTTTCCGGGATGGTCAATACGATCATCTTGTTTTCACTCATTTCGACCATGTATGGAGGAGCGGATGACCCGTCTCTGAGGACTAATATTTGCGCGTTAAAATTTGTACATTAAAATTAAACGGCCAATACTATTTTCGGAATGAGCGTATATCGTTTATATTACAAAGAAATTGAACGTTTCTTAGATCTTGGTTGAGCAAAAAAGCTCGGAGAAAGCATGTAACGATCGAGAATTTGGTATTTACCACGTTTTGGTGTTTACAACGTGAATAAGCCGGACAAAATAAGATTTGCATTCGACGCGGCAGCAAAATCGGGTGGTGTAAGTTTAAACGATCAACTTGAATCAGGTCCAGATTTATTACAGTCTCTAGTAGGTATAATGATACGTTTTAGGCACTATGTGGTTCCATTTATTGCCGATATAAAAGATATGTTTTTACGCGTGAAAGTAATTGACAGAGATCGAGGTGCGCAAAGGTTCTTTTGGCGTGGCAGAGTCAGAGTAAAAGAACCGAAAATATTTGAAATGACAAGTCTGATTTTTGGTGCTAGGTCATCACCGTGTAATGCGATTTTTGTTAAAGATAAAAATGCTGAAGGTTTTAGCGAATCAAATCCCGATGCGTCTATTAGTATTGTAAAAAACAGTTACATGGACGACTATTTAACCAGCCGTCAGACGGAGCGCGAAGCTGAAAATCTGATTAATGATGTTATTAAAATTAACGCCGAGGGAAACTTCGAAATACACGGATGGGCAAGTTAATGCACCGCGAATATTTAAAAATATTGCTAACATTGAAAATTTAGTGAACGAACAAGAAATGAGATGGTGCGATCGAGGGGGAGAACGAGTATTAGGACTGTATTGGGATACGCAAACAGATAAACTAAAATTCAATGTTACGTTTTCAAAAATACCCGAAGAAATTTTAAACGGCGAGAAAAGGCCAACAAAACGCGAATTTCTGAAAGTAATTATGTCGTTTTTTGATCCCCTCGGTCTTATTTCACCTTTTGCGTTGACATCCAAAATTATAATGCGAGAAATTTGGAGAAGCGGCATATACTGGGATGACAAATTACGCGAATACGCCGGATGGGTAGAGTGGGTGGCAAAATTGAACGTTTTGAAAGAGTGCCGCATACCACGCTCTTATATGACTCATGCACAGAAAGTCAAAACACAGCTTCATATATTTTCTGACGCTAGTCTAACTGCTTATGCGACAGCGGCATACTGGCGCTTTGAGTAAGGCTAAATGTAGAGTTGCTCCGTTAAAACCGCTATCCGTGCCGCGCTGAGAGCTTCAAGCAGCTTTGTTCGGCGCGCGATTAGCGCAGTTTATTGAAAATGAAATAGAGATCGAAATAGATCAACGATTCTTATGGTCAGATTCTAGCACAGTTTTAAGTTGGATAAAATTAGAGCCCCGCGTTCGTCAAATTTTCGTAGCTAACCGTTCAGGAGAAACAGGAGAGCTTACGAGAAGCTCTGAGTGGCGTTGAGTGCCTACCGCACAAAATGCGGCCGATGACGCAACACGTTTTTCGAATGATGCTCTGAAAGTAAACTTTCGCTGGTTAAATGTCCCTAACTTTTTGAAACAGCTTGAATCGGAATGGCCGAAAGAAAAATTTCTTAGTGAGGAAGAAAAAAGTTTGATTGGTAAGTTAGAAATACGTAAAGTTTATAGTTACTCAATTTCAGCAAAAATAACAGATCTTGCATTCAAAATAATAATATTAGGCTGGCGAGGTTTGATAGCGTATGCTAGACGTATACGGGCGGCTTTCAATAAGTGGAGAGGCTTGTTAGATCAAAATCAATTATTGAGAGCAAACGGTCGCGCAAATCTAGCTAGTAATTCACTAATTAACTAATTTCTGATTATCATCGAAAATATTATCATAGTAGCAACAACACAGTTCTAAATGAGCTTCTATTCAAAGAGTTGCTGCCAGGAGAGGCGTTCCGCTGTTCATATACAGAGATAACGGAACGAATTTCCACGGAGCCAGTAAAGAACTCAAAGAAGAAATTAAGGATTCAAATAACAACGAATTGAACAAGTACGTGCTTAAAAAAGGTATAGAGTGGCGTGTCAATCCACCCGATGGACTACACATGGGAGGTGCGTGGGAGAGGATGATTAGGCCTGTAAAATTTGCATTGAATGCTACTCTATGCGAGCAAGTTCCGAGCGAAGAAGTATTATATACGTTGTTTGCTGAAATTGAGCATTCAGTTAATTCAAGACCACTTACTCACGTATCTTTGGACCCACGCGACAACGAAGCGTTAACGCCCAACCATTTTTTAATAGGAACATCGTCAGGTCAAGAGCAATTAGGTCGTTATGATACAAGGTATATAAATCCACGAAAACAATACAGACTAGCACAACATTACGCCGACTGTTTTTGGAAGAGATGGCTCCGCGAGTACTTGGCTAGTTCAATACCGCGAAAAAAGTGGGTAAAAAGACAAATTCTTTCGGGGGTGAATGATGTCGTACTTATCGTTGATTTACATTCACCGCGCAATTGTTGGAAAAAAGGAGTGACTATGAGGGTTTTTCCAGGCAAAGATTGCCAAGTCAATGCTGCAGAAGTGCGCACTCCACAAGGGACTTTCGTTAGACCTACCCATAAACTTGTTCTCTTATTAAGTTCTAAAGAGGTCCAAATTTAATGAATTTTGTACGAGGGGGAGAGTTGTTACGGACTGAACAAATTTATGCGTAAACTATATTTTACTTCACGTATTAATAATATTATTAAAAATTAGGGAGTAAAGATTTAAGCGTCATGTCGGTTTGAAACCAAGTAATTCGAGAATCAAAAGAAGGATTAATGTAATTGCGTTCTGAGACATCGTCTGAGTTTGAAACTTGATATTTAATAAAGCACATGTCTTCGTTCAAATTAAGAGGAGACTTTTTAGAAAGTAAACTTTTTGGGATGTGTTTTGACGAAACACGAGATTATGTTTTTGAACGCCAGAATTTAATGTGTGCTTCACTCTATTCCGGAGAAACGATTTATTTGATTTTCAGCCGCCGCGATAACTGCATACTACTGGGCAGTCTGATAAGTCCATGAAAAATGAAACACGGAAACGTTTTTTTGGCCAAAGTCGGTTTTATTTTTCAACATACTCTCCTTTTAGGTCGATACAGCGAGTCCAACGATTTTCTAACTTTTTTATACCGTCCGAAAAGTACTCGATCGGAAGGTCTCCAAAATACGCCTCAGTTTCAGCTAGGAGCTCCTCATTTGAGTAAAAACGCTTACCGGTGAGCCATTTCTTCAGGTTAGGGAACAAGTATTAGTCGCTGGGGGCCAGGTCTGGTGAATACGGTGGCTAAGGAACCAATTCGAAGCCGATTTCATGCAATTTTGCTTGTGCAACTAAGCATGAATGAACAGGC
>NC_046662.1:97722329-97744618 GCF_010883055.1 Belonocnema kinseyi
TGAAGTTTTGACAGGCGTCATTTGAAGGATCAAGCTCGACGAAAATGGTTCACATTAGTGAATACTAATGCCATCTCTCAGAATTTTCAGGTACTTATCAGAGTGCCTAGTAAAATTGTAATTTATAGTTTAACAAAACGAACCTGTACTTGATGAAATTAAAATAAGTTCACATTATGCGGATTTATTTGAAATCAATTGCATTTTTGTGTCATTATACAAAATTAAAATCATATGTATTTTTCTCAAAGTATTTAGCTATACGTTTGATTAATTAGTCAAGAATTGAATCCAACATTGAAATGTGAGAGTAGAGTTCAATGTATGTGATAGATAAAATAAGAAATATGAGAATGTTAAATACAAGAAAAATTGGGTGAACAGGATTTGAGATTCCGAGAACAATGAAAGTAAAGTGTAATTTAATGATTGCTGTAATTTTTCATTTAGAAGGGAGAATAATTTTGAAAGAGTTTTTATATTGACTTTAGTGTGGATTTAAGAATTTAAGATTTAGGAAATACCAAAAACGAAGACTGTCCATAGCAGATCTAAGCCTAACAGAGGTTAATGATAACTTGAACCGTGGGTTCAAAGTCGAACTAAACCTAGAGGAGTAATTATAACTTGGACAGTTGATGACCCAACGTTAATCTAAGACTACACAGGTGAATGCGGGCGTGAACAGGGTGTTCGGGCTGGGCTAGACCTAAAGGTTAATGAGGACTTGGGCATCATGTTCGTATTCTAATTTATATGCGGCAAAAAATTCACGATCTTCAGTGAGCCGAGCTTTCGCATAAGGGAAGCTACTAGAGCGCACGGGGAGAACACAAGCCTATAAAAATGTACCAGTTCACATATACGCAAAACTTATATTCTTGGCGCGCGCCCGCAGACACATACACATATTCACACGCTTCATATACGAATTATATGTCTCGACGGTGACGTGTTCTCGACCTGTGGCCTATCGGCTACATGAGATAAAAACGCGAGAAACAGAGAGAACTAACACTCATAGACAAGGAAAAATGAAAATGAAGTAAGAAGGAGAGGAAGGAAGAAATGTTGGAGGGGATTATTAGGTGAAATGACAAAATCAGTTGCACCAAAGCAACGGGGCTTTCTTGCTCTCTGACTCTCGAACAGTTAAGTAGCTCTAGCTAAGCTTTTATTGGATTTTTTGTGTTCATGATCAAGCGAAATTTAACTTTCATTGAATTAAAAAATTATTGTCATGGAATTCCATAATTCACATTTTGGTCAACTCGAAATTTGCCACTAAATTGAAATAAGATTATTTTTATTTAAGTTTTATTATTGAACTAATTTATCCCAGTTCCTAGAAGTAACAAAGGGATTATAAGGACAAGGATGTCACTTGACAATCAGGTATCAATTTGTTGTCAGCATGTACTTTTTGACGTAAAATGTGTATAAAAAATTGCATCATTAATAGATGAAGCAGAAACTAATGATATGTGTGATATAGGTTTTTGAATTTAGTTCAGTATTTGAAATATTACAATTCAGTGCAGTGACAACGTGCCCTTAGTTTCTTGTGTTCTAAACAATAGATTCTCAATGTGAAATTGTGCATTGTTCATGTTAATCAAATCATGTCACACAGATCTCGCTCTCCACAAATAATAAAAAATGTGTTTAGATTTGATGTATTTTATACAGATTTTCAGGTTTTGTAGATTTCACTTAATTTTATAATACATTAATTAAGAGGTGATAAAACTTTAATTCACAAAAAGTTTATAACAAGTATTTTTTTTTTTAAACCAAGCTTATCCAATTCAAACACCACCCTTTATTTAAAAGGCTCGGGTACACGGGTTAATGTTGCCTGACTTGAAAAAAGCATTGAATTTATTTTTCCGGAAAAACGCAAAAATTGTAGGTGAGGTTGATCACCAAAATTCGAAATTTGATTTTTAAAGATATGAGTATGAATCAACCTACGCTATAACACTATTTTATTGACGTATTTTATTATGAAAAACTCGGAAAATCCATGGCAATAGAGGGGAAGGGGATAAAATGTCGGAAAATTGGGTGATCTAATTTATGGTAAACGTCAAATCTTAAATGCTGAATGAAAAATATTTTTTTATTTAAGTTTTAACCATCCGAAGGATTAGACTTTATTTCTGCGCGTCAAACTTAACAGGTTAATTTAAAAATACAGGCCTTCAGGAATTTAAATTTTTCTATATCCCTGTGCTGGACGTATGGGCAGCTTTCCTCTACTAACATTTTTGGGTTTAGTTTGTAAATCAAGATTATTGGGAATTTTGGAAAATTAATTAACGCAGCTTGCATGTATTTCTTTGAAATATCCAGTATTCGTGGAATTTCTGAGCAAAGCCATAGTCAAGGATGAACTTTGTTGAATGTTTAACAGATACAGCCCACAATTTCTGAAGGCGACCAAAGCTGTGCCGGTATACTTGGCGCGGCAAAGGTATCCCAGACCGACCGCGGAAGAGCTTGGAAAGTTCCTAAATGACAGCATAAGTTTCCTGATTGTAAGACATCCCTTTGAACGTCTGCTCAGCGGATATAGGGATAAGTTCGAGCAGAGTTTACCTCACACATTTCATAGTAAACTTGGATCTTATATTGTTTCACATTATAGAGTAAGAGTAAGTAACGCAAGTTATTACAGAATGAAAGCTGATGTTAAAAATTCAGAGAAAATAATGAAAACACAAAAACATCTTTCCTTTTCTTATTTACGATATAGAAACTTTCAAATGTATTCATTTTTAAATTTATAAAATCCTTAGTATTTTAAGGGATATTGCCAACAAGTTAAAAATATTGAAACATGAAAATTCGAAGATTGAGCGATTGGAAAAACTATTTTTTACAATATTTAAAGATTAAACCATTTTAATTAAGATTTTTAAAAAAAGGATCAAAAAGGAGGAAAACAGGGTCCAAGATTCCCTCTTTTTGAAGAATTTGTCAGATGGCTTTTATGCGAATGGGGAGCAGGAAAGGAACTCGACATGCACTGGACTCCAGTCATCAACTTTTGTACGCCTTGTCAAGTACGATTTGACGTAATTGCAAAATTTGAAACGTTACACGTGAGTACAAAAATATTTTTCCACAATTTCAATTTAGTAATTTAAAAAATAATATTTAGTTTTATTCGCTCTACTGTCTTAGGATACGTGTACCACTTTAGCGTGCACTAGGTGATAGGCGGAGGGACTACAGATCAATTTTTTTTTTCAAAAGTGTAATTATGTTTCAGAAAGACCCATAAAGTTTTTTTCAAAAATAAAATGATGGGAACCTTCCAAAATGGTGTCATAAACATAGCTAATTCATTATTTATATTTTGTTTAATTCGACGTGAGAGAACAAAATTTAATTTGTTTCTTTTTAGAATTCTTAATATGCCTGAATTTTGTTAAATAAATATTTGTCTATGGACAAGAAAAATCTTCTCATGAATGTTAAAGAGCAATGAATTCGCAATAAAATGGACTCTACTTTAACTAATTTAGTGCAAAATTACTTACAGCAGCAGCGATGTGGGAAACGAAATATAAAAAAAGATTTCTTGAAATCCTTAAGGGCATTTACCAGTGTGTCACGTGAACAATTACATGGTTAATATTCGGCGGCTTTATAATTTAAAAAATTTGAATATCGTCTTTAAATTTTGGGAAATGGTTTAAATTATTTAAAAGCACTTCGTTTTAATTTGAAACGTAACTGAGGGCAGAGCTTTGGAGCTTTAACTAAAATAGTATTATTAATAAAATTGCCAATTTCCCAAAATTTCAGCTAAACGTATTCATTATTCTAATGATATAAAGCCGCATAATAAAAAAAATGTAATAATTAGTTATGTGACAGGCTGCCACATGCCTAAATATAAATATGTTTCTATGCAGAATGTGAGAAAATACTTCTAAGGAAACTGGTAGAGAATTTAATTTCAAACAAAATTACCTTATGCTTTTTTCCATTTACTAAGTCAAACTACCCTAGATAGTATGTCCTTCACATTCTTAAAATGATTCAAGCGCATCCTAATGAAGTGGGAAATTACAGAAAAATGTTCCGCGAGATTCACACCATGGGCTTTTCGTGACTTATGCTCACTCAGATATGATTGTAGAAATGTTTTAGATTCAAATTCAATCCAGTATTCTAAAAAATGTAGTAACATGTATATTAAATGGATTGCATCGGAATGAAATAAAATACGTTAAGTAAAATACGTTTAAGGATGGCCTGGATAGGGATAAATGGAAAATTAATTAAAGGATCGGGTTTTATGGAAGAGGAGAGGATATATAATGCAGGGATGTATGGGGTTAAATGGAAAAAGGGCTCGTTTCGTTGGAAATTTAAGAATTGAAAAAACATTTATTTTTATTTTTGTCCCTCCACGTGGAATCAAAGATATAAAAAGTTTGTTTAATCTTTTTAGTAGCGTAAAAGTTTTACAAACAATTAAAGACAAGTTATATAAAACTGTTACATAACTACACAATTTACATATGATTTTGTATTAGAAAGCAGGGCCCATGCAGCCCCCATGTTGATGACGCCATTTTGAAAGGTTCCAATTTTTTGATTTTCGAAAAACCTATATGGGGAGTACTAAGAGCATATAATTTCAAAAAAAACTGGCGTAAAGTCTCTCCGTATTCTCCTTAGTTACTAGGCCTTTTTGGTTATTTGGTAAGAGATGTAGCGTTAACTGATAAAATTGGCTAAAAATGATCAATACTTTGAAAGATAATTAGGATAAAAAGTGTGAAACGGTATAAAAATGATAAAATTATGTAAACTAGAATAGGATATACATTTTTGCAAGATAAAAAGGAATAGATTTTTATAAAAAGGGAATGCAACTAACTTATAAAATATCGCAGAAAAAGTAGGTTCAATGGCAATGTGAATAAATTAAAGTGCCTTATGATTAGATACAAACTGACAGCGTCATTAGTAGGATAACAGTGTTCAATATGGGATTAGGAAAAAAAAACAAGATAGAAAATCATGGAATTAGAACTATTAGGTTAAGATAATAGAATAAATCTGTAATCAAATTGTATAGATATAGACGGCATGCTTTAAAAAATGTATGCTAGGATAAAATAAGGTATTAAAATTTGAAAAGTGAGATCTTAAGTGAAATTTCCATTTGTCTTGTAAATTACAACTCCAAATTGAACTAATCTTTCTCAAGTTTCCTATTTTAATATTATCCAACTCTGACTTGATTTGCATGGGATTTAATTCTGCGAAATTACTCTATTGATCCTAAAATCAATAAGATTCTTCCGCGCCGCTTTTAAGTTTAAATAGCAAGGATGAGAAAACATCGCCTAGAATGAATTGCCCGCGTAATATCGTACAAACCGGTTTTATCAACAGCTTTAGTGATAATCCATTTTTTCCGTAGACAAACTATAAAATATGGCTTCATAGTAGAGAATGTGAAAAATGGTTTTTCTCCATATTTCGATTAACACGACGTCGTTAATAATTGAATCATGCTGTGACTATAGGCACGAAACGATTCACATATTAAAAATAGAAGATAAATGGAATAGCATAAAAGAGAATTCATTTAAATTTGTTAAAATATAAAACTCGCTTATGGAACAAGCTGAAATGAAACCAACTGAAAGAGCTTTGAAAGCCAAATAAAATGAGGATAGAACGTAACAAGGCCACAGAAATCAACGTCGGTGCTGGTTTTGTTGTTCCTCATCCCATTCTTCCACTTTGATCAATTCGCTTCTTCAAAGCGAGTTACAAAACATAAATCGAATTCTACGAATAAAAAATTTCTAGATTTCATGTTAAATTTGTAGAGAAATATAGAACATATTTTTTTACAAAACACGATTTTGTAGTTAGAAACCTGGATTTGAGAGCTTCAGAAAAAATGTTTCTTTTATAATTTTAACATCAGGATTTTGTGTCATGAAAGAAAAAAAAAGGAATTGATAAAAAAAACCTTCCACTTTAAGCATTCGGAGCGGTCTACATTGCAAAAGATAGGATTAATTCATTTTTAATTCATCAATCTGCCTAAGATACATTACTGACTGGTTTAATTCAAAATTCCCTAATATAAAATTATATCTCAATTCAAAGTAATTTAATGAGATTTAATAAGATAAAATTTCAAACGGAATCAAAATTTTAATACAAAAATATTGCACCTTTTAATTTAAAAACATTCTTGAGATTATATTACCTGCGTGAACCGTGAAACAAAAGTTATTTGCTTAAAAAACTTTTCAACACTTCCGCAGAACTTTTATACTATTTCGGTATCTTGAAAGAAATGCGAATTCAAAAATAGCGAAAAAAACTTTTATAAGTTTTATTGATAAAAAAATTCTTTTTTAGTGATTTTTTTCTTAAAGTATTGTTTCTCAGGGTAACAATTCTTGCTATGGTGATAAATGGAAAATAAATACATAAAACATATCGATTTCAAAGTGCTCAAATGTAGTTTATACAGAAAGTAAATGCACACGAAGATTCTTCAAGCAAAGCAAACACTACCAAATGTAAAATTAGCTGTCTTCAATAGAACTTTCTTTGGACCACTGCCAACCTCTATAAGCGGGGTTGAACTTGCTAATAGAATTTAGTTGGATAAGGTCGCACGATTAAAAAAATCTATTTACTGTTTCAGGACGACCAGAATTATTTGATTAGAAAGGCGGGAGTAGGTCACATCATTAAACCAGAATGGCAAAACCCGACTCGTGGCGCACAAACAAAAGATGTGATTAAACATTATTTTACACAATTATCGACTACGCAAATCAGCGAATTATACGAAATGTTTAGGTAAGAAAATGTAAATTGTTTAAATAATTTGCATTAGTCAGAGGAGTAAATTTGTGTAAACTTGATTAATTTATAAATTTAAAATATATTTACTTATTTCAGGTATGATTTCATTCTTTTCGACTACTCGCCGGAGGAATATTTAGCTTTAGGAAGGAAAGAAATTACTACTCTACTATGCAACAAATAGATTTGAAACTATTCTGCCTACAACAAGCTCAAACTGAGAGCACCTTAGTTTTTTACCAGTTTTAATATTACAATTGTAACATAGCAACGAATCCCTTATTGGATGAGAAGGTACTAACTTGTGAGACGGTTTAAATAATCTGTTATCTAAAAATCTTAAAAGGGTTCCAAGTTTTTATTGGAATAATATAGAATATACATTTTCTAATGTATAAAGTTAATTAAAATTTTAATATATTTACAGAAGTTGAGATTTGCGGTTATGTAAATAATTAGATAGCGAAGTCTTGTAAGAAAATCATGAAACATCAGATTATTTACTTTAGCGATTGAAACGGTTGTATGCAGTCGACTCAATAATAACGTCCCTGTACGATGACAAAGTCCAGACAAATTTAAAGCAAATTCATCGAAAATTTGACAAATTTTACGTGTTATGTTTCCACTCACAACATTCATGTTGTTGAAACGAAATATTTTTCTTCGATAGATTTAGTTTGTATGAATTTTCGCCGCAAGTGATGGATAATAAGCCGCTTAGTGACTTTTGTTATTAGAAATAAAAAGCCAGAATTATACTTGAAAACAAGTTGAGAAAATAAAAAGGCTTCGAACTTTATTTCAAATTGTTGTAGTATACTCAAGTTGATTCAGTAATCACAATTTTAAAATAAAGTACACGGATGACAAAAATAATGAAAGAGAAAATATAATACCGTATTTCCTCCAATCCCACAAAACGAACACCAGCTAGAAAATTAGGGACGATTTCGAGAAACATATATTGCTGCCTTTGTCCAGACCTCCATACAAATACAGTGTAACTCTGATAAAATGCCGGTTTTGGGTCTGGCGGTGGTAGGAAAACCCTCGATTGAGTTCCGCTCTGCTTTTGTTTTGTCACGCCTGAGCGGCCGCCGCACACCTCCTTTTACTCCTACTTGCGGCGCCGCGTTAATTCTCGGAAGAACTAAATTAGAGGACCCTATATCAGAGTTTCACTGCATTGCTATTAAAATAATCTCATGATAAAATTTGTATTATTATAACCACCAGATATAAACTTAAAAGGCTTATCTCGAGAAATGGTGGTCACTTGTATAATAATAAGTGTTGTTGAGCCTTATAACTTGAAATGCACAAGAAGGAATGTTATGTTCTTGAAACGCATCAAGATAGGTAAGAACAAAATAGATTCATGTCTCGAAATGACATGACATGTTAAGAGGCATATATCTATACCAGCTATTGAAATTGTAGCTCGACAGAGATATAAAAAGATAACATCTTTGTTAGAAATTGAAAACCTCATTGTTAAACATGGTTGTAATAATTATTTAATAAATTCAAAATATGTATATTTTATGCCGTTGAAAGAACACGTACAGCTTGGAACTACTAAGAACGTGGTTTTAAAATATCCTGGCATTATTTATATTTTATTATTTAGAAATAATTAATTTCAAGTTACACCATCTGTGAAGGAGAGTGGCTACCAGTGGGTCATGTTTTTTTTTCAAAGTTGTAATGAAGCATTAATTTCACGTAATTCATGGAGTTAAATAATTGTCAAAGTCAAGGTAAATTTTCTAGCATCATCTCAAAAACAGTTGGTTTTTTCGTTTACTAATGGAGTTGGATAACTGAACTTCTTGGTCATAGTGTGTTTACGTGAATGTTATTAATTTCTAACAAGTTTAAAACAAGTTGCTTCGCTGGCACTTCAAGTAAGTAAAAATATCCAGCCATTGTAATTGGCCACTCTCACCTATGTAAATTCGTGCTCTGTACGAGTTTTCTTTACGCGAAAATAATTACATCAGATGTAAAAACTAAAGGTTTGCAGTCATCTATTCGAATTTTTAATACAAATTTATACATGCTTGGAGCGTTGGATTTTTCAAAATAAAAAAAATTTTATTGCACAACAAACCGGCTTGATTTACTCAGATTACTGCAAGTTTTTAAAATAAAATAACTTCTTTAAATGGATCCAAAAGTCACGTAGAATTCTCGAAATTCGAATTGTTCGAGTATTCGAATAATTATAGTTTCAAAGAATTCACTTGACTTTTGGATTCATTTTTTTTACCAACAAAAAAGTTATTTTTATCTAAAAAACTGTTTTAAAATAGATCCAACTTTTAAATCGTGTCTAAATTTGTATTAAAATTTGAATAAACGAGTGAACGCCTCTCGTAAAAACCTGATAGAAAAATTCTCCTTCTGATAATTATGCTCTCAATTAAAGAATGTAATTCTTAACATATTATATCTTTATTAGTTACATTTATAGATATGATTTAAGAGAACAGTGATATTGTAATATGTAAAAATATTGAGCGTTCAAGCTATTTAAGACCAAATTTTCTTAACTTTTATAGAGTTACCTTTAGTTGACTTAAATATGTAATTTCAATTTATTATTTCTCGTTATGTGAAAATAATTTAGCTTTTGAAGCGAAAATTTGTAAATAAAAATGGTTCTCTTCAAACTTCTCTAATGAGATTCTACTTGGAAGTACTTGAAGCCGCGGGAGAAAGAAATTTGGATCTAGATATTTTATTTACAGCCTCTATTTGTAAGGTAGATTTAGAAACGTATATTTTGCAAGTGAAGGTTGATACGAAGTAAATAATCAAGATTATTTTGTAATTTCTCTACAAATTCAATGTTCATATTATGTTTGACAGATTGGCGACTGCAGGATTTCCACTGAATAGAAAAAATCTATAAATAAGAATAACTGTCTAAAATCCTATGGAAACAATACTTGGGTTGATCCAAAGTTCTTCCTGTCGAGTCTTGACTTGTAAATGTGTACAATTCTTTTGAATACTTAATACAATATGTTACATTGTAGTAAATACATTTTGCATTAATGAAAACAGTATATTGTATTAAAAGGAACCTATCCTGTAACAGGCATTTGTAAATTAATGTATGGGTGAAATCTGAAAGTCGAAAATACCATATGTCGATGGAATATTATACACTTGTGTTTGGAAGAATAAAAATTCTTCTAATTACAGTGTTTTGTTACGCGTATTTTTGAGAAGACAGTATTTTTCATTTGTTTTATACGTTTCTCTGTATAAAACAAATGAACAATATCATTGTTTTTTCAACAATATATGAGGCATTATTTACACAGTGATACAACCTCCAAATCGAGAGTATTCGGATCATGTCCAAATTCATATACATTATAGTACTATTGGTCTCTAAGTTATGGTGTACATTTTTGGCCTTAGAACAATAGGTTGCCTGAAGACAGGGGCCCAAATTTTCAGCTTTTAGCTATGCATTCACGCACTTTAAGATAATTATATATTTAATTTTTTCCAATAAAAATGTAGCCTTGATTTATTGAAGGTAAATATTAAAATCGATTTTTCACAAATTCCGACATCATCGACTTTCTTTGAGATAGTCTTTAAAAAAGTAGCATTCTTCCCTTTTAAAGCCCTACTTTGACGAAAAGGGGGAACTTTCGTTTTAAAGAAATAGGCGTTTACAAGAGCAGGCACCCATAACGTTTCGAGCGGTGTTTCGCTGATCCCGCAAATGTGACTGTATATTTTCATATCGTTTAAATAATCAAAAGTGTTGAAAAGTAGAATCGCTTCTTATTTAATATAAAAATTATTATGTTTACTGTTGAAATTAAATTTCAGCATAGTGATATAATACGTTAAAATATACAATACCTCTTCATCATCACTTGATGCAACTCACAGAAAAAATTGTTTTGAAGCAAAAGCATCGTCCTCTTGCTTCTTTTATATTTAACAAGGTAAAAATAATTTTTACATAAATCTCACATAAATGAAAGAAATTATTTACTTTTCGGTCAGTGCAAACACTTTAAAAATAGGAACCACTTTTCAAATCTGCTTCATCACAAAAATGGCTTCGGCGTTCCGGCAAAATGGCACGTATTTTCATGCATCTTTTCATGGAAAAGAACAATGCGTTGGAGTTGGTGGAAACGCGTTTCGACGATGCGAAGATTGTGCCAGGCACTTTATAATGTCATGCTGCGATGCCTAATAAGGATGGAACAACATTAATATTAAAAAAGTATTCTTTCGCCACATAGTATGACGTTTTTTAAAAAAAATTACCAGACGACAGAAACTTTCACGTTTATATTTACTTTCGCCAGGTGCGAGGAGCGTCGCGAAAAAATAATAATTCGTTTTATGAGAGGCAAGGGGACTCACATTAAAACAACAACCCGAAAAAAGGTGTTTAAATGTGTACTGCAATCTCATCGTGGTGAACTCTGGAAACTTACTTTTATAGGCTAACTGCAGATAATTATAATTTAAATATATGTTGTATTAAGCGTATTTAATGCAAAATTCCCACATCAGCACCTACAAGGCCGCCGTTTTACATTTGGCCGTCCGTGTGCAAACAAATTTTTTTCCGCCCCCCGCCTTTCCCCTTTTCTTTAAAAAAATTTGTTTAAATACATTTTCTACATACGTATAATTTATTTTCATGTAAAAATTATTAATATTATTTACATCATTACTACACATATTATTTAGATATTGAAAAGATTCAAAAGAAATTTGTTCGCCTTGCTTTCATCTGGGAAAATTCTTCAAATAGTTCAGACACATAACATAAATTCGTAATCACTTGATCAATTGATATTATAGTCAAGTTTTACAGCCTCTTTTCTACCATTGCTGTTCACAATTTTTTTTTCAATTTTGAAAAGGATCGAGCCGCGCTTGCGAAAGCAACGTAAAAAATGTTTAAAATTCGATATGTTAAGAACATGTTTAGAAACACGAGATGCAGGTTTTCTTTTAGTTTGTACGTCAGAATTACATTTGAACTTATATTTGGATTACAGTAAATTCTTAACGCAACAAGTTCATCATAAAAATCCACGCCTAGTGTATCTGAGCGATTTTCGTCTTCGTTTGTAAGATTGTCTTGTAAATTCTTGCATAGTTGAAGAATATCCAACTGTTCCATCTTTAAAAGCGTACACTGTAAAAAATTTCGACAATTTTCCCCACTTTTTAGTGGGAAAAAGTCCATATGTTCGTTGGGGAAAATCATTTTTCCAAAGGTTTAGGGCAATTTACCTCAAAGTTTTTATAATTCATTACAAAATTGGAGGAAACTCCCTAAAATCTAGGAAATTAGATAATACCTACAATTTTTGGAAAAATTTCCCTAAACTAAGGGTAATTTATACAAAATTAATAATATTTATAATAATTAATATATATATATATAATAATTAATAATTTATACAAAAGTTTTGGAATATTCGCTAAAATTTCGGAAATTGAGCGATTCCCACTAAATTTAGGGACTCGTTCCAAAACTAATATTTATTTGCCACGTAGATCATGTAAATTTTCTGAAAATTCTTGAAGTATTATTGTATGGTCAGAAAGATATTTGGCCCTAAAATAATCGATAAACTAGCTCGATATTTTTAATAATTGAACACATTTTTTGTGGAAAATATTTATTAATGTTAGCGTCACCTCAAATATTTGTAATCAATAATTACTAAGTTACTGGTCTGAAAGGTTCGACATGTGTAAATAAAGTCTAATGCTCCATGTAGTAGAAATTGGAAAGAAAATTTTTTTTTGAGTACTCAGTTAAGAGTAGTATAATAGTAGTATACTATTCAGCACAGTACAGATCAGATTTCGCTACCACCTTCATTTTAGTCTTGCGGTTCTGGGCTGGTATTTTGAAAGTAAATCCGCAAGGGCACGACGTGCCGCCTCTCGTTCAACATAAATGACGCTTCGAGTCTTTAAAATAGCAGTCCACACGTAACAAAGCATTAGCATAATTACCTCGAGCACAGATACCGTCTTAAGATGGCGGTTCCTTCAGAGGAAAGCTCTTCCATTGCTACAGTCAAGCTAAACTTGCTTTTTTTATTATCATTCCACAAATTTTGGGGAATGCTAGCTACATAAATTCTTGAATTTTTAAATCTTGGGTAAAATTCAGGATTTTTTAATACTCCAATCAAGTTTAGGGAGAATTTTCCCCATAAAATCTTGGGAAAAATTCACCCCTCCTTGGATAATATTCCAAAAGGATGTTTGGGGATTTTTCCCCACTAAACTTTGGGGAAAATTCCCCAAAATGTGTGGAAATTGGCGACAACACAATTTTGGGGAAAATACTCCGAGAAATTTGTTACAGTGTAATGAGTCTAGGAGGTAAGTAGGGTTGTGAGGAGTGAATTCGGGAGTTCAAAAATTAATTTTTATTTCAGATGTGGAGTGGTAATTAGCCAAATAGGGAAAGTGAGGTTAGGTTAGCAAGGGAGCGGGGTAATATTGTGGTCAGGAGTTTGGGCCTTCATGGTAAACAAGGGTGGTTCTCGTAGTGCAGGGACATGTGAGCAGAGAGAAAAAGGTGTCTGCAGGGGATGTGAGGGGTGAAATAGTGAAAAGAAAGGGAATATTTGGCGTGGTAAGCTGACACGAGCCTTAAACCTTAAAGTACGCACTCATTTTGAGAGTAGTAAAGTACACAATGGCTACACCTGTACCACAATGAAAAAACCTTTATAAAAATGAAACTATTTAATATTTTGACTTCATTTTTGGGTTTTAGCTTCTTGAAAGTATATTTTGTTGGTTCAACTGTACCCCAGTGTGTACTTTAAGGGTTAAGAGACATCTGTGGGAGGTGGTCAGCGAGAGTACTCGCAGTGTTGTTAGTGAATTAGACCGGGAGGAAATTTCCAGAAATCCACGTCGGCCAGCTGTGCGTGACCCGGTGTCGAGTGGTGCGTCATTTAGAGGGAAGAATAGGAGCGAAGGAAGCTACAAGGTAAGGGAGAAGGCGTCCAGCGTAGGTGAGGGGGAGGATATCTTGAAGAGGAATAGGGACAGCAAAGGAATTCCGGAGAAAAGCGCGCTGGAGAGTCTCTTAAAAAAAAGCGTACGAACTCGTAGGTCACTCCCCCCTAAAAATGAAGGGACAGGCGGAGAAGGAGGCTCTCGGGGTTCTGATAGGCGAGGTCAGAAGGTTGAGGGAGGTCGTAAGGGGCAAGCTATGGAGCAGATGGAAAGTATGAGAGAGGACCTGAGGGTGATAGATGAGAGATGGAAAAAGGAAGTAAAAGAGCTGAAGGGGGAAGTATAAGGATTGCAGAGGGAGGTAGTGTCGGAAATGGAAGTAGTTGACAGGAGGGAGGGCGAGAAGCAAGGTATTTGAGAGAGGGTGGAGAATATGATTGAAGAGAAATTAGGAGAGCGTAGGGATGAAAAAGAGGAGAGAGCGGATAGGGAACGGATAAGGGAAATGGAGTTAAGGATGGAGAGAAGAGAGAAGGCAGATATAATCAATAATGTGATAATAAGAGGATTCAAGCTAAAGAGCGGGGAAGAAAGCGAGGGAGTGGAAGCGCTGCTACGTTGCATAGGGTGGGTTAAAGGCAAGGTAGGGAAAGTTAGGACGGAGGGGAGAAAGGAGAATGAAGTGGCGGTGGAGGAATTGGATAGCTGGGAAGAAAATTGGGAATAATGCGTCACAAAAATAGGATAAAGGACAAGAGAGTTTTAATCTATCAAGACTTGACGCGGAAGGAAAGGGATGCGCAGAGAATGCTAAATGACAGGGCTAGAAAGGAGAGGAGTGAAGGGAGAGCGACGAAGGTAGGCTATCGAAAAATGAAAATAGATGAGAAAATGTGTGTATGAGACGAAGAGAAGGAGGTGTTTAAGAAAGTGAGGGGAATTTGTTTCGTGGGAAGTAGGGGGGGGGGGAGTGGCAGGGCGGAGGAGTGTTGAAGGTGCTGTACTGGAACGTAGCAGGAGTAAAGAAGAAAGATGAGGATTTCTGGAGGTATATTCAGGAATTTTATGTGATTGGACTGGTGTAGACGTGGGTAGAGAGAAATAAATGAGATAGGATAGAACCAAAGTTGCCAAGGGGGTATATGTGAAGGCTACAGACGGCGATCAGAGTAAAGATGAAAGTAAGGGTTATTAGGGGAATGATAACAGGGGTTAAAGATGGATTAGAGGAAGAAGTTAATAGAGATGGAGAGGAGGAGGGCGTGCGAATGAGAGCAGTTAAGATGGGAGGGATAACGTATAACTTTGAGACAGGATATAATAAGAATGAGATGGAAAGGGCTAAAGAAAGGGTGATGTGTAAGAAGAAAGAGCAGGAAAAGGTTAAAGAGCTGAAAGTGGAGTTGAGAAGTGTTAAAACAGAAAGGGACGTGTGAAAAATAATTAATGTTTACGAAACGTAGGGTGGAAATAAGTGAAAAGATAGGGAGGGACAAATGGCGGAAATTGTTTAAAGATTCATTTCAGGGATCAGATACACGGAAATGAGATGAGGGGATTAGAAGAACGAGGGAGGTAGATGGAGAGGAGCTGAATGACAAGAAGATAGAGAAGCAGATAAGAAAGTTTAAAAATCGAAGGCAGCAAGGCTGGACGGGGTAGAGAACGAAGCGTGGCTGTTTGGCACACAATACTTAAGGGAGAGGCTAAAGGGGGCAGTGAAAAAAGTATGGAGGGGGGAGGGATTCCAAAGAGGGTGGAGAGAGGGGTTGATCGCACCACTGTATAAAAAAGGAGATAGGAAGAGGCAGGAAAGTTATAGAAGAATTACGCTAATAAATATGGGGTACAAAATATACGCGATAGTGTTGACAGATAGGCTGCGGAAAGATGTTGAGGGAAAAGGAATATTCCCGGAGACGCAGACAGGCTTTAGGGAGTGAAAAGTACCATTGACAATATTTATGTCTTGCAGCACGTGTTGGGCAGCGAAATAATCAAAAAGGGTGCCAAAGTATACGCGTTTTTCGTAGATCTAAAAGGCGCGTTCCCTTTGGTGGATAGGGGGAGGTTGTAGGAGGCAATGGAAGAGAGGGGAGTAGAGATAGGCCTGATCGAGAGGGTAAGGGAGGTATATGAGAAGACGAAAGATAGGGTGAGAGGAGGGGAGGGAATCTCTTAGGGTTTCTGGATAGATAGGGAGTTGAGGCAAGGGTGCCCTCTTAGCCGAACGCTTTTTGCAATTTTGATCGCCGATATTGAAAGTAAGCTAGCAGCTGGAGTGGTAGGAGGAGTTACGGTAGGAGGAGTCAGGGTATGGTCAGTTGCATATGCAGATGACATAGTGCTGCTAGGAAAGGGCGAAGAGGCTTTAAAGGAGATGATGAAAAGGTTGAGGAGATATTTGGGCAAAAATATATTAGAGTTAAATGTGACAAGTCGAAGGTTATGGTGGTCAGGAAAGAAAGTGGGAAAGATAAGGGAGGGGGGTGGAAGTGGATGAAACAAGCAGTACAGAAGGTGAAAGAGTTTTTTTACCTGGGCTTGCTGTTTCGAAGGAATGGGGGAGTGGATGGTCATATAAAAGAGAGGATGACAAAGGCAAATGTGGTGATGAGGCAGATGTGGGGGCTGGGGAAGAGGTTTTTCGCAGATGATTATGTAAGGAGAATGAAATTGTTTGATTCACTAGTGATGAGTGTTAAATTTTACGGAGTGGAGGTTTGGGGGTGGAAGGTAAGTGAGCAGGGAAACAGAATACAGGAGAGATAGGTAAAGTGAACACTGGGATTGGCAAGAAATACGCCCAACTATATTGTCATGTGAACCATTAATGAATAATTTAATAGAAATCAATTTGAGCGTTAGCATTTACTTCATAAGGTCGATAAATTTCTGGATCTCATTATCTAGTTTAGCAGAATGGAATATCGCCGTGCTGCTTCGTTGGGGACCCGTGTTCGATTCCCACCAGCTTTATTTTAATCACATTTATTTGTTTCACCTTGTAATATAATATTACTTCATGTATATAATAATTTATAAACTATATATAATCATGTGTACTGTATAATTACAATTTAAATAAATGTATAATAGTACGAAAGAGTTCAACATCCCATAATAAATAAGTCTGCATTTACGACGTGTGCTCGTGTAAAGGAGGTGTGTCGTAACCTTCATCATGACGCGGCGCATGTTGGGTTTATTTCTATTCGTCTGTTAATCTGACTGCAACAACTTTTACTCAGTCGTTTACTAAATGAGTGCGCCGGTTTCTTTTGACAGTACTATAGTCCTTTGCAAATATTTCAATCTTCTGTAGATAAAAATGCAAGAAATCTAGAATTTTATTTTACCAAAATTAGTAAGTGGCTAGAATAATACATTGCTTACTAGTTTACCACACAGCTAGAAAAATCTGTATGAGGTTTAATATACATGCGTGTGAAGCAAATATACACTACCGCTACTGAAATGTGACATACATTGGTGTAGTGAATTTAATATAAATCTGTATTACATTTAGTATACAGGTCAGCATAGCAATGTGCGTGAAAACTCCACGTGCTTCAATTTCTTTAAATCTTGTCAAATATTCTCAATTAAATTAATAATCTAGAATTCGTTGAATGAATTGTTATTTATTATAAAAGTGCAATGTAGGGTAAAACTTTTTCATAAATTCGCTCTAAATGGTCCAAATTTAAGTGAAGATAGGTAATTGTAGGTTAGGTCTGTTATTTATTTCATATGCTTGATATATTAACTTTAATACACATGGGTATATTAAATTTAATATTATTTTTAACAGTTTAAAGAGCTTTGTAAATACTTCAAACCTTTCTTGAAATAAATGTAACATTTTAAAACTTTATTCCAATGAATTTTGTAGTTCGGCATGTAGTACGGAGTAGTAAAAATTACAAAAGTTCCGCTACTTCCCTCCATTGCAAACTAAAAATAGTAAAATCTAGTCTGATTTTTAGCAAATATTGCAGCAAAAGGTTTCTCCGTGTAAAACAAAACTATTGTCATTCATCAGTTTCTTTTGAAATTTCTGAAAAAAAAATCATATAAGGTTTGTATGGTGTATGGAGGAATATAAACAACGTGACTTTTATGTAATTTAATTAAAAAGCATCGTCTTCGACACATTCAAAAATATTATTATCACGGTTCCCTTCCAGGACAGCAAATATAGCAAGGGCAACGATAAAATGCTTACTAACTTTAGTGAACTGTGTAGCAATGCATTCATTAATTTGATTGAACAAAACTTTGATTGACGCAAACAAACAATTTTCAGAGTATGTAGAGGAGTGCGTATACAATTATACATACATACATTCAAACATATATATATATATATATATATATATATAAATGGTCGAAATGTTCGTCCTGAAAATACTTGTGCGGCGTTCGTCCGTGCGGACTTACTCCCGTGCGATAGAAAAGCACACATAGCCTAAATTTACATACACTTTCGTAGACTTAACGCCTCAAGTAAATTTATCACCTCACGTAAATTTACTATGTCCCACGCCGACCGAATAATTTCCATCATCGGACGTAGTAATTTTACAGTCGACTGCAAATAGAAGAATCTCTGTTTTAATTTCACATTGTTACCTGAAGTGTAATAACACTAGATAGATAATTACTAGCTGATTGTCAATATCACCAAAGTTTTTTTACAGTATATATATACATACACACACACACATATATATACAAAAGTAAAAAATTGTCATAAGGACAACCGTAGGATTTCGCCGAAAGCGGGTGCTAATTTGGAAAATTGCACCCGCTCCTAGCGAAATCGCGGTAAAATTTTAGCCATAACCACGTCTCACGACCGTGAGATAGGTGCTTACAGTCTGTATCGGAATCAATACGACGATCCAGAAAAAGCCTTGTGCAACGTAAGAACACGGAGCAACCCAAGAACTACCGCCTTCTGCATTTTTCCCGCAAGTGTTTTGGCATATTGTTGACACGCAGGGATGCTTTTTAGGCCATTAGCGAGTGAAAGCTTGGCACCTCCAAGAGCGCCGATGACAAGGACGATTAGTTTAACAGAATATTCTGGGTACAATCGCTGTAACTCCTTTGTAAGGTCTCGATACCCCTCTTTCTTTTCATTCTCCATGGCTGTGATGTTTTTGTCAGCTGGTGCCCAAAATTCGATAACGAACATGGTTCGCTTCTCGAAGTCAAGAAGGACCATGTCAGGCCTCGAGTGAGCAACAGAAACAATTGTCGCGAATATAAAGTTCCAGTATAAGCGGCACTTCCCATTCTCGAAAATTGACTCGATTTCCCTAAGAGCATATTCCGCAACCACCTTGACGGCGTGAGATGTACTAGGCAGTCTGATAAGAACCTGAAAATTCTAAGAGATGGCATTAGTATTCACTAATGTGAACCATTTTCGTTGAGCTTGATCCTTCAAATGACGCCTGTCAAAACATCAGCCATTTATGTTTACGCATTTACAAGTTACAGCACTGAGAAGCGACTAACCTCCGAGTTTTTTTTAATATGGGAAAATCTGAGTTTCGAGTTTTGATCAAACACTACTATCCTCGCCAGAAAAAGATATCCGAGACCAAGGCCCAGCTGGATAAGTATTACCCGGACTCTGCACCGTCGATTGGAACGATTCATAAGTGGTTTATCGAGTTTCACTGTGGCCGTACGAGCACAGTTGATGCTGAACGATCGAAGCGCCCAAAAGAGGTCACTACACCAGAAAATGTCGAAAAAATCCATGATATGATGTTGAATGATCCCAAAGTGAAATTGAGAGAGGTAGCTAATACTATAAGCATATCATTGGAACGTGTGGGCAATATCGTGCTTTCAGTTTTGGGCATGAAGAAGCTCTGCGCGCGATGGGTGCCGCGTTTGCTCACAGTGGACCAAAAACGAATTAGTGTGACAACTTCCCAGCAGAATTTGGCATTATTTTCGCGTAAGCCGACCGAGTTTTTGCGCCGATTCATAACCATGGATGAAACCTGGATCCATTACTACACTCCTGAGTCAACTCAACAGGCAAAACAGTGTGTTCCACCGGGCCAAAGTGCTCCGAAGCGTCCAAAAACGCAACAATGGGTTGGAAAGGTTATGGCTTCCGTATTTTAGGATGCACATGGCATAATATTCGTGGACTATCTTGAAAAAGGTAAAACCATAACCGGAGCATACTATTCATCATTATTGGACCGATTGAAAATCGAAATCGCCGAAAAACGACCGCATTTGAAGAAGAAGAAAACCGCTTTATCATCACGACAATGCGCCTGTTCATTCATGCTTAGTTGCACAAGCAAAATTGCATGAAATCGGCTTCGAATTGGTTCCTCAGCCACCGTATTCACCAGACCTGGCCCCCAGTGACTATTACTTGTTCCCTAACCTGAATAGATGGCTCACCGGTAAGCATTTTTACACAAATGAGGAGCTCATAGCTGAAACTGAGGCGTATTTTGGAGACCTTCCGATCGAGTACTTTTCGGACGGTATCAAAAAGTTATAAAATCGTTGGACTCGCTGTATCGACCTAAAAGGAGAGTATGTTGAAAAATAAAACCGAGTTTAACCAAAAAAACGTATCCCTGTTTCATTTTTCAGGGACTTTTCAGACTGCCTAGTACAGTCGCGGAACGGAAGACTTAAGATGCATGCTTTTGTTCATGTGAATAACGTTTCTTGTCCCGATATTAGGGGATCTGAGCTCGTTCTTCGTCCATGCAACTACTCCAAATGAATAGAGTACTACTGGGACGGCAAGCATGTTCGTTGTAGATACTTTGTTCCTCGCCGACAGTTCGGAAGACCAAATCTGCCGGATGAGACGTTTGTATCTGCTTTGGAGAATATCCTTTACAGCTGTCACATCCTGAATACGGCTCTGTGGCACGCCCAGGTGTGTATAAGTCTCTCCAGCGCAAATGTGTCGTATAGCGCTTCTATCAACGAGCTCAGGATCTTCAGGGATGCCATTAAGTTTTCCTCGCTTCAAATATACCTTGACGCATTTCTCTAACCCAAATTCCATTACCACCTTTAAGATTTCCAAAAGACAGATGATAAGTCTATAGGAGGTCGATTCGAAAGCTTTCCGATAATCAATCCAGCCCATCCATAGGTCACGCTGGTAGAATGCTGCATCTTTGCAGGCCCGAACAATCCTATCATTTAGGATAGCTGTGAATATCATATAAAGTGTGTTCAGACAAGTGATTCGTCTGTAATTCTTCGGGTCAGCTAAGTTGCCTATTTTCGGCAGGAGAATTGTGCGCCCTTCCACCAACCACTCCGGAAATGGCTCTTCCGACTTTAAATATGAGGTGAAAATACGGGCCAAATGCTGATGGGTTGAAGAAAACATCTTCCACCAGAAGGTTTTGATAAAATCTGGTCCCGGTATGGGATAGTTCTTCATTCCTCTTAATACTTTTTTCACCTCCTCGGTAGTGATAGGTGGGAATTCTTTATCAGGTGTTATGAGGGCATCACATAGCTCTTTGAAGCTATTTATATTTTCTGAGTCTTCATCCGGTCTATGATGCACTTCGTAGACTTCTCTCCAAAATACTTCGACCTCCTCTGGTTTATGTGGGTGATCGACAGCAACTGGAGGGTCTTGGAAGAGTCGAGATGGGTCAGAGAGAAACTGTTGATTTTCTCTGACCCACCTTTCCCTTCGCTCTAGACTTCTCTTAGCGTCATATAGGATCCGTATTCTCTCAACAATATGCTGCCTGATGGTCAGCAGCTTTGACTCGTAAGTGTGCGATAACCGGTCCGGTGTTCGCGCGCGAACTTAAGAACCTTAGCGATAAAATTCCTGCCAGATGTGATGTAGTCAATCGCACACTGAATGCGGGACGCGTACTGTCTTACCCAGCCTATCTTTATGGCAAGTTGATGCATTCGTCTTTTGGTCTTATGATCAACCGTTGGTTTTGTTTTACGGTTCACATCGGCCAAAGCTCTCGCCGCATTATACACACAATAATTGATAGGCCAGAGGTCGGATTCTCCGGAAAAATGTCCACGAAGCTCGTCATCCATTTCAGGCAGATCTTTAAGCTTGAGAGAAACCTTTGTGTTGATGTTTGTCCGCGTCATAAAGCATCGCTCTTCCTCTATTGGATGCCTGCTCGCGGTTGGTCTTAGTGTCGCCTCTCTTTCTCTTTTGCCGGCTTGTTCTAGCTGTGGTATATTAGGCGTTCCGCTTACATAGCCCCTTTTTCGGAGTAGTTCAGCATGGTTTCGGCACGGTTTTCACACCTCCGCTTGGGGGTTAATTCCTTCGGGACCACCCCTAGACAATTGTCCGCGACTAACTATTTATTTTTGTAACCATATTCAGCAGAAATCATTGGTACAGGGACCCTCTATCCGCAACACAAGGA
>NC_046662.1:97744718-97752267 GCF_010883055.1 Belonocnema kinseyi
TTAATATTTTGACACCAAAATCATGTCGATACACCTTACCGACTGCGAGTAAAGCCACCCACGCTTTAACTTGACAGACTGTATGTAAGCGGAACGCCTACTCTACCATACCTAGAACAAGCCGGCAACAGAGAAAGAGAGGCGACACTAAGACCAACCGCGGGTAGGCATCCAATAGAAGAAGAGCGATGCTTTATGACCCGGAGAAACATCACCAAGGTTTTTCTCAAGCCTAAAGATCTGGCTGAAATGGATGACGAGCTTCGTGGACATTTTTTCGGAGAATCCGACCTCTGGCCTATCAATTATTGTGTGTATAATGCAACAAGAGCTTTGGCTGATGTGAGCCGTAAAACAAAACCAACGGTTGATCATAAGACCAAAAGACGAATGCATCAACCTGCCATAAAGATAGGCTGGGCAAGACAGTACGCGTTCCGCATTCAGTGTGTGATTGACTACGTCACATCTGACAGGAATTTCACCGCCAAGGTTCGAAAGGTCGCGCGCGAACTCCGGACCCGTTATCACACACTTAACAAATCAAAGCTGCTGACCATCAGACAGCATATTGATGAGAGAATAGGGATACTATCTGACACTAAGAGAAGTCTAGAGCGGAGGGAGAGGTGGGTCAGAGAAAAGCAACAGTTTTTCTCTGACCCATCTCGACTCTTCCAAGACCCTCCAGTTACTGTCGAACACCCGCCCAAACTAGAGGAGGTCGAATAAATAAAAAGAATCATGAATAAAAATTAGATGTCCTTAAATAAAATTGGATAACGCTTTTTTTCTGTCTAAAGAAGAGAACAAAGATCTTTTGTTTTAGGTTTATTGACTTAACGCATTTGACAAAAAGTTTATAAATTTGAAATAAAATTTGAGTTTAAGTAACTTAAAATAGATAGAATATTTAATTCAGTTTACAGATCATTCGTTCTCCGATTATTCATCCCCGTTTTTATTTTGAATTAGAAATATTGAATATAACCTCAACTTGCATGAATGCATCATCTGGTCGACATTTTATACCCTTTATCTGTTCTTCGTTCGTGTACGAACATTAAAGTTTAATTTAAAATTCACAAACAAGTTATCAATTAATTCCTTAAATGACCATAAATAAGTAAACTCCTCAAATATTTACAGACGCAATTTGACATAGCTATACATGTAATATCTCGATTTTTCAGTTAAACATTTTGAATGTTAGAGGGTAACATTTCACTTTTTAAGATCTACAGATGCTAACTTCGGACATCTAGATTGTTGTCCTATAGTTTAACATATAATATGTTAACCCTGAACATTTACATTTTACATTTGAACATCCATTTTTCTCCGTGTAGATGAAAATTTTTTTTAATGAAAAGGACAAAACTTTTATTCGGTTGATAACACTTGAATTTTCGACATGCTAGACAGTCCGCCAGTAAAATTTGACACCACTGAGGAACAGCCAATCAATTATTATCTTACTTTTTAGCACCTAAAGAATCATCCCCAATGCGTTTCAGGAGTACTAAAATCACTGTTCTAAGTTTCATCCTGTCATTTTTTACATGCTTGACAGTCTGCCAGTCAACTTTGGCACCACTCAGGAGCTGCCAGTCAAACTTCTAGTTAGTTTTTAGAATTCAAAAAATCATTCCACCTGTGTTTGAAGAGTACTAAAATGACGTTTTTTCACTCGAATTTTTGACATGTTTGACAGCCTGCCAGTCAACTTTGGCACCACCGAGAAGCTGCCAGTCAAACTTCTTGTTTTTAGCATTCAAACAATCATTCCACGTGGGTTTCAAGAGCACTAAAATTACGTTTTTTCACTTGAATTTTTGAGCAGTTTAACGATAAATTGTTGCAAAATGCACCAACAGCTGTTAGTCAGTCAACGAATTTTGAACTGTTGACTAGGAAAAAAAAAAATTTGAAATTTTAGTGAGTACTAAAATGACGTTCATAGAATTGTCGCGAGCTCCCGGACTACAAGAAGTTTAAAAGGAGCGCTAAATGGGCTGAAGAAATTCGGATTAGCTCAGGAACGTGAGCTTAAACATGATTTAAATTGCAAAGAAAAAGTCGTGAAAAAAATATAATTAAAATAAAAATAAAAATTCTATTATACGCAAGCACAATATAAAAGTTTGAGTATACCTAGAGTACACCTTGTCTCATTTCAGTATATTTTCCACAGATTTAGGGAAATGTGTGTGCACGTGGATTCTAGCCCGAACCCCCCTCCCCGGCCCCCCTCGTGGACAAGCGTGGAATCCCCCCCCCCCCCCTAAAGTGTCCACGTGGTATATGGATGGCCCCAAAGGTGTTGTTCCTGGAATCGTTGTTCATTGGTAATGATAAAAGTAAATCAAACTTTAAAAAAAATGTGTTTTATCTTTATCAAATCCTGTAATGCAAATGTAATGAAACACACTATACTTTTTGCCCTACCCTCCGTGAAAACAAGCATAGCATGTTGTTCGGTCAAAAACGAAGCTTATGTATGTAGTTACGTATTTTTTGTTCGCATGTAAAATCCTGTTAGAATATGCAACGCAACGATTTAACGGCTAACGCCATGCCGAATATATATATGTTCGGTTTTTTCCGTATCTCGAGCCGTCGCGATTTGAAGAAAAAAGAGAGAGAACGGTTTCTCTCATTAGCGTGGCGTCATGCTCACACTAAGTTTTTAGTATTGTTCAGTCAACCGACTTATCTAGGGCTATCCTTTTGTAGCTTGTTTTATACAAGTGTGGTACACGCGATCGGTTCGGATCATTTTAGCGTTGGACCTTAACATTGTTAATGTCAATTAATTTGCATTAGCAATTACATGTAGTTGATACCTGTACGATTGTCAAAACTATAGTAAATTGAATTGCGGTAAATCAATTTTACACGAAATCAATACATGCGTTACGTGCATGTCCGATTAATTGTATTCCGAGGCCTCGCGAGTGTTGACTATTTGGCAATACTGTGCGTTTGCGAACTTGATTACCTTTTAATAAGTGGCCATAAATTGGTAAAATGTAAGCTCACAGACGATAATAAAAAGGGTTTTTTGCCGAGAGGCTTTTTTCCTTCAAACAGTATTTGATTTATTTCCCTTGTTCCGTCACCTTTAAATATAGTGTTAGTAATATTACTTTATTCGAATTCGTGTGAACATTAAAAAAACTTGAACCACGAGATTCTGCCATGTTGGCAAAGTTCCGACGAAACACATGTGAAGCCGATAAAGAATCCTTGGCGTCCTTGACAATTTAAAATTATAAGTGAATGGAAGAAATAGCGTACTTAGAAGAAGGAATAATGTGGGGTACAAAAATGTATTCTTTTTAAAGATAAATATAATTTTCTCTACCGGGCGTGACGTTTCATGAAGCCAGCGAACAGTTTTCTGTAGCGCGCGAAAAGTTTCATGTGGCGGGCGTAAAGTTTTATGTCGACCCGGGGGCGAAAAATGCATGTGTGAAATTCGTATGGGCTAGAAGTAGCCACATTAAGCCTGCTTCACATACATGAAATGGCGCGTTTTCAATGGTGGTTGGGAAAAAAAATATATATCAAAACTATTCTAATGAAATTTTTTAATTCGACCAAAATGACTATTATAAAACAACTACTTTTTATATGCAATTCAATGTTGTCTACACCGTTTTATTTTTCAAAGCACTATATTATTATTATAATATTGATTATTTTTCAACCTCTATAACATAAGTATTAGATAGGTAGGGAGGTTTCTGGATACAGATTTTCCGAACGAATAGCAAATTTGTGGCTAGAGCGCAGAAGGCTGTAACATTGGTCTCGCTCCTTGTGCTGAATAACGAATCACAGTTTTGAAGTATCCGATCCACACTATCGATATTAGAAATTAATACTTAAAAATCATGGGAATGGAACATTTCAGCCCCAAAAATATGGAATACGAGATGATATGATATACAATATCGCAATATTAGACTATTTAATACCTGCTATTCCCGGAATTTAAGTTTTTCACCTCAAATAATATAATTTCTGCATTAAATGTTCGTTAAATTGGTGTGTCATTGAACATTTTCAAGATTTGCAACCACCCTTATGATATTATAACAATTCTCGGTAAACAAAATTCCATTCTGATGACGTCTTCGTCTATTCCTGGAATCCTTATCTATATAAACTAAATTAATTAAACATTCTCCTTTGATATTTGCCGACAGAGGCGTCATATTTCATACAATGTTAAACAATTTCTCGGGTAAACAAAATTCCATTCTGATGACGTCAACATAGATCCAGGAATCCTTATCTACAGTGTTGACATGTTTCAACTGTTTTCCGTACGAATAGGAATAAGTAAGACGGAGTCTGGATCGCTCTGTGTGAGTGCATATCCGTGTGAGTTATAAGGTGTAAATCCGTGTGAGGGAGGTTAAGAGTGCTAGGTGATGAGTAATCATCCCCCTGATAAGTGAGCCGCCAGAAGATAGGATAACGTGGGTGGTATCATATTTCCTGTATATTGATGAGTTTATCTTTAAATATAATTGCTTGTTATTTTCAATATAATTCTAAGAAATAGTCGGTGTCTTTCATGTAGAGCGTGTGATATTATTATTTTAAGGGTAATTTCTGAGAAATGTATTTTGCAAGTTTAAACAGGTTTGAGCAGAAGAGTACATGGTGGTGAATCATCATCTCCTTTAATATCTGAGCCGTCGCTCGGGAGATAAGATGATGACGTAGATGGTTTATTTCCCATGCACATGAGAGGGTGACAATTCGAAGAAATATTATTTAAAACTTCAACAAAAATTTAACTAAAAATTTTCTCCCTTTATTTTTAAAACTTTATTCTGCAGTCTAGAATCTACTAGAAAATTAAAATATAGAAATATTCCATGTCAATCGAATGGTTTAGACAAGAAAAGTATCTAAAGTCATAACAATAGGATGCTCAGGGATCCTGGTCGCTTGTCTTTATAAAAATCGAGGATGATCTAATTTAGCGTTAACATTTTTTTCTATAATGCTGAATCTTCTGAAACAAAAAGGTAGATATATATTACTATCAGAGACCACAGAAACCTACCTGACCGATAATCTATAGCTGTAGTGGTTCGTGCTATGTTCCCACAATATTCTTAATGGCTTCGTCAAATTATACTACGCAAATTTTTTGTAAACAACTTCAAGGTTATTTTTAGTAACGCATTACATTTTTTAAACTACAAAAACGTTATATGTGTCGTTTATATTTTAGAACCTTCTAGAACATTGCGGCAAAGTGGGTGATTTATTAATAGATAGAGACGGTAACTCATATGCAGCATGTATACCTTAGTGAGAATGATAGATGGAGAGAGAGAGAGAGAGAGAGAGAGAGCCATTTATTAAAAAATGTTTGGATTCTAAAATAATTTTGTAAAATTTGTAATATTGCACAAGGCTTTATGATTGAGCGACTTGAAAAATACCAGAAGATTCTTAAGAGGTCCTTTCACATACAGTGAAACACTGCAACAGATTTAGAATTGATTGATAAAGCTAAGATGCGAAATAAATTATTAGCCATGAAGACCTGATAGGTCCCCCGTAATAATAATATTGCAAGCGAGCGAGCATGCAAGTGAGTCACTGCTGCCAAGAACTCCATTACTGCTACTGCTACTACCTTATAAGACAGGAAACAGCTCATCTTGGTAGGGTTTGGGATACGTTTCACATAAAGACGTTAGGATAATATTCTGACTTATATTTGAAAACTGATGTCTAGCTGAAAGTCTAAGAACAATGCAAGACAGTAGCAGGCTGATTGATAAGGATAGGAAAGCAATTTATCGGAAGCATACTATTTTTAAACCTTATGAGAAAAGAACTATTCAGGAAGCCGGGAAACCACAATTCTCTCTACTGAAGAATCTATCATGCATTACGCAAAAGTTTAAACATGAGATGGAATCGCTTGTGAAGAAGCAAAGAGTAGAGGAAGAAGAAGAAGAATTTAGATAAAAGGACAATTCTCCATCTGTAATAATAAAAAATTATGCTGATGGTAATGATAATAATAATGTTCAATTTAATTATGATGATGATAATGATAATGAAAGTGAGCTTCCTTCAAAGCTGAAATAGATCCGAAAACAGAAGGTAAAATGTTAGATTACTGTGAAGATCCAAATGAACTTGTAGATCGAATGCGCTCTCTTGTACAAGCTCAATTAGCTGGAAACGCAAATAATTCACACGAAATGATTTCAGTTGTTAATGAAATGCCAGAGATTAGTATTATTGAATAATATTTCTTAGTTTGACAACTAGCTAAATGTAATTCAATGTATTAATTCAACATTCCCTGTGTACGTCATTCCAAATATCTACATTCTCCATAAGAAAAAATGTATAGTAACATATGTTTAATAAATAAATAAAAACATACTAATAAGCTAAATGTTATTTCATTTTCCCCCAAGTACATATTAAATATAATAAGTTAAACACACAAGCGTGCAGACAACAGTTATAAGAAAATAACAGTGGACTGTAAAAACAGTTGGACTTTTAACCAAAATCTTTGGTTAAAAAACGGTTCAACTGTTTGGAAGAGGAGTTGGAAAAGGAGGGGGTGATGAAAGAGAAGTTGTGAAAGGAGGATGGACATGAGGAGGAGGAGGAGGAGAAGTAGGAAGAGGAGGAAGTGGAGGAGAAGAAGAGGAGGATATCAACTCAGATTCCATGAATGAACAGTCATGTTTACTCTATCAGTGACATATAAAGCATTCTCATAAAAAATATTATAAATATGTGACCGTGATCCAGTGTATGCACAAGGACCTCTTAAGAATCTGCTGGTATTTTTCGAGTTGCTCAATCACAAAGCCTTCTGTAATCTTGCAAATTTTACAAAATTATTTTTGAATTTAAAAATTTTTTAATGCACAGCTCTTTCTCATTCTCTTGAATATCAGTTGAATCCTTATAATATAAAAATTAATTTCATTCATAGCGTATAGCTTAATTGTATCACGTGGTTTCCTTGCACATGCTGCATGCCTTACTGTTATTTTCTTATGAGTTAAAAGTTAATTTCTCTGAACTAACAACTCGTGGTAAAGACAACTTATACATTATAACTATTAAGGAAAATAACTAAAAAAAAGATGTCCCCAACTCAAAAAGTCATGTTTTTCGATTGTCTCTAAATTCTGGGAATATGTTCGCCTACCCAACAGTAGTTAATCTACAAACTTATAGACCAGGATTACCAACCCTCCCCAAGTGAGGGGGGGTTGAATTTTCAACCCCAATGCCTGCAGGGGTAGATTCAAACGCCTGTAACTTCCTTTCTAATTACACGATTTAAAATTTTTATGAGGGTTTTGGAAAGTGCTTTTTATACGCTTTTATCCTATTTTATTATTTATAACAAAAAAATTGTTTTAACAATTTTTTCAATAAATCAATTGTTTATTTAACTTTTTTCGCAATTTACGCATCTACGATTTTTTTTAAATAGTCTCAAAAGAAAGCTTGACTTTTTTACTATGAAAAATGT
>NC_046662.1:97752367-97754137 GCF_010883055.1 Belonocnema kinseyi
TTATGCTGTTCGCCTCTTCTTCGTACCAGCTTTCCACTTTCTTGGAGTACTATTCTGCTTTCGATTACGTTTAGGCTTCGGGAAAACCTCACTTTTCTTCTCGTAGGAAAATCGTTTCAGATCCAGCTGTCCCTTTGCGTTCAGAGCGAATGAATGATATTTGAGTGTACCGGGTATCGTCACAGCCTTACTAAATCGATCTGCTAATTTTATTGTCATCGCTGCATGCTCTTCTTTGCTACTGAAAAATACGACAGTTACCTTCAAGTTTTCTCTGCCCCATTCAAATAACTCGTAAGCTGTTAAGATCTCATTCTCAGCTGAACGTTGCAAGCTGGCTCTTGCAGCAAGACGCTTCAGATTACCTCCGATTCCATCGCATGGTCCTTTTCCATGGGCAGTTGGATGGAAAGTCCAGTCTGCCGGGATGCCAAAATCTTTTTCATGGCACAGAAGGTTCGCAAAGTTGTATTTGATCTTAAAATGCTGTGGTGCTCCATCTGTGACATAATGAAATTTCTTAGGATTGAAACGCTTCTTAAGATAGTCAACAATTAACCTTCGGTATAAATGCACAGCAACCGTGTCATGGTGTAAGTTGTCTGAAATAATAGCTATGCTCACATGCTTCAATTCGTTCTTCTCTTTATAGTAGACAACTACTGTAAAAATGGACGCCTGATCATTATTCCAATGAGAAGATTGGATCGCATTTTGAAAGACGTAAGCATAGTTTTCTGCAAAATCGAACATAATCAAGAAATGTTCAACTAATAATGTGGCTTTGAGGTTCTTCAGGAATGATGCCTGCTGCTTTGCATAAAATTCATGAGACTTTAAATTCAATAGTTTTTCGCAGAGTCGTTCAAGAAAGATGTCGGTTTCTGCTACTTCGGTCATTAGATTACTTCTGTCCATTTGTTGCCAAACTTGATATCTTAATTCGTTTACGCAGTTCTCATCTAAAATTGCAGTCAAATGTTCTTTCAGGACTTGAATGCCAGGACAATTTTCACATTCACTAAAATGACAAGCAGGAGTTGGATTACTGCACATTATTACTTTTAAACAGTCATGGTAGTCAGTCAATTCTATACTGGAGTCGACAGTTAGATGCTTAATATCAATAGCATCTAACATCAGATGCACATTTTCGTGATATATACACACGCAAACCGTATGTGTGCCACTCCCTCCAGCCAAAACACAGTGTCGTGGTCTGAGTTGTGCAAACTTCGAAAATCCGATTACAGTATTTTCGATTTCCACTTTGAAACGATTGAACAGCTCAGACAGATTACCTAGGATAAGTCGTTTCTGAACATGTTCACGAGTTCAATCTGCTTTCTTAATTGATATAGAATCCTTTTTCCCAGGCATCAATCGGCTGTTTTCATCATCTTCGTAGAAATTAGTCACTGCAACTTCAATATCTGGTGCCAGTCTTCTTCCCAGTTTTCGATTGGGTAAACTCAATATTCCATTTTGCTCAACTAATTTCTGAGCTTTTCGGACTTGCCGTTCATTTGCACCGAATTCATCCATTAACTTCCAACGACTCCAAGTCTTAGGGGCAAGTGAAAGTAATAACATTTTTTCGTCAGAATCAGTAGTTTCCTTGAATTTATCTCTGATTTGTTGAAGAACTTCAAAGCCCGCTGCATGATTAGGATCTTTACAGTCTTTACAATTTTCATAATCTTTACATTCGGAAATTCGGATCTTTGAATTACCGTCACACGTCTCAAGCTGCGTCCAGTACATAAGTCA
>NC_046662.1:97754237-97787685 GCF_010883055.1 Belonocnema kinseyi
ACATACATGACTTTATAATTAATAATCTTAAATTGAAAACAATAAGTTATAATCAATAATTAGCAATATGTACAATAAGGGGAATCGAGAGAAAGTTGTAAAAAAACATTTTTTTAGGTTAAATGCGCACTGATAAAAGAATACTCACTTTCTTTGGAGGCTTCAATATAATTCTGCAGGTTAAAACTAATCAAAACATCTCTTATTTCCATATTTGATTTCATCATTGTCATTGCATTATTGTATAGATTATTGATTTTTAACTCTCAGAAGCCACACGACGCGCGGCACGATCTTCCTGTATTTACGGACAGTTCGTACGTTAGTGTTTTGCGAACTAATGCAAGGCAGTAATTTTTTTTAATGCATTTCAATTTATAGGCATAAAACTGACGTTACAATTATTTTAGGTTAGAATTAATACGATAATATTAAAGTTTAGCAGTTACTGAAAATATTAGATTTAGATGTAAAAATAAAGGAGCACATTGTCTTGCAAACAACATCAAAAACTAAAGGAACTGTAGGTAGTAATTCATTTAAGTCTTATATCAATATTTAATTTAATAATGCTATTCATGAAGTATCAATGATATTAAAGTATGCTGTTATATAATAGTTGTAAATGATTATTTTTTTTTTAGAACCAACATTTAATTTTTGTTAAATAAATCCAGTTAAACAGCTAATGATTTCTGATTACCAAAATCATGAACATACTTTTGATTCAACTATGTCAACTTAGAAAATAAAAACTTAATTTGATTAAGAAGAGGTCTTTGGTTAAGGAAGATTATGATGCAGTGCACCACTACCAGGTAGGAGAAGGTGGAGAAGGAGGAGGAGGAATAGGAGGTACCACCTTGTTTATGCGTACTAAGTTTATCTCCATTCTTTGTACTGCACTCTGCGATGAGCTTGATGAATCCAGTTAAATAGATAAGGATTTCTTATTAATAGAATCGTGAAAATACTTTTGTCTCAACTATCTCAATTTAGTAAACGACAATTTAGTTTAACTAATGAGAAATATTTGGTTTACAGAGATTATCATATATCCTCTATTTCTATATACTATACTATTTTTGTATTTTTTAAATTTTCATATCACAACATTTTTATTGAAGATTTCCAAACAGTACATGTTCATGTCATCACTGTATCATTTTTTCCTATATTTGATTCACAGTTTCCTTATACTAAATTTTAATATGGCTGAATTTATTCTTATCATTCATGATACTTTATTGCAAGTACGTAAATTCTAACAAGAGCTTTCAAATTATACGTTCTTCATCTCAAAATAGTTGATTCAATACTACGAGGCTAGCTGGTATTAATTCTAAATCAACCCACTATTTTTAAAAAGATCTCTTAAGAATCTGTTGGCATTCCTCAAAATTCGTGCACAAATGTTTATATGATGTAATTCATTTTGATGAGGCATGCTGTGAGATTTGTAACTGATTTCGAGTCGCTCAATCGCAAACCCTTCTATCGTCTTGTAAATTTTACCAAATTATTTTTGAGTTGAAACATTTTTTAATACATAGCTCTTTCTATCTCTCTCTTTCTCCCTAAGCTATACATGCTGCATATCATTTACCATCCTTATCTAATAATAATATATCTCCTTCTTTGTCTAATTGTTCCAGAAGATTCTAAGTTATAATCGACACGTGTGGTATATAATATTGAAAAACGCAAAAAAGTAATGCAACATTAAAAATAACCTTGAAGTTGTTTTCGAAACAAATTTCGTAGTAGGAATTCGATGACGTCATTGAGAATATTCTGGAAACATAGCATAAACCACTAAATCTATAGAATATCGGTAAGGTTGATTTCTAGGGTCTCTGAATTAAATTAGCTAGCTAGAAAGCAATATATCATCCTTGATTTCTGTAAACTATATTAATTTTTATATTTTTAAATTTCTATTTGACTAAATTTGGATTTAAAAGTTCCAGAAAATAGATGCTCCCGTGCCCACTGTATCATTTTTTCCAATGTTTAATTCACAGTTGCCTTGCGTTACATTTTAATACTGCTGAATTTATTTTTGTTATTTATGATGCTTTATTTTAATGTTTGGAGTAAGTGAATTGAATCTTCTTTGACAGATTATACTGTTATGTGAAAGATGATTTCAACGTTTCTGAGTCAACTCTAATATTTATAGAGCTGATTTATTTTATAAATTCTAGTAAGCATTTTCCAATTGTATTTTCTTCATCTCAAATGGCTGATTTGACATCCTAGCTATATCAATATAAAATTCTAAATCTGTTACAGTGATCAACTGTATGTACTGGGACCGCTTAAGAATCTGTTGTTATTTTTCAAATCGATCAATCGCAAAGCCTTCTGCAATCTTACAAAATTATTTTTGACTAAAAACATTTTAATACATAGCTCTCCATCTCTCTTTCCCCCTAAACTATACATGCTGCATATCATTTACCATCCTTATTCATTATTATAACCCATCTTTGTCAAAATATTCTACATTGTTCTAAATTATAATCGACACGTCTAGACACGTTTGAAATATAACGTTTTTCAGCGTTAAAAATGTAATGCGTCATTTACAGTAACCTTGAAGTTGTTTACGAACAATTCTTTTCAGATATTGCGTAGTACAATTTGATAATGACGTCATTTGTTCTAAAAGATTCAGCATTATAAAAGAAAATGTTAACGCTGAATTGAATCCTCCTCGATTTTCTGTAGCCTATATTATAGAGTAGCCTTAGTGGAGGATTGAAAACATATTTAAATATCTGTGGATAATTTCCGGTGTCAGTTTTTTGTTATAACCCCTAGAAAATCCAATATGGCGGCCAAAATTTAGGACTTTAAAAAAGAACAAAGGATTCCGCACAAAATGCCAACAAAAAGCGTGCAGTCATTTGGAACTGCGCAGAATGCTACTGCGCACTCTGTGTGCATTACAATGTTCACATTCGCTGTATGTGCGCGCCGATCTACGGCGCAGACAGTCTTCGATCCCTAGCTGGCTCACTGAGCTGGCGACGATTTTATGGCGTGTTATGCGTAGGGGATGAAATTCGTCTTTTGCTATAAATCTTTCCGTGACAGAGATCACGTTTGAGTGGCGGCGCTAACGGTTGGATCCGTAGGTAATAAAATTCTTTTTGTATTTGAAATCTGTCTAGCGGTTACATTTCGTGTCGATCGTGATTTTTGTATATAGTGCGTTTTAGAATATCCACGTTACTGTTCATTATAAGAAAAAAAAATGAGTTCAAGAACTCCTTGCGCTGAGAAAGTTAATACGTTTTGTCACGTTTGCGGAAAGTATGAAACGGAGAAATACCGTCGATCAATTAATGATTCGATAAAAACGTCATACTTCAACTGTTATGGGACTTCAATGAAAAATTTGGATGAACCATGGGTACCAACCTCAATTTGTCATGCTTGTAGATTAAATTGGTCAAATTAGGAAGATGAAAGTACCAAGACGCAGACTGTTATTCAACCACCTGTTTGGCGTGAGCCCAACGATCATGATACTGATTGTTATTTTTGCTTACGCAAAACAGGTGGTTTTTCTAAAAAGTATTTAGAGAAGATCGTTTACCCTGATGTAAAAAGTGCTACACCAGCCTTGCCTTGACTGAATGGGCAATCGTTAGTCTTGCCTTGACTGGCTGGGCGATACAACGTCTTGCCTTTATTGGCTGGGAAATTCAAAGTCTTTCCTTGATTGGCTGGGCAATCTAAAGTCTTTCCTTGATTGACTGGGCAACCTAAAGTCTTGCCTTAATTGGCTGAAAAATATTAAGTATTTCCTTGCTTAGCTGGACAATCCCAAGTCTTGCCTTAACTGGCTGGGCAATCGTAAGTTTTGCCTTTCCTGGCTGGACGATTGAAAGTCTTGCCTTGCCTGGCTGGATGATTCAAAGTCTTGTCTTGCCTGGCTGGACGATAAAAAGTCTTGCCTTTATTGGTTGGGAAATCCAAAGGCTTGCCATAATTGGCTGAGCAATCTAAAGTCTTACCTTAATTGGCTGGAAAATATTAAGTACTTTCTTTCTTAGCTGGACAATCCTAAGTCCAGCCTTAAGTGGCTGGAAAATATTGAGTCTTGGCTTAGTGAGCTGGAAAATCCTAAGTAAATTTACAATATTAAATGAATCATAATAGTAAAATTTTTTTTTTTAAAACCCTGTTTTCCATATTCGCTCTTCTTGGAGTTATAACAAAAAACCGAGCCAATCGGAAGGGAACCCCCGATAACCCCTCGGATAACATTTTTAAGAGACAATGGCATACCATCTCGGCGTTAATGGGTTAATACGCTAAATTGAAAAATTTAATTTCAAGGTTAGCCCACTTGTAGTGTGGAATTCAATTATTTCACGAGATGTCAACGACTAAATTCGCTGCTGCCAGGGTTAGGTGGGTTAGCCTGCTTATAATTTGGTAGGGAAAATTTCTGGGTTTAGGTGGATTAGCAAGTAGGTGGGTTAACCCACTTGTGGCATGGAACTTCATTATTCCAAGAAAAATATGCGACTAAACTTATTTTTCCCAGAGTCAGGTGGGTTAGCATGCTTGTGGCTTGTTAGGGGTGGTTTCTACCCCTAGGAAACGGCTTCCGTAGAAATGAAAAGACACGGGTTCCATATTTTTTATTGTTTTATCAATGTGCAAAGTTTGGTTCCAAACGACTGTACGCTTTTTTGTTGGTATTTTGTGCGGGATCCTTTGTTCTTTTTTAAAGCTCTAAATTGTGGCCGCCATATTGGATCTTCTAGGGGTTATAACAAAAAACTGACACCGGCAATAGAAAGTGCACCCTCGAAAACTCCTGAGATAATATTTTGAAGAAAATATATCGTACCGTCAGCAATAGAGAATGCGTTGTATAAATCTGAACACCTCAGCGTTAATGGGTTAAAACACTAAAAAAAATTCAAATTACAATATTTTGGTGAAAAATAAAGATATCCTAATAAATCAAAGTAGGTTTGGAAGGACAAGATTAGTACTTTCAAATTCCATATTAGCTTTTGTGGTAGACTAGTTTCTTGTTCGGTTACATAACCTCAAAAACAGCTGAAAAACGCGTTTTTGCAGATTTAGGTTAGAATATCTTGAAAACCTGACGTACAGGAGCAATTTTCAGCTCGGATTCGGATTCAGCGCATCAAAATCCTTCGGAAATGTTTGGTCGGCTTTCTGGCTTTTGACGTTTGTCAATTTTTGACAGCCTGTGTAATCAAACAGGATGCCATGCATAACCCTCATATCAAATTTCATCTGTCCACCCGCATCTTTTGCGCATTAAACAAATTAAGGCAGAAATTTTTATCTAAAATGTTATCTATCAGGAAGCAATAAATCAAATTATTAGTCAAAACAGGATGCCATACATAGGTCTCCATATAAAATTTCACCTATACACCTGCATCTTTTGCGCATTTAACGAACAGACTTATCTATCAGGAAGCAATAAATCATCCTTGTTTTTCTCACCATACGCTTGAACCTGTTTACATGAATTTGGCTACAGACTATTGCGCAATCGTGACGTCATCAGGGGCCTACGAGAAAGATCTCAAAGCTTAGCACGGACCGAACCCTTTTTTCCCAGAAAATTTAACAAGGACACGAAGCACTACAGGTCGAAGCTTCTCGATGTCGGTAAGGTAGGAATCGTGGTCCAGAACCCGCCTTATACATCTACTCTAACTTTTTTTACAAGTTTAAAATTGGAATGAATATAATGTATGTGATAAACGGATAGAGATACGCTAAAACATACTACTGCGAATCACTCTGCACTCGAGTGGCGTTTAGGTGACGAAATCAGCACAAACAGATCCTGAAACTGCACTGATAGTCCAGTGCCGTTTCCTAGTCCCGTTTGATCGGCACGGAATCACGCAGCACTGCAGTGCGTTTTAATATTTAATTTATATGAAATTTAAGCAAAACTAATCTTAACATCTAAAGACAGTATTTTCAGATATTTAAAATATCTTGAATATACGCAGCAAAATTGAATTTAAGATTTTTTCTTTTCTTTAGATAACGTATGCCAAAAATTAGATCAAAATGGCTTCCCCGTCTAGTTTCAGTTTTTAAGGGACAATTTACCGAAAATTTCCAGAGACCTTAAAATTTTATTTCTTTAGACGTCGTTTAAAAAACTTAACCGCCAAATAGTCGGTAAATAGCACCTTATATATGTGGCCATTCAGCCACCCATCTCACGGTCATTAGACGTGGCCACATGTGTGCTTTACCGCGGTTTTATTTGGAGCCGGTGACATTTTTTCAGATGGCAGTTGCAACCAGTGGGACCATGCGGTGGTTCTTTGACCTTTTTTTTAATTATGTGTATAAGTTTTTAATTTCAAATAAAAAATTAGTCATTTAACCAGTTTTTTTCGAATTTTTTCTCTAGGTATTAAGTAAGTTTAAAGATAAGTATTTAATCAATTTTCTTACCAGTTAGATGTGTTTCGAAGAGTAACTAAGATTAGCCATTTATCGTCGATGATATACTGACAAAGGTTTCGTATTGCCAAAGGTTGCTTACATTTCAGAACCTTTTGCGTTCCTTCTTGAATTATTGGTTCCCCAGAGATTGTAAACCACTGCAATATTAATGTAATTTTCTTGTTTTACATAAAGAAAGTATTTATCAATAATACAATATTATGTATAAGGACGTTTTGTAATAGAACACGAACAAGCATCTGAAAAAATCATTACTACTAAAAAAAAGTCAGGAATCATTAGACGAAAATTCCGGAATTCTGCCATTTCCAGCTGCTTTTGTTACGTTTTTCGACTGGAATCGTCAAACAGTCAGAATTCGCTAAAAAATGTTCATAAATCGTCAGAGCTTGGGTTTTGAAGGATAATTTTGTTGTTAGGGTTCCAAGAGTATAATGGCATAAAACATCATTCATTTGATATTTCCCATGTTATTTATATCAGTATTTATATTTATTCATGCACATACACTAAGAGACCTTTAGATAGACTAAATGAAAAAATTAAATTAGAATTTAGTATACTATTTTTCCAAAATAGAGAAAACCGAGGTTTTATTACACTTATTCGTATTACAGTACCGGAGATTAATATTATCATACGAGTATTTAAAACACGAAGACGATAAGGTAGTATTCTAAATATGAAATATTATGAGTCTCCATTTCAACCAGTAACACTATGAAAAAAATTAAAACAAAAATTAAACAAGAGAAATAGTGAATATCATAATCTTGAAAACGTATTTTAGAAGTTGATATTGTAAATATGAAGTTGACAGAAACCTGAGACGCATAGCAAACTATAAAATCATTATTCTTTACAAATAAGTAGTATATTTTTGTCTCGGTGATTGGATAATACAAAATATTAAACGACAGTGTGCTGCAAAAGTCTAATTTCGCGACGTTCTACGGTATACGAAAGCCACTGTTTTCTACGTTCGTATCAAGAAAATATTATATTAAGCAACGAGTGCGGACAATCGTTGACTCCGCACGAATTATTCATACCATTTTTAATGATAAGTGATGCTAATGAACCGCGACTTTCTCAACTGCGCATCCTAGCTGACTGTTCTTGTGAAAGAACCTCGGAGGATCCTGCACATGTTCCTGTACACGAAACTGCACACGATTCTGTGCAGGTAATATTGGCGGTTCTGGTGCAAGAATTTGGTGAACTAGACTATACATGATCATGCGAAGGAACTTGTATACAAGCTAATTTTCGAACGGTCCTGTACAGGCCCCTTAACAGAGTCAATTCAGGTGTTGGTTTAGGTACAGGAGCATATTGAAGATCTTATACATGAACCTGTGTGAGGACTCACTGGCGATGATTCGCTAGTGGCATGGATCTCTCGATGGTGAGTTGGAAGGGAATAAAAGCAAGGCAATTTTGTAGCTGTAAGCAACTTAAGTTTTCACAATAGCTTTCTGTAAAGGAACTTATACTTGTTTCTGTACAGGATTCATTTAAAGGTTCCATTCCTATACACGTTTCTGTACAAGAACCTGCGGCTCAATTTTCTTCACAAAAGAACCTTTACAGGAACCCGTAAAGGATCATTTAAAGGTTCCTTCGTCGGTACATGTCCCTTTGCCAAAATCCTGCACAGGAACCGTCCAGATTAACAGTGCTGGTCCATGTACAGAATCTTCCGTGTTTCCTGTACATGAATTTTCAGCTGGGATGTTCCGAAAAGCGCGGGCCTCTTTAAAATTAAAAAGTATAAATTTGTAATATTACATCAATAATGAATTATTTAAAGAAATACGTTATTTCCTAGATTCAATTCAATTAATCTGTTAAAGTGAAAATTAGTTTAAAATAATGATATGTTTTATTATTGATAGTATTTATTTATTTTGAGGGGGGCAACCCACGTAACACCTGAAGAATAAGGGTATATTTTGCGATTTTTTGGGGGATGAAGAATATAACAAATCTTTCCAAAACTTTTATGGTTTATCATTGAACTTTTGAACTAAGAAAAAAACTTTCTTCAGCCATAAATATGCACAAAATTTTTAATTATAAGGGCAGATGTTGAACATGTTCAGCCGGGTGATGTGAAATTGCCCGCACTCTAGTTTTTCACAGATTCGTCTGAAACGAAAAAACAACAGTTTTTTGAAGTTTATATGCATAGCTTTTGTGTGAACCAAAAAAAGTTTAAAAATACTCTTTTTTGACAAAATGGCGTCCGTTTAAAAGAAAATTTGATTTTTATCCAAAAATTTGCATGAAATTGTTTTAAAAAAAAATGAAAATTCAGGTGCAGTTCCAAATAGGTAAATTCGCCGATTTCCTTCTAACTCCGTATACTTATATATTTTGACGCACTAATTACAAATATGATAGTGACAATTGGCGACCATTCTATTTTTATTGTGAAACCATTAATAAACACATTAGAATCATGAATCTTTGCGTGTACCTCAGCAAATGCGCAAAATATCGCAAAACTTTACAAACAAAAGTTGTAGATCCCAAGGAGGTACACATTTTTTTATACATTTTTTGCCACGAGCGATAGTTTCCGAAAAAAGTTGATGATACATATAATGATGATACATTTAGCTGTCCCAGCTAAACGTTTAGCTGGATTTAGTCTTCCAAAAAACTAAAGCTGTGCGTCCCTATCAATAGAAATTTTAGAGTATTCTCAGGTGAAATAGTCTGGCCAGTTTGAGACTATCTGCAGGTTCGATTTGAATTATTTAGTCTCAGAGATAGTCAGAGTGATTTGGATACTTTTCAAGGTTCTTTTAGAGATCCTTTTTAAGAGTGATGCGAGGGTATTATAATGGTCCTTTTGAATTCGTCACGTACCGGGTGGGCAGAGTTGTTTACAGTAGCTGGCCGTCGTTAACTCGACTCGATTATGAAACCCGTAGATTACGAATTATTGTGTTTTAGGCTGTTAACTATCAAATTAACAAAATTATATTTTTAAATTTTAATACGAAAGCTTAAGAAAGGACCCTTGAGTGTCGGCTACTCTATTGAGTTGTTATTTATGATCGAATTCTTATTTCAATTTCAGCCTCTGGGCTTGTTATTTATGATCGTATTTTTATTTCAATTTCAGAAAGGACATTTTAAAGCCTTCAAAACATTTAAACTCATGAACGTTGGGAATCTCTGCATGTGCCACACTAGCGCCATTCTCAAGAAGATAAAACACGTCACTGCATTATGTACAGCCAACAGAAAACTGCTCATTTTTTATGTTAATTTGCAGAACTTTGTTTCTCTTGTGTCTATTTTTCCATGGCGCCAAGTTTATCCAATCCTGATCAATAATAGAAAATTAAATAAAACACGAGCCTTGAGGCGCCTATGATAAGCCGGCAAAATTACATGTTTCCTCCATTAGAGGCAGCACTTTTCGAGCTTAAATTCATCGGTAAATTTAAAAGAGCCACAATTCAGACTACATTTGAAATTCAAAGGGTAGTACATTTAGATGATCAAAACAAGATAGAGATGAGAGGGGGAGTTACTATAAAATAACTTCAACTAACACACTAACATATCCGACAGTATTATTTAAAACCAAATAATTATAATTGTTTAAATACTAGGCAGTCTGATAATTACCTGAAAAATTCTAAGAGATGGCATTAGTATTCACTAATGTGAACCATTTTCGTCGAGCTTGATCCTTCAAATGACGCCTCTCAAAACTTCAGCCATTTATGTTTACGCATTTACAAGTTACAGCACTGAGAAGCGACTAACCTCCGAGTTTTTTTTTAATATGGAAAAATCTGAGTTTCGAGTTTTGATCAAATACTACTATCTTCGCAAGAAAACGATATCAGAGACCAAGGCCAAGCTGGATAATTATTACCCGGACTCTGCACCGTCGATTGGAACGAATCATAAGTGGTTTACGAGTTTCGTTGTGGCCGTACGAGCACAGTTGATGCTGAACGATCGAGCGCCCAAAAGAGGTCACTACACCAGAAAATGCGAAAAAATCCATGATATGATGTTGAATGATCCCAAAGTGGAATTGAGAGAGGTAGCTAATGCTGTAGGCATATCATTGGAACGTGTGGGAAATATCGTGCATTCAGTTTTGGGTATGAAGAAGCTCTGCGCGCGATGGGTGCCGCGTTTGCTCACAGTGGACTAAAAACGAATTCGTGTGACAACTTCCCAGCAGAATTTGGCATTATTTTCGCGTAAGCCGACCGAGTTTATGCGCCGATTCATAACCATGGATGAAACCTGGATCCACTACTACACTCCTGAGTCAACGCAACAGGCAAAACAGTGGGTTCCACCGGGCCAAAATTCTCCGAAGCGTCCAAAAACGCAACAATGGGTCGGAAAGGTTATGGCCTCCGTATTTTGGGGTGCACATGGCATAATATTCGTGGACTATCTTGAAAAAGGTACAACCATACCCGGAGCATACTATTCATCATTATTGGACCGATTGAAAATCGAAATCGCCGAAAAACGACCGCATTTGAAGAAGAAAAAACCGCTTTATCATCACGACAATGCGCCTGTTCATTCATGCTTAGTTGCACAAGCAAAATTGCATGAAATCGGCTTTGAATTGGTTCCTCAGCCACCGTATTCACCAAACCTGGCCCCCAGCGACTATTACTTGTTCCCTAACCTGAAGAGATGGCTCACCGGTAAGCATTTTTACTCAAATGAGGAGCTCATAGCTGAAACTGAGGCGTATTTTCGAGACCTTCCGATCGAATACTTTTCGGGCGGTATCAAATAGTTAGAAAATCGTTGGACTCGCTGTATCCACCTTAAAGGAGAGTATGTTGAAAAATAAAACCGACTTTGGCCAAAAAAACGTCTCCGTGTTTCATTTTTCAGGGACTTATCAGACTGCCTAGTATGTCCATTTAAAATTAGAATGAGAATCGCGATTTCCTTTATACAAAACTTCATGTTTTAGTACGAAAGAACTAAGAGTAACTAGACTGAAACAGAAATCTACTTTAGCTTAAAAGTAACGAGAAATTGAGTAGGAAAATCAAACTTTTGGCTGATTATAAATTCAAATAAATTATTAACTTAATCGGTCTAGAAAAATAAAAAATGTAATTTTATTCGAAATTTTATGATGAAATCAAGGCATCTGTTCATAGGATTCACGAATGGTGTTAACAAATAAAAATTAAAAGATACAAAATAATAGTTTCAAGAGCTTGGTAATGGAATGTAGGAGTTGATCCAGCTATCGATTAAGGTTATCTTATGCCTAGATGTCCTAGCGACTTGAAAAACAGTTTTAGTTTATCAGAAGTGAAATGTTCTGGCTGAATTCCGATGTGTTTACCACCAATTATGAGTAATGCATGACTGCATGTAAATGAGTAGGAGTAAATCTATTAAAGAGAGGCGAAAGATAGTAGCAAGTGTACTTACTTAAGAGTTGTTATCCGGGATACAGAACTTGTAATTTAATTTTGCCTTATCAAATTGTTGTTTTCAATTCCAACTTAATTAAATTTTAATTTATGAATTTAATTAAATCGAATTTAACTACTTTGATTGCTCATCGGTGACCTTTTTCTATTGGTGATGTGGAGTTTTGGATGATTGTGGGACTTTGCAGATTTATTGAGGAATCCATATACGTTTCGCGCCAAATTGACCAACGGCGTGTTACACACTGTAACGAGCGGAACTCTATTTAGGCGCGAAAAGTTGAAATATTTAAAATGATAATTTTAAAACAGGTCTTTAAATTTCCGTTTCTGTCCGTTTCTGCAATTAAGGGTTTGGAAATCCAACTCCAGTGATGAAATCCTTGACTGAAAATCTTCTAAAATAAAAATCATTAATTCAATTTAAGGCTTAAAAAAGATAATAAAACTGCAATTTTTATTAGTGAATCAATAAACAAATATTTGATTAATCTGGACTTGTAAACTTTATCTTTACAAACTTTAATTTAATATCTCGAGATAAATAACGAACGAGCCGCGGCTGTGCACCAGATTCTTCTGGTTCTTTACTTCGGCGTCCGAAGCTTCGATACCGTCGCAGCGGTCCTCAGCTTCCCCCAAATGTTCATACATTCTTTCATTACACATTGGCTCTAATCCCTACTCTTAAATTCTATATTTCTTCTTAGCCTCCTAAACCCAACTATGGATTGCGTAATCAGTAACCCTCTGTTCTCATGGAAAGCCATCGAATACGATAGATTCCAGGCGTGACTTTTTTATAAACAGTTCTCTTATCGTGACCTATATCAAAACCTAACATTTCCGAGACACTTTTCAAATCGGTATATTTTATTGCCGAAACGACGACTCTATGTTGACGGTTCGAAAGTAAAATCTAAATTATACATCCTGCTGGCAAATGTTAATACTTCTTTCGTAAAATGAACATGATGCCAATATTTAATCTTAAATATACATTCGCTCACATTCATCATACTAGTCTTCACATTTTAATTACAGAAAAAATGATTTATCGTTAAAGATATTTTCTTCCTCTTCATGCCGACTTTCCCGACTGTTGCTTTGCCAATCTTTTCTCAAAAGATATTTTATTCTCAATTCAAATGTATTCGCATTATATCTCATTTATTTCAAATTGCAAAATCGCGCATTTCATCTTACCGATGGTGCTGTTCCTAGCGGAAAGAATGCGATTTATATCTGCTCATTACACTTCTCTCCTTAGAAAAAAGGAACTTCCATAAAGTGGCTTTTTCAATTTAAAGAATTTCGTCCAATTTTTAATGAAATTCTCATTCACGCAAGATGTTTAGTTGCAACATAGATTATGATAAATTGTGACTGGTGATATTTAGTGAAAAACTGGTGAAAAAGAATTAAACCAGTGCGTTTATCCCATCCCTGGATAACAAATACAAAAGTTTTCATTTGTGTAAACTTTGCAACGTCCTTTAATGTAAGTTCTAAATCACTTCTTAATTAGTAATATTTACAAGTAATTATATATGCTATTATCTACTTTACTTTAACTTTGGCATTTCAATTAATTATCTCTAGCGTCCTTGTCGATACTTATTTCTAACCTTGATTACTTACACGTAAACAATGCTTTACAAATTAAATATTTGTTTGAACTTTACAGAATATAATGTCATAGCATATTTTACATCAGTTGACGGCTCACGAGGAGCTTAACCGAGAAAATATTTTGTGAGTAGCCACGTTTTAAATTGCATACGATACTTTCTTATGCAATGCATTTGGAATATTCGTCACTAAATGCTAAATTAAAATTTTAATCCTGAGTATTCCGTTTTATTTTATTTGGATCATCGATTGAAATTCTCTGACAGGTCCAACTCCGGATTAAATGAAACCCCCAATTTTCCTGGAAAAAAAGTAGTACAAGAAAATTGTATGAATAGCCAATTATTCTAGCATATGAATAAATATTACTAAATAATATATGAGTTCTAACAATAATCTTTTATTTTTGATTTTTGGCAACAAATCTTTATCAGAGATTCGTCTATAAAATTAAAATCAATTATTACATAAAAACTTCAAACTACTGACTCATTTGTACTTGAAAATAGAAACTTTGTGGTATTTAAAACCTCTTAATAGTTATTTTTTATAATAATTACTTTCTCAAAAATATAATATTCTACAACTAACAAATTTTCGACAATGATCAATTATTAATATTTTTATTTTATTTTTATAAATTGTTAAAGATCTCCTTGTATGAACCTAAATAATTATCTAAGAATAAATCTTTGAAATTAAAAATTTGGCCCCCCTATATGACCTTACATAATTATTTTATAATGTATCGATCCCTTGGCAAATTTCAATTGAAATCAATTATTTCAATTCGCTTCTAATGCTTACATTGGTTACAACCATAATTAGAGGATTCGCTTCTTTCTCTTTTGAATCTCCACTAATAATTGAGGAGTTCTGGACAGGACAAAGACGTTTTTTTATATACTACAATTGTTATGAAGGCTGAAAAAATAAATTGTAATATTAATTTTCACATTTAAGTTTAAACGTATCTCAAAAATGCATATTGGATGCGATTTACATGAACAATAGAAGTTTTCTTTGGTGTGATTTGCAACTCTACACTGAGATCATCAATGACTCTAACGATTTTAAATGGCCCTGAATAATAGTGATCAAATTTGTCCTCCCTCACATTAATTAGTACATAAACGTATTGATTCGACTCAAACTTTTTTTCGTTAATGTTTTGGTCGTAATATTTTTTACAACGTCTTTTTGCAGCTTCTAATCGAGCTTATGCAAGTGATTCTGTTTCTACAATTCGATTTAAAACTTCGTCGACTAATTGCACATATCGAGGCGTCCTAAAGATAGGATGCCAACGCACGCTTTCGACTAGATGATACTTAATCAAAAATATAAACAATAAAAAACTAACCGAGAAGTTAGCGCTAGAAAGTTTCAGCTCGCGAAATTGAGCAAGATGAAGCTAGGAGTTGCTCAAAACTGAAAGATGCTCGCTCACTCCATCGAATCATGAAAGTGCTAACTCGGGCGAGAAAAACATGAAGATAGAATAGGGAGATAGCCCGAGATAGATCTTTCATGCCTTGATGAAGCGAGCGAGCACCTTTTAGTTTTGGCCAACTACTAGCTTCATCTTGCTCAATTTCGCGATCAACACGTTTCTGGCGCTAACTTCTCGGTTAGCTTTTTATTATTTATAATTTTGTTTAAGTACCACCAAGTCGTGGCGTGTGCGTTGGCATCCTACCGTTAGGACGCCTCGATATGTCATAGGTATTTTTTCGTCTCCAAATTCGAAAGGAAATCGTGCCCTTCTCCCAAATACCACTTCGTGAGGAGTCATGTCAGTGGACTCGTGAACGGAAGTATTAAAGGAAAAAATGGCAAATGGAAGCAATTGGTCCCACGTACTTTGCCCACTATAATTGCGTAAGTATTCCACGAATATGTGGTGACTTCTTTCTAACGCCACCAGAGACTGTGGATGATAAGCCTACAATATCCTTTTACCTACAATATCAATTTGTACTTTCTCAAAAATTCTAATAGAAGTGTCAGTCATTCGCATGGTCATTTTTGTCTTTACTCTTGTCAACTTTCGGTTCTGACATGCTTCACATGTTTTTACATAATCTCAAATCTCATTCCTCATACCTTTCCAATAAAATAGTTCCCGAATTCTTTCTGAAGTTTTTGTTTCTCCCTTATGATCACCCACGGTTGAACTATGAAACTCTCTAATAATTTCCGGGCGCTTTTCCACCTCAGGAACTTCGACTTCACCTGTATATACTGTTATCTGGTAACCTCCCTTACCGAAATGTTTTCTGAAAACTTTTTCAATGACTGACCAGGACAATTTATCGAATCCATTCCCTTCTCGTGACAAACTGAGAGTTTCAGTACTTGTAGCTTCCATAGCCTCTCTTAGTGTTATCACCGCAGCCTCTATATTCTTTACAAAAACTTTAGAATCAAATTTCTCTTTAAGAAGCAAATTATAAACTAAACGCTTATCATGAATTTTTGATGTCACGTAACCAATTTCTGCTTCTGTCTGCTTCAGGTTCCAGAGTCTAATTATGGAATTGTCCAGTAAGTCAGTACCTAGGGGTGTAGTAAGTACCCCTTCAACCCTGCATCGAAAATTTGTGTTGCCTCTGCGAAAGCGCTTTCGTTCAATTTCAATCGTTTTTTAGGTCTTACGTCTTCGTTATTCGTCTCATCTCTACTTTTCAAAAAATTTCCAAAAATTCCGTTTAACTTTTCTGTCTCATTTTCACTCTAAGCATCATCATCAAAATGATTAACTAAACACTCAACTGCCTTACTCTCATCAAAATTCTTTTTAATCTGGATGGTGGGTGCCCATATGACTCAACCCCCTTCCGTACTCTGCGTAGAAGAGTCAGCTAAAAACTCAACAGCCGTACTCTCACAAATGGCATCATTACTCTGGATGGCATGTGCCCAGAAGAACCCCCTTCCGTACTCTCGTGGTCTATCAAAAGCTCTGCGGGTACGTTCTCATCTTCCGCGTGGCCCGCGGGTCTACTAAATACCCCCTCTAGGAGGCAGGTGCTCATAGGACCTGCGCATCAGTTTCTGTCTCGTCTTCATCCTGGCGGGACCCGCACCAACCGGAACTAGGCTGGGGTATAGAGCTTACCACCTGACAATCACTCAACCTTGGAACTTCATGTCCCACTAAGACCAAACTGTCTCCAACTGTCTCCTTCCTCAACAAATGCTTCATCCACTTCTATCTCATCTTCGAAACAACAATTACCAACAAAAACTCTTTCTATAGGATATTCGTGGTAGAGGACTTTGCTTTCGAAGAAGCAGTCAATGTTCGACCTACAGCTCTTTGCAGCATTGTCATGACCATCCCCACCACCAATATTCTCTTTACTCTTTTTCTCATTAAAATTTACTGGATTTCGTGAGAGTGCATCCGGAATGGCATTAACACGACCTGGCCTGTATACTATTTTGCGTTCATATCCTTGTAATTTTACTTTCCAACGAGCTAAACGGGATCGCATCGTAGGGTCCTTTAACTTGTTGAATCATACTAATGCTTTGTGATCTGTAACCAACGTAAACTTAGTACCATAGATATATGGTCGAAAATGTTTAACAGCAAATATAATAGCTAAAAGTTCTTTCTCTGTTGTTGCATGATTTATTTCTACTTTATTCATAGTTCGCGACGCATACGCAATAGGTAAATCTTTACCAATTTGACCTTGACTTCATATGGCTCCTATAGAAAAATCAGATGCATCTGTAGTAATTATGAATAGCTTCTCGAATTTCGGGTACTGCAATAGCGGTTGCGTACAGAGAATATTTTTCAATTTATTAAAAGCGCTTTCAGCACAATCAGACCAGACAAATGGCACATCCTGTTTTAATAGCAAAGTCAATGGTTTAGCAATAGTAGAAAAATTTGGTATAAACCGCCGGTAGTACCCTGCTAAGCCCAAAAACTGTTTAACATTTTTACGACCCTTAGGACGAGGGAAGTTGCTCACGGCCTCGATTTTTTTCGGATCAGGTTTAACCCCATCTTCAGAAATTATGTGACCCAATTATCCCATTTTTTGCACAAAAGCCTACATTTATCGGGTTTTAAAATAAGTCCAGCAGTCTTCAAACGCCCTTATAATTTTTTTAATTTTTCGTTGTGTTCTTGTACAGATTTAGCGTAAATGACAATATCGTCCATATATACAAAGAGTTCAACCCCTTGCATCCCTGATAAAACTATATCCATCAAACGTTGAAACGTGGCGGGTGCTGATATCAGCCCAAAAGGCATCCTATTAAATTCGAGATGGTCAAAAAGGGTCGAAAAAACTGTCTTATGTTGGTTCGCCAGATCGACTTCGATCTGGTAAAACCCAGACGCGAGATCGAGCACGGTGAAATATCGATGCCACCCAACTGATGTAATATAGATGTGATATTGGGGAGAGGGTAAGCATTGCCGGCAGTCCTTTCGTTAAGATTGCGATAGTCTATGACCATTCGCCACCTTTTGTTACCCTTAGAGTCCACCTTTTTCGGTACTACCCAAACCGGAGAGTTATAAGTTGAGCTAGAAGGCGATACTGCATTTTGTTCTTTTAATCTATTTGTTTTTGTGCTATTACTTCTGTATGTACTACGGGATACCTATAGTTTGGTTTATTAACGGGTGTATCATCTACGGTTCTAATTTTATGTTTCAAAACATTCGTACAACATAACTTGTCTCCTTCCAAAAAGAATTGATGAGGAAATTTTCCTATACTTTTCAAAAGACTTTCTTTTTCCTCTTTGTTCAAATTGGAAAAATGAAGTTCTGGTAGTAATTTCTTCGCGAAATTATTAATGTTAATATAATAAATAAATTTAATAAACAAATGCATTTATCAGGCAATTTTCGGACTTTTTCATTATTTTCGACAACTCTTTCGTTGTCAAATACCCCAAGAATGCATATATTTCTTAAATTTGTTGAAAAAATCATAGAATGTATCAACTAATTATGCATTTGACTGAAATTATTATGAAGGTCCCAAATGAAAAGACTGACATAAAAAACACGAATTTTTACGTTCACAGATGCGCAAATAATGCGTTTGTTTGTTAAATTGGTCTTGAAAAATCATAAATTTATCAACTAATCATTAATATTGCTGAATTTATTATGAAGATACCAATGAAAGTCTGAAATAGAAAAAAAAACTTCTCCGTTGACAAATGTTGCAATAATGAATTTGTTTATTAAATTTGTTAAAAAAATTATATTGTTAAAAAATTAAGAATTTTGCTGAAATTATTATGAAGTTCCTAATTAAAAAGCTGAAAAAAAAAGAATTTTTATATCCACAAATGTCTGATTAATGTATTTTTAAATTAGAATTATTTTAAAAAATCATGAAATCTATCAATTAATTATAAATGTTGCTTAAATCGTCATAAATTTCCCAATTAAAGAAGTGGTATTGAAAAAAAGGAATTTTACTTCCGATAAATGCCCGAGTATAAATTAATACATCTTTAATCTTTCATTGAATTTTGATCAATTTTATAATGATGTTCATAATTTCAAGTTGAGATAACAAGTTTAAAAAGCGCGCTCAGTTGTTGGAAATTATTATGGCCATCGCAAGACGCAGACCAACGCAGTCCCCCGCCATCATCATGCGTCAACGCAAAGTTTTCCGCATTTTATTAATTATAATAGTTGAAGTGAAGTGCACCAGTTTTCTAAGAGGCCACAAACAAAGAAAAAGAATTAGTGTACAAGTTCCTTGGATTTACGTGCGAGCGATATGCGTCGCAATTGACTGCGCATATGTCTGCTCTGGTGATGGCGCGGCGTGCGGTACAATATAGCATTCTCATTAAGCCAAAAAAATTTAAAGGGCCGAACTTCCAGGGGTATACATGCAAGGGAAAATACATTGCCAGTATAGGGATGACATATTTCGGAGACATTTTTAAAATAAAAGAAGAAAAATGATGAAATATTTTTTCGTAGCAGGGTGTAAGAAACACATTGCTGTGCACCCAGACACAAGATTTTTTCGGATTCCAATAGGCATAACTGAGAAAGATCAAAAGTTTATCGGAAAATCTCGTGCGGGGCCTAGTGATCTGTCAACAAGTAAACTTATTATATTGTCAATGAGAAGAAGGGAAATGTGGATAAGTGTTTTGCGTCGTGGGCCTTTAAGTGCAAGTCAATTAAAAAATGCCCAGATTTGCAAGGAACTTTTTATGAGTGGTAAGTAAGAGATGTATGCTTTTAGAATGTGAGGTTATGTTTCCGAATTTATGTTTACCACAATTGTAGCGAAAGAATTAGGTGATGAAAAAGGAGCCACTCTAAAAAGGAAAAGTTCACTGCCCCGCTACCACCTATCTGCGAAACGGGTTAATTGTCATAGGGATATATAAATTTTGCTTAAAAATCTTTCTAATTAATTCAAGATTCATCATTTTATTTAAAAATTCATTTATTTCGTCAAAAATACAAGTATTTTATTTTTAAAAAAAATTTTTGTGTGAAAATTTGATATTTAACTGCACACGGTAAAAAAATTGAGCTGTGACAGGGATATTATTCCTTATTATAACCAAACATTTAGCTGAAAACGAACGAAGGAATTTAGAAAGATCCCTGGATCAGCGAAAATAAATATCCTTGACTATTTTCCATATACCAGGGATATCGTGTAGTCAAACCCCTGATAAGTATAGCTATAATAGGGATATTAAGAATAGGTGTCTGAAGCAATTATCGGAAGAGCACCGGTGCATTATGGGAGCAGCGAAATAAAATGGCGACGGTCTAATCGGGAACAGTGACAGTTGAGATTTAATTTGGACAATTAAACGCTTTTTACCACTTAAAATGTACGCGAATGTTAATATTAAATGAAGTTTATGATGCAGTAATAATAATTTACATGTGTTTCGATTGTAGGCGATAAATATATTGAAATATCAAGAAAGGCGATAAAAACAACAAACTTGACCTCCAAATGCATTACACGGATTCCAGGGAAATTTATTTTCGCTATACCAGATGAAAAATTGGCTACTGTAAGTTAATATCTGTAAATACTGTAAAATCTGTCGAAAATAATAAACTTTCGAACTTAGCAATTTTGTCCAAATTACTGATTTACGAGAACAATTCACATAAAGTAACTAAATGTGTAACTCTTCTAACTAAACGTTTTACCTAATCCAAGTGTACACTTTCTTTGAGTTTAATATATTCTCGATTCACTCGTTCGCCTCAAGAATTTTTTTTCCGTGCACACATAACTTTTTCAATTTCGGGTCAAAGTGTATCCCTTTTTGGTTAAAAATTCGTATATTTTGTTGTAAAAGTTGTCTTTTTTGATAGAAAATTAATCATGTTATAGCCAGGGAAAATAAAAAACGTATTGGCATAAGGTAGAGATTCTTTAAATTGGTATTTTTTGCCTTTTTGTATCAAGAAAAATCTTAAATTTCATACAGTTCTTTGAGACGTAAATTTTTGTTATTTGTCATAGGAGAATATAAATTTTTCTCTAAAATCCTTTTAATTAATTTAAGATTCATAATTGTATTTAAAAATTCATTTCATTGTTCAAAAATACAAGTATTTTATTTGAAAAATCTTTTTTTTTGTGACAACTTAATATATAACTGTACATATAACTTTTTCCCGTTGGGTTCAAAATGAATCCCTTTTTGGATATAGGTTTATGTAAAAATACTACTTATTTACATTAAACTGTGAAAGAAGAATACAATGTTAAAACTTTATAATAATATCACTTGATTTTTATGATCCTGCGAGCAGATCGCTCTTGTAATAGGCTGCTCCTAACCTCAAAATCTTAATAAAATGTCATCGCCTTTTACGTCAGCAATGGAATTTGACAACTTAAATTGAAATGAATACAATACTACACACGAATATTTCTAAATGTCAATGTTCATACTTATAGAAAATAATAAGTTATAACTAGAATATTAAGTTAAAACTAAAAATACTATATTATTACACTATAACCTCACTCAGAAGCAGAAAAGTATCATTGAACTGCTTAAACTTCACTTTCCTCGCAAAATCAGCTTCTTAAAATTTATAAGCTTCGAAACTTTTATATGCTTTTACTTTTTTTACGGAGTAAAAACTGTAAGATTTAATAAAACATGCACTATTGTCACCGAGAGCACTGATCTTACATTTTCCCTAAAATCTATATCTTTAAGAGCATACGGATCAAAGTTTTCGATTTTTTTTAAATTTTCATATATATCGGGTCTTGACGTCTCCAGACAATTTTCTCAAATATTCACTCTGCACTTCAAAAAAACAAAAAGAATTTAAACAAAGATGGCAATACATGCAAATTATAGGGGCATAAGGAGAAGGCTATTCCCCCTAAGGTCGCTCGGAGCTCGGTGTTTAGAAACTGTCCAGTCAGCAGTTCGAGGGTTCGAATGCTCACAGTTGTGCTTATTTATAAATAAATAAAACTCAAATCGCACAACCCTACTGAAAAGAATCTTTTAGTATATACTAAAGATTCTTAAGGTCAAAGAAGCTCAGAGAAATTCTCCGCAGGTACGCAGGTAGACATTTTTGAGGGTCTAGCCGACACGCAAGGGTCCTTTGTTAAGCTTTCGGATTAAAATCTAGAAGCATATTTTTTTAATTTCATAGTTAACAGCCTAAAACATAATAATTCGGAATCTACGGGTTTCGATGACTTCAGATATCTAACTTTTTTTTTAATACTTAAAATTGGGATTATTAGAACGTTTCTCGTAAATGGAATGATATACGCCAAAAAATACAAGATTTTTGAATTCAACTAGAAAATTGTATATCAGTATATAAGTTATAATTATAAATAAGTATAATGAGAAAATTCATCAATTAAAAAAGTGTTAATAATTTGAAGAGAAATTTAAAAAGTGAGAGCGGATTAGCCACGACCAACTACTGTAAATAACTCTACCCGCCCGGTACGTGACGAATACAAAAGGAACATTATATTATCGTCGCACCACTCTTAAGAAGACCACTAAAAGGATCTGGAAAAGGACCCAAATCTCTCAAACTATCTCGGAGACTATTTTGTTTCAAATCGACTTTGTTTATAGACTCAAATGGGCCAGGCTATTTCGCTAAAGAAAATTCAGAGATTTCGTTCGGTAGGGAAATAAAATTTTTCCCTGCACAGTTTCCTGTGCAGGAAGCTTTATAATATCCTGTCATTTTATACATTGAAATTATTCATGTATGTGTTCCCGTAATAACCTTTGAAGAACCTTGCTAAGATCCTATGTCGGCCATTTGACACTGACCATGGGAGCTATTTCATAAAACCTACAAGCTGCAATTTACAAGTACAAGTCTAGGGAATTGTGACTTCTATTACAAGTGAGCGTTTCATAAAGTAATTGGTACTTTTTACAAGCTGCAAGTACGGCGCCTCTTTTTACAAGTAATATAGTGCAGTTTTACAAGTGTTCTGTTTCATAAAGGTTTTGTCGTGTGAGCAGCACTTGTTTTTTATAGAAAAATTTCGGAGTGCCTTTGCGGTTTGGGTGAAAATATGTACGAGTAAATACTAGTTATGTTTTAAGGAAGTTTACTGAAATTTCTGCCCGTGAAAATTGTATTATGGATTAAGTTAAGAAGCACTTATTAAAGTTTAGATATAACTATCGGTTATTCTGAAGTCGATAAAGAATTACATACATTAAAAGAAGTTCATATATTCATAAATTAAGAAAGGCTACTTGAAGTGACAATTGAAGGCAGCCTCCTGCCTCGACCGTGTATGTGTATGTAGTAGTAGTTTTTTTACGATCCGGAGGGGAAATGTCGGTCAAACTAATCGAACAGGTGGCACCACAAAAAGTAGGTCTGACTTTTTCATTGAATTTCACTAAGAAAAAGCAAAATAATTAAAACTTGATGCTGTTAGCAAATCAACAAAAAATATATGTATGGAAAAATAAGAGTAACTATTACTAATTATTTAAAAATAGAAAAAGTCATAAAAATATGTAGTTTAATATGAATAAAATTTAATTTATAATACATTTAGGAAGCAGTTCGAACTTCATATTTGTATGGTTTATTTTACTGATATTATTGATTTGATTATTTGTTCTAGTTAAAAAAATTATTAACGGTGCTAATAAAAAAATTAACAATATTTAATTCCTCAATGAGAAAATTATTCAAAACATATACATGATTAGAAGAAGTAATAAAAATATATCACTTATATCCAATATAAATATAATAATAATTAAAATATGTAAGACTACAGCTTCAGTTGCAAAGTGAAGAATCTTTGTACCTTTAAAATCTTTACAATTTCGAGTTTTGAAGGAAATATTTTTAAAAAGCAATGGTAATTTTATTTAAAATGTTTGGAGGGAAATATTTGGTAAAAAGTCAATAATAAGTCTGATGAATGAGAACATGAATTTAATATTATTTAATATAATGTATATATTTATTTAAATTGAACCGGACATCATATATACGAATAGTCTTATTATCGGTAAAAAAATTTTTATTTCTGCTAAAAATGCTTCACATTATTATACGAATAACATTTAATAACAAAAATAATTTAAGAGTTTATAATAACCACTGTGATAAACTATTTTGGCAAAATAGTAGAATTTGAGATTTTTGAAATTATAATTTCCTTCAATGGCCAGAAAGACTTCAGGTATTCTTTAAAATAATAAATACTTAATAATATTAGATAAAATATAAGAATTTAAATTTTCCTAAACAAATTAGATAAACAGATTTGAAATTTTGGCCCTTTAGCATGGAAATTTTTTTTATGCACTGGAAATGTTTTAAGTTATTGGACGAATGACTGCTAGTCATCTACATATTAGAAAAGTTAACTATAACCACTGTTATTAACAATTCTCGTGACAAAATATTAAAACTTAAGGTTTTATCAAATTATAATTTACTTTGATGGCCAAGTCGGTGGGTTATTGTCAAAAGATTTTGTATTGAGTCAATCTTAGCATGCAGTGTTATGATTCATTTTCAATCTATTAAAGATAAAAAAAAACCCGTCTTTTATAAGTGAAACTGCCAACATTTAGAAATTGTTTATGTAAATTGTTTTTAAACATGCAAGTTGTTATATTCTACTAAATGTTATCAAAGATACATTTTTCTAGGAATATTCGGAGCCATTGTAGCAACTAAAGAAAATTAAAATGTTGATAAAACCTTACCTTTGAATATTTTGCCACAAGAATTATTTATAACAATTGTTATTGTTAACTTCTCAAATATTTTTGCGATTAGCAGTCATTCGTCCAACAGTAAAAAACAGTTTCAATGCAGAACAAAATTTCTATGCGAAAGGACCAAAATTTTGAACTTCTTTATCTAATTTGTTTACAAAAATTTAAATTGTTATATTTTATCAAATATTATTAAATATTTATTATTTTACGGGTTACCTGAAGTCGTTCTGGCCATCAAAGGAAATTATAATTTGAAAAATCTCAAATTCTAATATTTTGCCACAAGAATTGTTTATCACAGAGGTTATTTTAAGCTTTTAAAGTATTTTTGTTATTAAATGTAATTCCTACATTAATGTGAAGCATTTTTAGCAAAACATCTTTTTACCGATAATAATATTATTGGTCAATTTGTTTATAAAATTGTTTTATAACAAATAAATGGATTAAGAAGCACATTATTTGTATTCTATGAGTTTCTAAACATTTATTTAAGACAATATAAAGTTTTCCTGATCAGTTATTAAAGCGTAAAAAATTGTTATTTAAAAAAATTTAGTTTTTTCATGCTTTGAGTGGAAAAATTATTAATAAAATAATAGAGGAGACAAAAGTTTGTAAAGCTAAGATCTATAGAATTTAATAATCTTTAATTTAAAACAAAAATTTCAAAATCGCAAAAAATTGAAGGCTCTGAACATTTTTGACTGACAAAAGTGCATTTGCTCCAATTGTGCGTCATGAGTACAGTACGTTTGTTTATAGAGTTTAATAGCTTATAGTCTGTTTATTTTAGAAATGAGGTTTGCAATAATATAATCAACAATTTAATTCAAAATCTCCTTTAAGGCCATGTGATGAGTGTAACAGCTGATCAAGTCAGCCCTAAGATCAATATTTTTTCACCCATATTGAAAAATAAAAGTTTAAATAACGCGGAAATTTTTTTCGGGAAATGTTAATAAATATTAAAGGATCGTTTGTGGCCTTGCAAAGAGTTGGAAGAAGAAAAAAGTTTATTTATGCAAATAATGATTATCGACAGACACATTTACGTTTTATAGCAGGAGTTTGACTTTTAACTTTCTCTGACGGTAATCATGCAATCTGTTTTACCCACAGACCCCTAGAAGTTCGAAGTTGTCTACTCGTTGCGCTAGTGCTGCTTTGACATAGCTGATACCAGACTGATACGTATGTCATACCAAATATGTTTATTTGCATTTTCTTCAAAAAAAAAAAAAATTTTCTCAAAATTTCCACCGGAACAAAGCAGAGACATTGACTTTATTACCTCCACTTTCATTTCCCAAACTTTCATAGCGATACCTCATTTCGTTTAGACGTAAGTTGGGAAAGAAAAATCGAAGACCAGGTTTGGTCACGTGATCCTCTCGTCACATGGCCTTAAATAAAAAATTTTAAATAAAATTATTAGGGGTTGTATGCAGCGAGAAAAAAGCTTTCAAGATTAAGCAATAAATAAATTATTGAACTGCATAAATGTATATATAACGTTCGGTTCAATTTAATTAAATATATGCATTATATTGAATAATATTATATTCATTTTCTGATTTATCAGTCTTGTCAATGACTTTTTACCAAATTATTCCCGCAAAACATTTTAATTCAAATTAATGTTACTGTTTAAAAATATTTCCTTCAAAACTTGCAATTGTTAAGATTTTAAAGGTACAAAGATTCTTTACTTTGCAACTCAAGTTGTAGTCTTACATATTTTAATTATTATTATATTTATATTGGATATAAGTGATATACTTTTTATTAATTCTTCTGATCATGTATATGTTCTAAATAATTTTTTCATTAGCTACGTTAATAATTTTAACAGTATTTTTTTTTAACTAGAACAAATAATAAAATCAGTAATATCAGCAAAATAAATCGTAGAAATATGAAGTTCGAACTGCTTTCAAAATGTATTTTAAAATTAAATTTTATTCGTATTAAACTACATATTTTTATGACTTTTTCTTTTTTTAAATAATTAGCAATAGTTACTCTTATTTTTTCATATATATTTTTTTTGTTTATTTGCAAACAGCATCAAGTTCTTAATAATTTTTGCTATTTCTTAACGCAATTCAATGAAAAAGACAGACCTACTTTTGGTGGCGCCATCTGTTGGATTAGTTTGACCGACGATTCCCCTTCGGATCGTAAAAAAACAGAAAAGTGGGGGCGATGCATGGGGCTGCTTGAAGGTTAACAGCTATTACAGCAATGACAAGCTAGTAATTTACAGACTTGTAACTTGTAGATTGTAATTTTCATGATATATAGAACCTACATAAGATCCTTCACTCAGAAAAATTTTTGTTTGAATCAAACAAATTTTTTTTGAATTAAACAAATTATTTCTTTAATATGGGGTCAAACAAATGCTTGTTTGATTTGAATACATTTTTTGTTTGTCCTTATTTATTTGGTTCAAATACATTTTTGGTTTGTTTAAATAAATCTCTAGTTTTCATTGAATATATATATTTTCAATCAATTATAGACTTTGTTAAAGTGAAGTAAATCTTTTTTCACACTTAACCTCAAAATTCAGCATTCTTTATAAAAATAATGTATGAGCTCGATAATATGTTTATTCTTAATCATAAGAATCGTTATATAGGTAAAACCAGAAACACGTATTCTTTCCGAAGCTTAATTCGGGTTAATTATTAACTCTGTGCTTCTCATTTCTGAATAAAACAATCATAAATTAGAATAATGAGAAATGAACCAGGGTTAGACATTTGAATTGAATGTATATAAAAGTGCTCCTGCTTTTAATTATACAATGATAATTATAATAGAAAAAAACATGATTGATGTTATAAATCATCTTTATAAAGAAAGGAAGTTAGTATTGAAAAAGACTTACATTCGAAATCTTCAATTATATCCATGGTAAACGCCCTACAATTCAAGTAACTCCTCAACTAGAGATATTTCGTTCATTTTTCAATTAATTTAAGATTTTGCAGTAAATCAGAACTTTCAGAATAATACAACACTGAAAAAATACCAATGCCATCAAATAAATCACATGATAAATTAATTCAGATTCTAGGTTAGTTACTTAGGAACCACCGACAGTGCTTTACCAAGGCTAGCGGCACTTTGTAATACTGGTTTGTACTGTATTGTTTGTTTAAATCAAACAAATATTTTTATGAATTCGAATAAACATATATTAAACAAATGCATTGTTTAATAAAAGTCAATGTTTTGTTTAAATCAAACAAATTGTACTAAACAAATTGTTTGTTTCAATCAATAAGGCCAATAATTTCCATATCTTAAATTTAAATAAATTTTTTTTAATTGAAGCAAAAAATTTGTCAGATTCAATTATATGAATTCAAACAAGTTTTGTTGTTTGATTCAAACAAACATTTTTCTGAATGTTTTCACTTTTCCTTGAAGGAGTCATACGTTAGAACCCACACAGAAACCTTATAGGATTATGCACAGTTTCTTGCAAACTTCCTATACAGGATTTGATATATGAGTTTTCAACGGGGTATATTATATGTCCTAGTGTCGTCCCCCATTCAAACCAGGAAATAATAAGTTTTGTCTCGGACTTAGAAAAACACGAATATTGTAATATGTTTCATACCAAGTAAATTAGCAAATTTTTTATTTGTTTTACGTGGGTTTCATTTAATTGTTGAGGCAATATAATACTTACCCAATTCCTACATTATCGACATTTACTTAGATCTACACAAAAGGACAAATGGTGTGGACAATGTCAGCGCTTAAATGAAAGGCACCATAGAAAGTCTGTACACTCCTTAATTTCTAAAAAACAAAACAGAAAATTTCCAAAATCGTTCGTATTTCTTTTCATTTAGTTTCTTAAATGTTCAATTCTACGTTTTACTCCATGTGAATGTATGTAAATCTTTGCGAAAAAGATGTGTGTAAAGTAGGAATCTCATGAGTATTATATGGGCTTAAGGGAATGCTAGATACTTAGTTAATAAAAAATATTTTTGCAACGCATGCATAAAAATACCGATATTCCGTGTTTATAAAGTGTACAAAAAGTTCCAAATTGCTTTACTGTGACTTTCGTCAAAAATGTTTCAACACTAAAAAAGTTGCGGGAATACCCTATTCCCGCACGCTGATCTCCCAGCATAGGAATCTGGCATTTTGTGCACACCCTACAGAGACACGGATAATCGCCATATGGTAAGTATATCGGTAAGGATAAAAGTAAAATCTGAAGGGCACGTAGTACATTATGATGTCAAGTATTTCTGACTGTCCCATGTATTTCTTTATCAACTGTTTAGAGTGGAAGAAATAAAGCCGCCGTGTTGAGTTTTTTCCCTGTATAATAGATCATTTTATGGGTCACCGTGGTGTATGTTAAATAATTGAGTAATTGAGGGCTTTAAATTTTAGCTAAGTAAACTTTTGAAATACTTAGAATATTCATCTTACATCTCTCTCTAGTATTTAAAGGTATATACGTAGATGCGGCTGGTGGTATGGTATTTCATTTTGTTAATTGCAAATCTGATGCATTTGCAGTTTACCAGAGACGAAAAGTTTAATTACACAATTTACGGAGATTGGAAAGAAGGGTGCAATATGGCAATTGTTACTATACATACAGATATTTATTTTAGAAATCGAAGTTATTCGAGTTAATATAATTTATTTGTATTTTTAACAGTTTAAATAACATTAAATTACTCTGAATAACTTCAAACTTTCTTATTGTATAAAATAAAAATACTTGTATCTGTATTTTTTACGAATAAACTATTTTTACAATTGAATCAGAAGCCCCTGTAAGCTGACAAACAAAATGACACTATTCATCCTAAAGACATCTGGTTTGACAAACACTTTTGCTATCTTTTCACCTCGCTTTTGACACATTATAATTAATGTATTAATATAAAAAGAAATAGAAATAATACATAGAAATACCATGTTCGATACTTTTTTTATGATCTTCATAAATTGCATAATGAAATAAAACAACCATACGACCAGATATCATCGTTATATTACATTAAACACCCAAGTCATAAGATAAATATTATTATTTAAAAAATATATTTATCCTTTGTTAAGATTTCGGATTAAAATTTAGAAGTAGATTTTTTTGGTTTCATAGTTAATAGCCTAAAACATAATAATTCGGAATCTACGGGTTTCGATGACTTGCTTTTTTTAATGCTTAAAATTGGAATTAATAGAACGTTTCTCGTAAATGGAATGAGATTCGCCAAAATAGACAACATTTTTGAATTCAACTAGAAAGTGTTAATAATTTGAAGAGAAATTTAAAAAGGGAGAGCGGATTAGCCACGACCAACTACTGTAAATAACTCTGCCCGCCCGGTACGTGACGAATACAAAAGGAACATTATATTACCGTCGCACCACTCTTAAAAGGACCACTAAAAGGATCTGGAAAAGGACCCAAATCTCTCAAACCATCTCGGAGACTATTTTGTTTCAAATCGACTTTGTTCATAGACTCAAATGGGCCAGGCTATTTCGCTAAAGAAAACTCAGAGATTTCTTTCGGTAGGGTGCTGCACAAAAATGATTAATTAATCACAAAAAAAAGGTCAGCGCCGTATCTAATTTAACTAATTTCAAACAATGAATTAATTGAAAGAAAGTTAATATGTATTTGTGACCTTTTGCGAACAAGGGGACCTAACACGGCTGTATCTTCATTTCACAGGAGGAGCGATTGATGAGACGGTCCAACACTAATAATGGCTGTAAATAACTCAAAATCGATTTTTTCTGCATTAGGTCACATTCTTCGCAGGCGGTCACGTCTATTAACAACGAAATATCAATAAACTTACCTCTCCTCCGATATCCACATCAATTTCCTCTCCGTACTTGGCAACATGGGCGAATTGTTTTAAACCCTTTCTAATTAAGGATTGAAATTCTCGAATCTCACTGTTTGTTCGATCAATTCGTTTTTGTATGCCATTGAGTTCGGTTATTAAATTTTCCTCGACAGGATTCACTTTCAGAACAGGTTGTGCGAGTTCTTCTTCACTAAGTGCGAACATATCCTCTTCATCTGATAAATCCATTTTTTTCTGTTATATTAACTACACACAATCTTATTTTATTGCATAGACAGTCACCTGCACTTTTTAAAATTTATTGTTGTAGTAATGGTTCAAAACAAAATTTGGATAGCGCGTATTTGTGTTTACTTCTTTACAAAACCTAACCTAAAAGTCACTGACATCGCCGATTATAGAAAACATGATCGAAGTGGTATATACACTGATATTAATGACACATAAACGTCTTTCATCATTTAGAAAATTCAGTATACTAAACTGAAGTTTTTAACAGAATAATCACTTCATTGAAGAATTTAGTTTCGTCAACAGCAATAGCATCAAAAATTTCAACATCGTCAACACCAATTAGAAGCACGTGGTGTCGTGGATTGGACTGGCAGCAGGGTTGTGCGCGTAATATACCTTAGGTAAATTACATGAGGTTTTTGACGTAATTTACGTACGTGTATTACGTCCTCAGTTTTGTACAAAACGTAATATACGTTTTCAATATGGCGTCGACATTATCACAATCTTTGATTTCGTTCCATAACTTCAAAATAGCGCCGATGGCGGTATGCGGTATTATGTTGCATCCATGAAATTTAAAGTGTATGAAAAAAAGTTATTATTCTACAACTTCTACATGAATAGAGGCGACAGACCGAGGAATCCAAGCCCTACCGAAAGAAATCTCTGAATTTTCTCTAGCGAAATAGTCTGGCACATTTGAGACAATAAGCAGAGTCGATTTGAAACAATTTAGTCTGAGAGATAGTTTAAGAGATTTGGGTCCTTTTCAAGGTGTTTTTAGTGGTCCTTTTAAGAGTAGTGCGACGGTAATATAATGTTCCTTTTGTATTCGTCACGTACCGGGCGGGCAAAGTTATTTACAATAGTTGGCCTTCGCTAATCCGACTCTCTTTTTAAATTCCTTTTCAAATTATTAACAATTTTTTTTAATTTAATGAATTTCCTCATTATGCTTATTTATAATTATAACTTATATGCTAATATACCATTTTCTAGTTGAATTCAAAAATGTTGTCCTTTTTGGTGTATCTCATTCCATTTACGAGACACGTCGTAATAATTCCAATTTTAAGCATTTAAAAAAAAAGTTAGATATCTGAAATCATCGAAACCCGTAGATTCCAAATTATTATGTTTTAGGCTCTGTTAACTATGAAATTAAAAAAAAATCTACTTCTAAATTTTAACCCGAAAGCTTAACAAAGGACCCTTAAGTGTCGGCTACTCTATTGATATAGCCCCTCTGCTTGTTATTTATGATCGAATTGTTATTTCAATTTCAGCCTCTCTGCTTTTTATTTGTGATCGTATTTCTATTTCAATTTCGGGAAGGACATTTTAAATCCTTTAAAATATTTAAAAGAACTACCTGGACCTTTGAATATATCTACCTGAGTGCCTGCGGAGAATTTCTCTGAGCTTATCTGACCCTAGAGAATTAGAATATACTCAAGAGATTCTTTTCGGTAGGGTGTTGGGAAAAATTAGCCATCCTTTTTTTAAAAAATGGTAAAAATGTTGCGTTTTGTCAGGGATGCAACCGCGTATTATCAAATACGGCTAAAGAAGGGTTAAAAACCCAAAGGTAAATTTTCAAACCATCCGGACTGCAAATATTTCTAAAATAAAAAATAAAAAAATCATTCACGGATTTTAGCTGATTTCAAAACTTTTTTCATAGAAAAGTGCGTTATAATTATGAACGAATCAGAAGAAAACCTGATGCAATTAGATGAAAGCAATCAAAATAAGAAATCTAAAATGAGTGGTGTCAGTTTTGATATTCTTGGTAATATTTTTATGACAAATGTAGTTCTGATAAACAACAACAATGTAAGTCGGTGCACATAAGCATAATTTAAAAAAGTGAGGTTATATTATGCTCTATCTTTATTGCGGTTATTACGATTTTTACAGGTTTTATTTTAACGTATAATACATTTTTACGCATGTTACGTCAGAAACCTCGAGCGACGCGTCACTGCACAACCCTGACTGACAGACCTGACACAAAGATATTATAAACATAGATGCGGTACGGGGCGTCGGTGTGGGGAATTATATATATAGGACATCACATTTTCTGCCCTATCGAGGTGCTGCCCTCATCGTACTACAAAGTCGAATTCTTGTTTTCTCATTCTTCGTAAAATATGACGGTAAAGCAGTAGAAAAATATTTTGAGGTTAGAAAAGTTTGACATGTATGTATCGCTGAATTTTTTCAGATCTGAAGCTTGATCCAGGTTTTCCGTACAGTTTTTTTTAATTATAAAAAAATGCTCTCGAAAAATCATACTTTTTAATTTGAAAAAAAGTATTATAGAAAGACATTTCAAGATAAACAAGTGCTGAAAGCATTTTTCTTTGACAATTCTTTTTTTTTTAGTTGAAATAATCAAATATTTATACCAAAGAAACAACTTTTTTAATGTTTGAAATATTTAAACATTATTGTTTAAATTAAAAATAATAATTA
>NC_046662.1:97787785-97790123 GCF_010883055.1 Belonocnema kinseyi
TCATCATATTATATTTTTATTCTAACAGATAAAACTTTTAGTGCAATATCTATACATTGTTCTTTAATATTATTAAGTGTTTATTTTTATATTTGTACAGTTCGCAATTTCTACAGATATTTTAGTCTATTCGACTAATGAATTTCCGGCATGTATTTTAAAATTTCTTAATTATTACGTTCCGATCACTGACAATGAGTGAATGGCAGAGTAATAATAAATTCATAAATTTATAACTCCTTTCTGGGTCAAACCTGTATTCGGTGTTAGGATTTCTCTACTTTGAATCAGAAAACTTTGAACCCTCAGAGCAGAGGCTAATATATATATATATATATATATATATTTAAATAAAAAACATGGGTGAATTTATTTGACTAAGAGAACGATTTGGTGAACATGTTCGTTGAAATTTCTCAAATGTGATTTTTTTTGGCCCCCAAATTAATTAAAACTTTTACCCCAATATTTCGAAATTTAAAATTCATTAATTTTCATGATATGCATGTCAAATTTCATGAATTAGGAAGATTTATAATTGAGAATTCTTTACTTTTAATCTTTAAAATCATGACAATTTATATGAATTTTTATTTTATTTTGTTATTTAATTAAATTTAATTAAAATTTTGATTGCAAATATTCTAAATTAAAAAGTTTTAAATTGTAGATCGTTAAAATTAAAGAATTTTCCTTTGCAAGTCTTCAAAATTGAACTTTTCAAAAAAAATTCATATTATACCTTTAAAATATAAATCTTGAAAACTAAATAATTTGAAATTCCAAATCTTCAACATTTCAAATCACGACAGTACTCAGAGTACAGATATTTTTTAGATTTTCATCAAAAAAGTTATTACATTTGTGTAAAATTTTACGTCTGGACACGAAATACAGGTTTTTACGAGTGTTTCTCCCTTTCCATATGCATGTTTGTTTGCGAGTATAATAACTTTTGAAAAAATAATCTATTATATTGGCCGTTGGTATACTCTTTAAGTGTCAGAAACTAAAGATCAAGTTGATTGGCTACTTTGGGTGAAAATTCAAAAAGTTACATAATTTTCAAAATTTCTGAGACAATTTTTTTCAAGATTTAAAAATTCCATATACGGGAATTCGTAATAATTGGAAATCTGAACAATTTACCTCATCGACTTCTTTTGATAAAAAGAATATTACCAGAATTATAGCGTTTTCAACAAATTATAAAAAATACCAAAATAAAAATTGTAAACTAACCAGCGCGAGACTTGAAAAAAAAACTCGAGAGAAGAAAAACGTTGCTTTTTGAGGGCCTTACAAGATTATCATAACATTTCAGATTGTTTTGAATAATCGAAAATTCAAATTTTGAAAGAACCAAAAATAATGAAAAATCATAAATTTAATTTAGTGATCAAACTGTGCAAGGTGCGGAGAAAAGAAGAGAAATAAAAAATTGTGCACCTTAAAAAGATCCAAAAGTTTTTGATCAATTACTTTTTGAAACGAAGGGTAGTTTTTGTTTTATTCGTAAAAAAACAACATTCAAAATATAAGACATAAGTGTTTGGACAAAGGACATAAGCAATGAAAAAAATAAAAAGATAAAAGTTGTTTACCTTAAAAGGAGCTAATGAATGTGTTATTAATCTAAAATGCTATTAACAATTTTCTGTGTTCTTAATGTTACTAATGTCGCAACATTTCGGAAATCTGAACATTTTCTTCGAGACATTCGATAAGCACACATAAGGAGAATCCATACATAAAGAATACATAATAAGAAGTAAATGAAAACAAATTCACGAATTGGATAATGTTTGGATGTTTGCATGAGTAATGTTTGGATGAAACCAGACATAATCAAGGATGTTCAGAAATCATGAATTAAAATTCACCTATAAAGCACCAAGGTTCAAAATGTCATTCTTTGACTATCGCAATTTTTTTTACAATTACAAAATGTCATATAAATAAAAAGTTAAACTTTACGTACCAAAAAAATAAGTAAGGAAAGAAGATAAACAAATCAACCTCGCAATCCCTTTAATGCATGTTTGGTTTCTTTATTTTGCCCTTTGTTATTTCTCAATTTTTTAATTCATAACACATATATTTGTCAATATTTTGGTGTTAATTTAACAAAGATTGTCCAAATGACAAATTTTAATTTAGATTGTGTCAAAATATAAATGCAATAACATAATTATTATGAACTTAAAAAAATTTAAATTTCAAATTGGATAAGCAAGAAATTACAATTTCTTTTTAAGATTCAAAGCTAAACTTCAAATGCAAACGCATTTTCTAGTAAAGTTTAGCTTTTCAATTTTCACAACACTCATCCTTGGGA
>NC_046662.1:97790223-97797476 GCF_010883055.1 Belonocnema kinseyi
TTTCTATTTTATCGTAAAATTGGTTGACATGATTGTTCAATTTCGTTAATTTGATTCCAAAATGAATTTTGTACCTGAAATTTTAACCTAAAAATCGGTCTTGTAGTAGGCCAGTCACCTTCGGTACCAATACCAGTACCGCACCAGTACAGACTTTCGGTACAGGCATAATACAATTTCTAGTACCGCCTCAGCACTGACAGACAACTCCCAGCCGAGTGACATTTCGTATTAATGCCAGTACCGCGCCAGCACTGACTTACGGCACAGGCATAATACTATTTCCAGTACCGTGCCGGTACAGACTTTCAGTACAGACATAAAACCATTTTCAGTACCGCTTCAGTACTGAAAGACAACTTCCAGCCGAGTGACATTTCGTACTAATGCCCGTACCCAGCCGTTTGCAACCCGGTAATATACCAGTACTACGCCAGTACCGACGTCCGCCCGGCGGTACTGGCGCGGTACCAAGCCAGTTGTAAATTTCCACCTGGGTTCAAATGTCCATTTTCGTTTGGTTATTTGGATTTTAAATATCCTTTAACTTTGGTAAGTTTGATTTTATCCAAAAAAATTTATCAAAGTCAAAGTGCAATTCAATCCAACCAGTCTTTGGAAAGTTATCCGGTATACAGACAACAACGACGACGCCGGACAGACAAACAGACCCCGACGTAAAAACTTCTTTTTCTGACTCAAGGGTCCTCAAAACGTCGACATTTGATAAAATCCGAAAAAGTCATTTTTCATAAAAAATTAATACCTTCTCATTTTGGATGAGAATGTAAAAATTATCAACAAGATCTGTAGAAAATCTTTCAAAGAATAAAATGATTGTCCCGTAAGTTAGAACCGAAAAATTACTATTTCAAAAAAATGAAAGTTGTTTTAAATATTAAGCTAGACTCGCGACCGGGACAAATCGGGAAAAGAAAGTAAATTTGAAAATTGAACTGCAGTTCGAGTATTAAAAATTTAACAGTGATTGATTTTACAAGATGATTCTAGATCTGTTCAAAATAATATAATTTACATATTTTAACGTTAAAATTTGAACTAATTTAATTCGAAAGCCTTAGTAGTGACATAAGTGTAAACCTTCGAATTAATGGCTTCTTAAATGAACGACTTTATTCAATTTCAAAATCTTTTTGAAGTATTAATGCAGTAGAAAATATTCCATTTTTAATCTATTTAGTTTGGAAATTAAAAATAACAATTTTCAATAGTAAACAATTTGAAAAAGAATTGTCACAATTTCAGAGTGACAAATTTAAACTTTGAAAGTTACAATTGTAATCGTTTTATTTTTTTATCTGTATTTCCAAGGTAAAAGTATTTCATTGTGATTCTTAAAGAACAGGATTTTACAAAAATGTTAGGAAAAATGGCAATCAGTATAAAAGACATTTAAAAGTTACGAAAATTTTTTAAAATAATTTAAAAAGATTTGAAATAATTTAAAAGAGATTTGATACTTTTGATGATTTTAACATGTTTTGAAATGTTGACTTTTTATTTTGAAAAATTACATAATTTTAAGAGGAGGCATAAAAATATGGCACAGCTGAAAAAATCCCGTCGGGGGTGAACGAAAAATCCAAAAAAATGAAATCTCCAATACCTGAATAATAATTTTATAAAAATTGTAATAAAAAATACATTAAAAGACACCTGCGCTTTGAAAGAAAAAAATGTTCTGCCTAAATTTTCTTCGTACCTACATAAGAAAATTTTTGAAACAAACTTTGCAGGATTCAATTCAACAATAATATTTAATAATATTTAATAAACAATTTCTTGAATTGTTTAAATTCATGAATTTTTTATTTCGGATATTTTATAATTCAGCCATTTTCTTTAGGGATTTTTCAAATTCGGTAATATCTTATTGTCCGGAATTTTATTTATTTTATTTTTCGTGAATTCTCCAATTCGACTTTTATATTTCGGGACTTTTACAATTTCGGGAATTTTATTCTTTGGTTATCTTTCAATTTACGAATTTTACAGTGTCGCGAATTTTATTTTTCGGGATTTTTCAGTCGCTTTTTCCGTAAAATAAAATTCCCACATCACTGTAAAAATTCCGAAATTATAACATTGTCGAAATATATAAGTTCCGAATTGGAAAATTCTCGACAATTTACAATCTTACAGAATTTGGGAATTGCAGACAGGAAATTTCCGAACTATGCAATATCAGGGCTAGACAACTCCCTAAATTTAACAATTAAAAAATAGTTTGTTAACCAATTTTGTTTGATAGTATTTTTTATCATTAGACAGCTTTCGGCCTGGAGTTTTATTATTCGGTAATTTTAAAATTCGATAATATTGTAAACTGTCCAGTATTTCATTATTCTAGAATTTTTAAATTCGGGATTTTTATGTTTCAGAATTTTATAATTTCGGGAAGTTTACAGTGTCGAAATTATTTCAAACATTTTAAAAGATTTATAAGATTGTAAAAAAATCTGGAAGATTTTGAGGCATTTTTTTGCAGAATTTTACATAAATTTTACGACAAAATGGGAATCATTATAAATATATATAAAAGTTCTGAAAAACTTAAAAAATAATTTGAATTATATATATTTCGAGGAAGCTGTAGTAATCATAATAATTTAAAGTTTATTTGAAAATATATTGTATGGAACATGATATTTTTTATGAATATGGCAGTGAAATTCTGTTCGTCTAATTTTGTTTGCCAATGCGAAACGTAATCTGGCTTGGAACTGCCGTCTTAACATCTAAAAACCGAAAGAACAATTTTCATATCACTTGAAATTATAATTACATTTTTATAACAGTCTAAAAAAATCCATAGAAATTGCAGACCACAAAAACAAAAATAAATATTATTACAGAACTATATATAGAAAATATATAGAATAAAAATAATAAGTAATAATTTCACAAATAGTGAGAAATATATGAAACCGTAATATACATTATTCATCGACTTTTATTTGTGGTATTTATTAAAATAAACATGTTTTGCAAAGTTATAAATGTAAAAATGTTTTAATTAGCAATTTACTTTCAATCCAAATGGTTCTTGTCCGAGCTAAGTAACCATTAGTGCGCCTCCAGGGGCCTACTGAGAGTTGCTTACAGCGCTCCAAGTGGCTGTTGTCGATTGGTGTTTTAGCCGTGGAGCGGTGGGTAGAGGGGAACTGACAATTTTCGCCGAACGCGCCGTCTATATTTAGATGCGCACCGCATGTACGTTTATAATATCTTTGACTAGGCATGCCATCCTGACATAACTAAAGATATACTTATAATATCTTTAACATGACGAAGTGGGTTGAATCCACCGAAGGGGGGAGAATTCCATAAGTGGGGAAGCCGCTATCTTACGATGTGCCACTTGATTATGCGCACGAGCATTTTTGCCGACAAACTGTGCATGAAAATATAAACATGTGGGCGCTGTCATGTTTGTCGCGGGACATCAAAAGGTGGCGGTTCTCCCCCTCATTGCATCGACCACACAGTTCGTAAATCGGCTAATTAATTATGCACAATTAAACATTTTTTTTAAATTACTGTTTTTTCGGTATTCAAAGATTAATTTAAGAACCTATTAATCAAAATTTTAATCATTCTTTTAGTACGCAAAGATGAAAAAGATAAAAAATGGTTGAAAATAACAAACATTTTTATTGAAAATTAATACTTTTTTGTTGTTTAAAGATTGCTATATATTAAAAATTTAACTCTTTTTGGGTTGACTTTTGAATTGAAAATTTAACTATTTTATTTATGCTTCAAAATTGATCTTTTTCAGTAACAAATTCATCTATTTGGTTGACAATTTTAAGATTTTTGTTTTCAAGTTTATTGTTTTTTATCAGAAAATTAATTTTCTAGGTTAAAAATTCTTCTTTTTATTGAAAATTCAACTTTTTTTAAATCCGTTGTTTTTTTATTGAAAATTGAACTACATATTTAATTTGTCTTTTTAATACTTGAAAATTAATCTTAGTAGAAAATTCATTTTTTGTGTTACAAATGTAAGTTGTTTTTAAAAAATATTTGGTAAATTTTCGGAAATATTTTTTTTTAATCACTCAGAATCTTCTGAAATTTCTAAATATCTGAAACGGAGGCAAATCTTTCCTAAAATTTTAACAAATATTACAAAATTAAAAAACTTGTCTTAAAATATTCCAATTTTTCGCGGGATTTATAGAAATGTTTACAAAAATTTTAATATCTTTTAAAAATTTGTCAAGAAATTAATATAAAACAAATCCTTTCAAATTTTTGTATTAATATTAAGAATATTGTTTCATTTTCTTGAAACCTTTCAAAGTTTAAAAAAAGTTCCTAAGCATGTAATTCAAAATCTTTCAAACCGATTTTTTAAAATAATTTGTTTAAAGTTTTTTTTGTGTAGTGAAATTGGAAAAATTGATTGAAGTACAGTTCAGTCGAAAGGCTAATTATAACTTTTGTGTTACGAAAGGTATGAATGTTGATTTAGAAAACAAATGGGACATAACGTAAGTTAATTATTTCTTTTACACAAAACCTGAAAGACTTGGCAGGGTCTTTGCATTTCTTAAATGTTGTGGAAAAAGTGGAAAAATCATGTTATCTTGCAAATAATGACAGGGTTTTTTTAATTAAAGGATTAATTTCAAAGACTATGAATCAAAGTCTTATTAATTATTTTAGGAAGCCATGGCAATAAATGGTGGAAATTTAAAATCCTTAGTGGAAAGGTGTGTTTTTTTGTTTGTTTAAAATTACAGTAAATATTTGTTAAATTAGCTGTTTTTGGTAGAAAATAAAGCTTGTATGAAAAGTACTTTTTTGTATTGAAAATTCAAATATTTGGTTAAAAATTAATTTTTTTATTTAAAATTTTGGATTGAAAATTGAAGTATTTACCAAGAAAATTTTTTGGTTCAAGCTGTAACTATTCTATGTTTTTTATTGGTTTAAGATTAATCTTCTTAGTTGAGTATACTTTTGTCATAAAATATTTAACTATTTCTTGAAAATTCATCGTTTTATAAATATTTTACCAATATTAGGAAACCTTTTAAGCTTCTAAAATATGTTTAATCACTTTAACACTTCTAAATTCTTCAACCCCCAAATTTTTCTTACAATTTTTAAGTCCTAAAAATTAAAAAAATTGCCGACATTTTTTTTGCTGACATTATTTGCTGAGATGCCGACAAATGTTGAGCGAAATATAGATTGTTTAAGATTTCAAAAGAAAAAGTTTTTTAATCATTTTGCAAGATTTGAAGATGATGAAAAAGTTTTCTTCAGTTTCCTAAAAAAATTTAACATTTTTCTGATTTTTAAAGTTCATTCGAAGAGAATACTTAAAAAGATTCCAAGATTTTAAAAGAAAATTATCAAAATTATCAAAAATTAATTTTGATTGAATATTCTACAACATTTTCAAAATATTTCAAAAAATTGCCAAAAAAGGTTCTGGAAAATTTTAACATTAAGAAGATTTTTAAAGATAAAAGAAAATTTAGACTTCTGAAAGGTTTTAAGAAATGAAAATTTTTTGGCGTAACATTTCGGGGAAAGTATAAATTTATTTATTATTAAAAAAACAAAATTTTTTAAAGAAAAATTTAAAATATTAAAAAACTTTTTATAACATTGAAAAACTGCATTGACTCAAGAATCTGGTAAACAAAAGTATCAACACTTAGAAATTTCTGAAAAAGTAAATATGATTTATCGCGTATATGCTTGGACTGGTGTCATTTTTAAATGACGGCTGCGGACAGTAGGGCCATGCAATTTCAATTGGTTACAGTAATTTAATATGAGATTTCAAGGGATTTGAAATATTTCAGGGTATTTTTTAAATTTCAAAAAATTTTCAAAAACTTTAAATTTTTTAAAAGTATTCAACAGATTGTCAATATTTGAGGATGTTTTAAAAGATGTGAAGGAATTTTCATCTTATTTTTATAATTTTAACGAATTTCAAAGAATTTGAAAGAAGTATTTTAAAAATCTTTAAAAAAAAAGGTCAAGGTAGGTCAAAATATTTGGAAGGTATTGCAATATTTGAGAGTATTTTAAAAGTATGCAAGGAATTCTTAATTGATTACAGTAATTTAATATGAGGTTTTAAAGGAATTGATATGTCTTAGGACACGAGGCTCTAGAGGGTTCGTATTTTCGTGTACAACGTTACAGGCTGATGCCGATGGAATTGATAGTTGAAAATTTTTTTTACATCTTTTATTATTAAGCTTTGTACTTAAACGTAGTTTTCTTTCGGCTCTTGCATTTTTCAAAGTTTGAGACCGATATTTTATGTGTAAAAAAAGTTCGAAAGTTCAAAATATGTCGAAGTTCAGAAAAAAGATGAAATAATTTTCAGTGAAGTTCCTACTAAAATGCAGTACCTAAACGTACTTTATAGTACTCTATTACATTTTCCAAAGTTTCAGCTCGATATTTTATTTACAAAAAAAGTTCTTAGGCTCGAAAAAACATTCAGTGAACTGAAAAAGTGAGGTCGATAATTTAGGTATTTAGCTGTGTCACATGCCCTTAATTGGCCAATCATTTCAGAAATTACTAACTTTCGTCATTTACCGACTAGAAATTTGCGCCTTCAAAGTAACTCTTAGGTAATCCGCAAAGAGGGCGCAGTTATCAGCGCATGTTTTTCACATTCTCTTATTCGATTAGCTCGGCAATCTTCTGAATTTCCTTGTTGTTAATGAATTATTTGGTCCATTTGGAATTGTTGGCTACAGTTTGCTACAGTTGGCTACATTCAAATATAGTTTATTTTCGAAAGGTTTTATTTATAACACATTTTATTAATTAAGTCTCTGATTCAATTGTATTATGCATTCAAGTAATGTAAAAAATAATTATTAATCCCACACAGTGTTTGATCGAAATAATTATATTAAAAAGACACATTAGCTTCAGCTGATACGATGAGTTAGGATGTCAATTTGCATTATTTTTATCAAGTACATTACGATACAATACAAAACTTTTCTATCACTGCCATTTTTATTGGCATAATATTAATAATAATAATAATAATAATAATAATAATAATAATAATTACCCTACCGAAGGTGTTCTGCGTTGATGTCGCGGTAGGGCTTGAGCTCTCCTCTCATGAGTTTGATGGCAATGTTGGAGGTAGCATTGCTACTGACAGGGTTTCCCATGCCAAATAGGCTGATAACGAAGAGGAGAGGGACTAAGTAGAACACCAAAACCCA
>NC_046662.1:97797576-97802506 GCF_010883055.1 Belonocnema kinseyi
ATAAGGAGCCTCGGTGGCTCAGTTGGTTAGACACTCGGACTTCACCTCAGAGGTCCGCGGTTCGATCCCCTGAGCCGGTACCTCTGGAATTTTTTCAATGTACCTTTACCGAAGTTCTGGTGGTTCGGAACCCACCTTAAGCTGTAGGTCCTCCCATCGTGTACTTGACTGCAACCCAGTGCGTCAATGATAGGATAAAACCAGGCTTTGTCCAATATGTCTGGGCAGACTGCTCTCATCAGATTACTCGATTGCATTATAAAAATGCGTCCGTGACTGATGATATATACCGGGACAGCACCGTGCAAAAATGATCAAATAAAAATCCATCTCTAACCAAAAATGCCTTCGACATGTTGGGCAGTATAACCCTGTGACAACATTTCAACACAGAAATGTTTTTTATAATATATAATTAATATAATAATTGTGGCTCCGAAGTCAAACCAACCCCCACATAAAACTTTTCGTTTGTGATTGTAGATACCTCTCGTCGTTTAAGTGACCCTAAAGATATTTTAGTAAAATTCAACGGAAGCGTATTAAAAAGCATTAATAAGTAGATGCATGCAAAAGAAGGAATAGAAAAGTTAAACGTAATTTAACTGAGAAAAAGCTAGATTGAATTTAAATGTATGAATTGCTTTTTCACTGTTAAACATTTTGTATTAAATTGCCATTTGTATGTGACAAAGAAAAAGTCAATCGGAATAAAATAAAAATGTTTTTATTAAATTTCTCAGACATTTCCAAGATTTCTGACACAATTCAATAACACTTACAAATAATTTTACTTTATTTTATTCTAAGGAATATTATTATAATTATTTAAAATAATTATTCCTTATTATAACCACTTGTCATTACAATTTAATTATCATAACATATTTATCATGCATTTATTAAACATATTTTTTCATTATTAAATCTTTTTATAACTTATAATTTCGGAAAATATTCAAATTTATATTCATTTTTATGCTAATAAGTTATTTAAGCATGCTGATAAATGCAATAATCCCTTCGAAAATTGAGGAGAATAAACTATAGATGAAATCTATTTAAATATGTGAATTAAAATAATTTTAATTCTAGAAAGGTAGACTTAAATTGATTAGAATTATTATTTCAAAACTTATATTCCACATGAAGGAACTAAAATAATTTACTACACATAGTTTGTGAATTAATTAGAAGGAATCAAATAAACTCAAAATATGACTGCTTTTGCGGAATACAAAATATTTCGGGCAGGTGTACCTACCGGTACAATTAGAAGGAATTAAATATATTGAAAACCCGTTCTCTTTTGAAGAATATGAAACAATTCGGCGGTCGCTATGGAAGTAGAAATAAATTAGTTTCAGAGATATCCTATACCGATAATGGGGTTTTAGACAGCGGGAAAAATTCCGCCTATGACAAAGCCACCGAACGCGTCCTCGGGTTGCGGATTGAGGGTCCCTGTACCAAGGGTTTCTGCTGCATATGGTTACAAAAATAAATATGCAGTCGCGGACAATTGTCCAGGGGTGATCCCGAAGGAATTAACCTTCAAGCGGAGGTGTGAGAACCGTGCTGAAAGCTGAATGGCACCTGGGTGAGGAGTCTAGAACGATGACTCTGGGATACCGGGCGATCTCTCAGAGTACGTAGCCTTATGCTTGAATGCGGGGCTCTACAAGTATGAACGAACCCCTTTCCCTAGCTTCTCGCGGGAACGACAATGACAACACCAAACATAGTAGTAGTAAGTGCGGTTCAAAATAACAGATCGCTCAGGGCTGTCGACAATGTGTCGGTCAACAATGCCGACCACTCTAGAGCTGGGAGAGCTAATGAAAATGGATTCAACGCGATGGATCGGCGGGATCTCGCGACCTTTAGGTGGAAGGAGCGACTGAATCACGACTTGCTAGAGTGCTACGATGCGAGTGTGGCCCCTGAGCGGGGTTACATGGCACGGTTGCATAACCTGTGGTGCGAGAAACACCCGGAGCTATCGCACTTCTCGCAGCAAAGTCTCCGAAACCATGCTGAACTACTCCGAAAAATAGACTATGTAAGCGGAACGACTACTCTAACACAGCTAGAACAAGCCGGCAACAGAGAAGGGGAGGCGACACTAAGACCAACCGCGCGCAGGCATCCAATAGAGGAAGAGCGATGCTTTCTGACCCGGAGAAACATCAACACCACGGTCTTTCTCAAGCCTAAAGATCTGACTGAGATGGATGTCCAGCTTCGTGGACATTTTTCCGGAGAATCCGACCTCTGCGCTATTAATTATTGTGTGCATAATGCAGCAAGAGCTTTGGCCGATGCGAACCGTAAAACAAAACCAACAGTTGATCATAAGACCAAAAGACGAATCCATCAACTTCTGGCAGGAATTTCACCGCCAAGGTTCGAAAGATCGCGCGCGAACTCCGGAGCTGTTATCACACACATAATAAGTCAAAGCTACTCACCATCAGACAGCATATTGTTGAGAGAATTCGAATACTATCTGACGCTAAGAGAAGTCTAGAGCGGAGGGAGAGGTGGGTCAGAGAAAATCAACAGTTTCTCTCTGACCCATCTCGACTCTTCCAAGACCCTCCAGTTACTGTCGAACAACCTGTCGAAAACCTTCTGGTGGAAGAGGTTTCCTTCAACCCATCAGCATTTGGCCCGTATTATCACTTCATATTTAAAGTTGGAAGAGCCGATTTCGGAGTGGTTGGTGGAAGGGAGCACAATACTCCTGCCAAAAATAAGCAACTTAGCTGACCGAAGAATTACAGGCTAATCACTTGTCTGAACACACTGTATAAGATATTCACAGTTATCCCAAATGATAGGATTGTTTGGGCAATTGAAACTGTGTGGCAAGAAATGTATGAACAACAAGGCTCAAAGAAAGGCGTAGCGGAATGTCGGGAGAACCTGCTCATCGATAGATGTGTCTGCAAAGATGCAGCACTCTACCAGCGTGACCTATCAATGGCCTGGATTGATTATCGGAAAGCTTTCGATTCGACCTCCCATAGACTTATCATCTGTCTTTTGGAAATCTTCAAAGGTTGATCCGCAAATAGTTAGGTGAGTAGAGAGATTGATGCCGCTTTGGAATACCAGATTTACTATCTCATCTGGAAAAAATCGTGTGATAACTAACAAGGTCACCTTTCAGAGAGGTGTCTTTCAGGGCGACACCATGAGCCAACTCCTCTTTTGCCTTACATTATTGCCACTATCTCTAGCACTTCGCCATTCCGACGGATACTTGTGCGGCAAACCTGAAATCGAAAGTACAAGGTCACTCATGTATTTTACATGGACGATCTTAAGATCTATGTTAAAAACAAAGAGCAACTTCATCAAGCTCTAGGGATTGTCGAACGATATACTAAGGAAATTGGCATGGAATTTGGGTTAGACAAATGCGCCAAGGTTTATTTGAAGCGAGGAAAACTTAATGGCATCCCTGAAGATCCTGAGCTCGTTGATAGAAGCGTTATGCGATATATTTGCACTAGAGAGACTTATACACACCTGGGCGTGCCACAGAGCCGCATTCAGGATGTGGCATCTATAAAGGATACTCTCCGAAGCAGATACAAACGTCTCATCCGGCAGATTTGGTCTTCCGAACTGTCGGCGAGGAACAAAGTATCTGCAACGAACATGCTTGCCGTCCCGCTAGTACTCTATTCATTTGGAGTAGTTCCATCGACGAAGAACCAGCTCAGATCCCTTGATATCGGGACAAGATAGGTTATGTACATGAATAAAAGCATGCATCTTAAGTCTTCCGCTCCGCGACTGTACATCTCACGCCGTCAAGGCGGTCGCGGAATATTAAGTCTTGAATATCTTCACAACAGGATTATTCTGGGTACAGCACATAGAGTTGCAAATCACGAAGAAGTGGACAAAGCAGCGTTTCTGTACAAAGCTGCGGAGGAGGCTGCTGAAACACTCGGACTAAACTTCAGTATTAGGGGTGAGCAAAATGCATCAAATCTTATCTATTTCGAGTACTTACTCCTGAAAGGCCGGATTAAGAAAGCACAAGAGCAAAACTTTCGTGAACAGCTCCTCGATAAGAGGATGCACGGTATCTTCCACAGAAATGTGAAGCATCAGTCAATCTCTTGTGAGCTAACGTTTGCTTTCCTTAAGTCGCCTGGATTGAAGTCTGGTACGGAGGGTTTCATTTTTGCATGCCAAGACGGTGTGATTTCCACCTTAACATACCGTCGCCACATTTTGAGCCAAGACATTCCTGATGATAGCTGCACGGCGTGCCATGCACACCCCGAGCATTTAGCTCACATACTATTTAGTTGTCCAACTCACGCGGGAACGACCCACATTCAAAGGCACAATGCGGCACTAAGAGTGCTTTATTACCATCTCGATCACTCTTACTTTATATTTTCGACAATTACTTCTGTGGCTCACTCGAGGCCTGACATGGTTCTTCTTGACTACGAGAAGCGAACCATGTTCGTTGTCGAATTTTCGTCCCCAGCTGACAAAAGCATCATAGCCAGGGAGAATGAAAAGAAAGAGAGGTATCGATACCTTATAAGGGAGTTGCAACGATTGTACCCGGAATATTCTGTTAAACTAATCGTCCTTATCATCGGTGCTCTTGAAGGTGCCAAGCTTTCAGCCGCTAGTGGCCTAAAATGCATCCCTGCGTGTCAACAATATGCTAAAACACTTGCGGGAAAAATGCAGAAGGCGGTAGTCCTTAGGTCGCTCCGTATTCTGAGGATGGACGAGGCTTTTGCTGGATCGTCGTATTGATTCCGTTACAGACTGTAACCACCTATTTCACGGTCGTGAGACGTGGCTGTGGCTGAAATTTTACCGCGATTTCGCTGGGAGCGGGTGCGATTTTCCAGATTAGCACCCGCTCCCGGCGTTTGTCCATATG
>NC_046662.1:97802606-97805066 GCF_010883055.1 Belonocnema kinseyi
ACGCTTCGCGCTTGATAATTTAATTACTGCGCGCTACGCGCTCGGTCTTTGTATTTATATTTCTCACACTTGTGCACATACTTTTTAGAACAAAAGGTCAAAGCATCGATTGTGAATCATGATTGTGAATTCGGTTTCGCTAAATCTCCTTCGGCTTTAACGAATACATTCTCATGAAGTTGTCGTTTTTCGCACTCGATTTTGTCCCTCAAATTGTATATCGTTTCCGTAAATGTTTATTACAGTTTATCACAAGCATTTGCATTGAAACACTCGTAGTTTTATTGTCTCGTTTAAAAATGCACATTCTTAAAAAAAACTTTTGTTATTAAACATTTTATTGCAAATTCTGCCGTTTTTCCAAAAAGCTGAATTTCCGCATTTTTAATTTTATTTTTACAATTTAAAAGTGACATATGCGGTCTACACAACAGCCTGTTTTTAACTTCTAAACTGTATCCCCAACCTCAGTGACCCAAACTTTGTCAATTAAATTTTCTACCGAAACTCAGCCAGTTGTTATGATAACCTTGTAGGTTATTCAAAATCATCATTTTTCTTCTGTTGAAGAAATGTTCATTTTCGTGTTTTTTGGAATTTTGTAACTTCTATAACTCTGTTAATTTTTGGTTTTTTGAAAAAAACTCATTAGATAAATTGTTCGTCCTTTTGAATACTATGGACATCCGCACAAAGAATTTTGATAAAAAGTGGTCTCAATAATATTCAAAATGCGCTAAATTTTAGAATTTTTATCCAAAATGGCTGGCTAATGAATTGAAATTTAGTTTAGGACACTAAAAGAGTGCACCAAAGGCCAATCTAATAGATTAATTTGTTCAACAGTTATCGTGTACACAGCCAGACAGACGTACATGCACACACACACACACACACACACACACACACACACACACACACACACACACACACACACACACACACACACACACACACACACACACACACACACACACACACACACACACACATGCAGACAAATCCGTTAAAACCTTTTTTTTTGGATTAAGGGGGTCTCAAAACGTGAACATTTGACAAAAACTGGGTGGGTCAAATTTGACACAAATCTAATGCCTTCTCTGATGAGAATGTAAAAATGAATTAATTTGTCATGAATAATTTTTTGATAGTTTCTTTTTGGTTTTAATCATGAAAAATAGCATTAAAAGATAAAACAATTCAATTTTTGAAACCTCACACACAAAACGAAAAATAAATTAAAAGACAAAAGTTGTTATGAATATATGCCCACGCAGCGGGGAGATTTTTTGCCTTTTATGATGTTTTTACGATCAAAGCGAAAACTATGCATCCTATCAAAAAGCGATTCATAACAACTTTCTGGATTTTTTTTCAATAGCACAATTTTTGTCCACTCATCTTTTACGGTATCGGGAAATATTTTAAAAAGGACGGCGCGGTCGGCGTTCTTCAGTAGAGCTCTGGCCCCGCTACTTATAAGGTAATATTCGTTATGATTTTGTTTTTCAAATTTGATTAAATACAATTTCTTTATTCTCAAACACCCTATTTTATTTTAACCCCAGCCTTAGTCCATTACAGAAAGGTTATTGCATTACAATTTTAACCATGAATTAGTTCACGCCCACAGAACGCGCGGAAATAGTGACAATGTTCATTAAATGTAATCGTTCAGTTGTTGCAACACAGCGTGTGTATCGTCAGAAGTATCGCGGTCGTTCTGAGATCGCCCGATTTAAAAGCACCGGACTTTTTCTTGTGAGTATTTTTGAAAAGCAAATGTCATGGAAAATTCCAAAAAAGAGCTGAATTTTGTATCTGCAATAAAGGTAGTCATTTGATCGATGTTGTTTTTGGAAACTGAATGGAAAAAATTGGAAACCTTCAAATTTGATAAAAATAAATAGGTTTTCAAAATCTATTGAGAATTTTTAAAGTGATTCAATATTTCCATTGCCCATATTTAGATTGCGCACCCTGTACTTTTCAACATCTTTCACCGTTTTCGAAATATCTATAATTAAAAGTTTGTCATAAAGAGAATTTCAGCCGTAACCACGTTTCACGATCGTGAGATAGGTGGTTACAGTCTGGGACGGACTTGATATGATGATCCGGTAAAACACTCGTGCAACAGGAGGGCATGGAGTGTCCCTAGGAGGACCCAGTGATCCCAGATCTGAAACGAGATGCGGTCCAATACTATGACAGGGCTATGTCCGTGTGAATATAGTAGGAGACGCTGTAAATGACTGAGTTGCGCGAGCAACCCATTTCTCCTCTTCTGAATTTGAAAACTCGAAGATGCACGATTGCCGGTCGGAGCACTTCGTCGATTCTATTTATATATCTATATGCTAACAGCTAACTGCTTTGAAATAAATTCAGGAGATTGGGATTTTAATATTTCCAGATTTTGATGCTGACGATTCTCATGATTTGAATAGATCGCGCGCC
>NC_046662.1:97805166-97806290 GCF_010883055.1 Belonocnema kinseyi
CTTAAAATTTAGCTCATTACAATTTTAACAAATCAAGGCTTTTTATTTCTAACCACTCTGTTCAAATTTGTATAGTTTTTAATTGTTGTTTATAATGGCGTGACCCAGATCTGAATTTTTTGTTTAAAAAAATCTCTGATCCAATTCAGAAATACATACAATTGCTTTAAAAAAATTTTTAATTCAGAAATATTACATTTAAACGCTCAATAATTCATACCTATAAAACACAAACTTTTAACACCTTTTAATTTTACAATTTTTTAAATTAAATTATTTTAAAATACGAAATAACCGTTGATAAATTTTTATGACTTTAACATATGAGAGATTTCTAGTTAAAAATTACAAATTACGCTATTATTTTTAAGGTTTCACAGTTTTTAATCAAAAATTAAAACTTCTTTTGTTGTTGAAGATTTATCATTTTAGTAGAAAATGTAATTATTTTGTTGGAATTTTGTTATTCTCTCTTTTTTTTAGTTGAAAATTCAATTATTTTAATAGTAAGTTAATTTCTAACATTTTCAATTGGCGAACTAAAATTTTTATCTCTAAATAACAATGCAAAAATATTAATCTGGAACAACTTAAAATAAAAACAATGTAACTTTTATTTTAAAAAGTTTTTAGTTGAAAAATTAATTTCATCGTTCAATTTTTAATGTTACGAACTGAATTTTTTTGAATTATTATCATTTTGAACCTTAAAAATAATAGCGTAATTTGTATTTTTTAACCAGAAATCTCTCAAATGTTAAAGTTATAAAAATTGTTAAACGGTTATTTCGTATTTTAAAATAATTTAATTAAAAGAATTGTAAAATTAAAAGGTGTTAAAAGTTTGTGTTTTATACGTATGAATTATTGAGCGTTTAAATGAAATATTTCTGAATTAAAAATTTTTTTCAAAGCCATTGTATGTATTTCTGAATTGGATCGGAGATTTTTTGAAACAAAAAATAATTCAGATCTGGGACACGCCATTATAAACAACAATTAAAAACTATACAAATTGGAAGAGAGTGGTTAGAAATAAAAAGCCTTGATTTGTTAAAATTGTAATGAGCTAAATTTTAAGTTTGAACGCTGCAATTTTAATTTAGAATAATATTCAAAATTAA
>NC_046662.1:97806390-97808719 GCF_010883055.1 Belonocnema kinseyi
CGCGCGCAACTCAGTCATTTACAGCGTCTCCTACTATGTTCACACGGACATAGCCCTGTCATAGTATTGGACCGCATCTCGTTTCAGATCTGGGATCACTGGCAGGACCACCTTCTACGTCTTGCCCGTAAGTATCTTAGCATCTTGTTGAAGTGGTAAGGACGATTAGCTTAACAACCTCCTTGGCTATAATGTTTTTGTCGTTTGATGCAGAAAACTCGATAACAAACATGGTTCGTTGCTCGAAGTCAAAGAGGACTATGTCAGGCCTTAATTGCCTCGATTTCCTTGGGAGCTATTAGCGGAGCGGTATTAAGGCTGATGTAATAAGAGTAACAAAGATGGTAATATAGCACTCATAATGCCCCATTGTGCCTTTAAATATATGTCGTTTCCGCATGAGATGGGCAAGTGGGTAGAATGTGTCCTAGATGCTCGGAGTGTGCATGACATCATCTGCAACTGGCTATCATCGGTAATATCTTGTCACAATATATAGTATCGACATGCTAAAGTGGAAATGTCTCCGTTTTGACATGCTAAAATGAAGTCGTTCGTGTCCGACTTAATTCTGTGTGATTTGAGGAAAGTAAACATTAGATCATGCGACATCGGCTGATCCTCCACATTTCTGTAGAAGATTTTGTGCATCCTTTCCTGTGCTTTCTTAATCTGGACTTTGAAGAGTGAGTACTCGTGATAGGTAAGGTTTGATGCATCTTGCTCACACCTGATATTGAAGTCAACGCTGAGTGTTCCAGCAGGCTTCTCCGCTGCTTTGTACCGAAACGCTTCTTTCCCCACTTCGTTGTACTTCCTGACAATTTTAAGAATAGGGTCTGATCCATTTGCAACTATATGTGCTGTACCTAGAACAAGCCTACTTTAAAGACAGTTAAGATTCAATATTCCGCGTTTACCTTGACGGCGTGAGATGTAGAATTACGGAGAAAAAAGACTTAATGTGCATGCTAATGTGTATTCTTCATATAGATGTCACATCCTGAATGCGTCATTTTTCACGCCCAGGTATATATAGTACGAAAAAAATGAAAATTAAACTTTATATAGATTCCAGGTGAAAGATTCACCGAAACAAAAATTAACCGTGCGAGATAAACTTTACATGAATCGAAGATAATTTCCGATATTTAACCTTGCCTGGATAATCTTTCGCCTTATTTTGCTAAGTTCTAATTGGTCTACAACAGTGTAATTTATTTCGGAGGAGATATATCAGTAACAACGATTTTTTTACTGTTTTCTGTTGCTGATTCTACATGTTTTACCGAAATTGGCTGACTTCAGCGTGATGCAGTAGACGAGAACCGATATTATTTTCCTAACTTTGGTGAAACTTTCGACGAAACATGTTTAATTTTTGACAGTTTCAAGTCTTACCTGTAACAAATTTTAACATGTTTCTTCTGTATTGCTTTAAATCTGGTATCCCGATTTATAGCTCGAATTCACTGATACTTTGCCATATTCCCATTGTTACCAAGGACGCCGTAGCAGACGACAGCTTTTATTCCATTGTAGGATAAACTTTCGCCAAATAGCATTTAAACTTTAACAGCGGGAAATTGTACATGCAACAAAACTAACCTTTATTTTTTTCTGCGAGGTCTCTTCAGCGCCAAGGTCGCGAACGGTATAGTTCTCTATGCCTCTTAACACTATTTTTACCTCCTCGGTATTAATGGTTGGGCATTCTTCCGGGGGTGTTAGGAGGGCACTTCACAGTTCCTTAAAGCTATTTTTGTTCTTTGAATACCCGTATTTTGTCAAAAATATGTTGCCTGAAAGTCAACAGCTTTGCCTTATTGAGTGTGCGATGACGTATCCTTATTTCGCGCGTGAACTTTCGAACCTTGGCGGTGAAATTTCTACAAGATATAATGGAGATAACCACACATTGAATGCCGGGTGCGTACTGTCTTTCACAGCTTATATTTGAGTTGAGTTGGTGCATTAGCCTTTTTGTCTTGTGATTAGACGCTGGTTTTATTCGACGGTTTGCATCCATCAAAACTCTTGCTTCATTATACGTACTACAATTAATAGACCAGAGTTTGGATCCTTCAGAAAAATCTAAACGAAGCTCTTCATCCAGTTTAGCCAGATCTTTGGGCTTAAGTGAAACATGGATGCTCATGTTTATCCGGGTCTTGAAGCGTCGTTCTTTCTCTATTGGATGCCTGTCCGCGGTTAGTTTCAATGCCGACTCTCTTTCTCTGTTGCCGGCTTGTTCCGAATGCAGTATAGTAGGCGCTCTGCTTACATAGCCCCTTTTTCGAAATTGTTCGGCATGGTTACGCAGATTTTA
>NC_046662.1:97808819-97810385 GCF_010883055.1 Belonocnema kinseyi
AAAATTCAATATGGCTGCCATTTTGGATCCGCCATTTTGAATTCGTCAAATTTGATATTGGATTTGTAATCAGCGACCTCCAAAACCCCTTAGTATACATTACCATACCAATACGCGTAACCGGGTTTGGGGGTAGAGGAAATCGGGTTATGGGAGTCTCAGGTTATGGGCTCGAAAGTTACCGGGTTTCTGAGGTCAGATTCGGATTCAGCGCAGCAAAAACCTTCGGGTATAGTAGGTCTGGTCTCTGGTTCTGAGAATTGTTGGCCTGTGTAATCTACGAATTTTGAGAAAGAATTGACGAACTCGATATGACAAATCTAAAACAGCTCATCACTTTTTTTCCGTAAATAATTACAAAAATATTTTGAATGATTGGGAAAAGTTTCACAGAGCACTCACGAGCTTGCCCGACAAGTCTGGGAACTTGGACTTAGGTTCGTCTTTACGTGGACAGCACACACTCTCACCCACCTGCTCGGTGCGTATGTGCAGTATTGAATTCGTCGGATGAGTGACTAGAATTTTTATTATACCTACATTGTTCAGCCTTGATGGCTGCTCGTCTTTACGCACTCATGGTTTATGTTCAGAAACTGTCGAGTTCGAGGTTTCAAATCCTCAGAGTTGTGCGAATTTATTAGTATATATTAAATCGCGCAAATAAAATTGTTCCCTTTTTATATTCAAGTCTAAAATTTTGAGGAACTGTTCGTAGGAAATTCGAACTGTTCGTATAAAAGTTCAAAATTTATTCTTTCATTTTTCATAGAATTAAGGATTTGATTTTTGATTTTTTTATCCCGTATCCGAGACCTAGATACAAGTTCGTGACTGTTTTACGGTTAAATTTTTTCCGTGTAGTAGTGCATACGATACTTTTAAGAATAAAAATATGTGCGTATGCCAATGCTACTAGGCTATCAAGTAAACCAGCTAAAAGAGATTAAAAATAATAAATTGAAATTTATAAAATTTTCAAATTATCTACGAGAAGGTTTGAGATTCAGAATCTACGGGTTTCGATTATTTCAAATATCTAACTTTTTCTATTGGATGTTTAAAATTGGAATGAATATAATGTATCTCGTAAATGGAATGAGATACGCCAATACAGACAACATTTTTAAATCAAATTCAAAATACTATATTAGCATATAAATTATAATTATAAACATGCATAATGAGAAAATTCATAAATTGAACAAAAATGTTAATATTTTGTAGAAAATTCTAGAAAAGGAGTCGGTTTGATTGGGGCCAGGTACTGTAAAAAACTCTGCCCGCTAGGTATTTGACGAATACAATAGGACCCTTATATGATTGCCCCATCACTTCTCAGTGCCATTTAGGTGCTGAAAATCAGCATAAACTGCCACTCAAACGGCACTGACTTTGCAGTGCGGTTCACCAGTGATTTTTGAGTGCTTTTTCATCGGCAGGGAAGCTACAATTTTTAATATGCGAAATTACTACAGGCAAACCTAGTTCTTACAAACTAGTTCGTACAAAAAAGTAGGGCAAGAGCGGTTGCGACATTATATATATATATATATATATATATAT
>NC_046662.1:97810485-97812210 GCF_010883055.1 Belonocnema kinseyi
CAACCATGGAAACTATTATAAACTTGATCCGAAGATGCACGGACTTGACCGAATGGCCAATCCGAATGAAACTTTGAAGGCGCGAAATATGAAAATACCCCTGTATAATGGCTTCTCCTCTGCTGCTGTGCCTGTATCTTTATAAATAAAGCTTTTTATATAGTTTAATTAAAAAATATAGTGCTAAAAGGTGAGTATATAAATATATTAAGTTAAGTAGCGCACGACAATAACCTATCGAGGACCAGAAGAGGGAAAGCCTAGATTCTTCTAGCTGGAAAATCTGGCCGCGGCGTCGTGAGAGCCAATATTTAGTTTAGGCATAAAGAGGCAATTCTACCCGGGACATACTGTAATGTTATAACAACTTACCATTTCTTGGTAATCCACTGGTCTTTAATTAACCCACAATTTTGAAAGTACATTACCAGTGTTGTTTGTCTGGATAGGAATACATGTATTTTAAATTTAACTTTGTCCACCTAATAACTTATTATAATATGTTTTGCTTAGCACAAATATTTTATGATATTAACTTAAACTGAAAATAACCTCATCACAAACAGTTCCAGAAACAATGACAATGAAAATCAATTCTATTAAGATTGCAAAGTGACAAGACATATAATCTGCGTGCAGAAAGAGTTCCCTGTATTTTAAAACTTTGTTTGCATATCGCGAACGAATATAATTTTCCAAAAGCATCGATAAATTTTGGTAACTTAGGAGGCAAATCATTGTTCATTCAAAAAAGACAATAACTTTTTAGAAATAGGATCACTGCTAAAACTTAAGAATTTAAATAAATTCAATTCTGAAAAATTTATTTACCTGGGATGAAAATTCCGGTAGACAGTGATGCCCCTTAGAAAAATAATCAAAGGCAAATTTCTTAATTGAACATTTAATCAACGAAATCTTAATTTTATTATTTGCAAAGCAGTTATAAAAATAACAAGCACATTATGAATTGCAATGTGTGTAAAATTATAAGGTACCTATATTGTCCATTGGAAATTAGAGAATATGGTAAACAATACACTTTCAAAAATAAATAATCCGCTGAAGAAAGAATTCACAAATATCACACATGTAACTAGGGTTTTCATACTTTCCATCTAACGTCAAATATTCCAAATTTTCTAGAAATTTGTCATGTTTTTTCAAAATCTTCAATGATAGTTATCGTCTTTTTTGGAGAAAAACGAAGAATTACCATGAAAAAATTATCATTGTGAATTCGAGACTAATCACAAGTCCATTAGCAATCCTTGATAAACCAGTTTCCATAAAAAAATTTGTTTTAGCTCTATCGACAATTGCGTGAGAAAATAAAAAATGTATGACATAAAAGGTAGGAGTGAATAAAAAATACCAGCATGAGAGGAATTAAAAAGCTCTTAATTATCTAATAATATAGGAAACAATCCTATTACTTTCTCGTAGCAGTATATTAACATCACTAAAAAAGAAGATTTCCTATTTTCTGCGCTTTCCGTCATATCCAATAAATAGAACGAATGCTAAAAATACAGCATAGCTAAGAAAAAAATTATGAAATAAGCGTGCCTCAGACAAAACATAAAACAAATGCACTATTAACTCAATTAGAAATATCGATTCCAATTCTACGAGGGTAGTTCAATAAGTCCTTAGAATGACCAACATATGGCGCGCGAATCGCTCCAAATCATCTGTTTTCAGTCAGCACCACTCCCGACTAGA
>NC_046662.1:97812310-97814446 GCF_010883055.1 Belonocnema kinseyi
TGCTCCTTTGTGATGCTTTCGCCCGTTTTTGAAAAAAAATTTATTCAAGATGCTATGTAACCTCAAATATAGCAAAAAACGGTGTTTTTTGCACTTTTAGGTCACAATATCTCGAAAACTGAGGGTGATGGAATTTTTCTGAGGTCGGATTCGGATTCAGCGCAGCAAAAACTTTCGGCTATACTAGGTCTGGTCTCTGGTTCCGGACCTTTGTCAAATTTTGTCGGCCTGTGTTATTTACGAAATTACATCAATGTCCAATGAATTTTTTTTATATCCGAGACCTAGCTACTAGTTCATGACTTTTTTATGTATATATTTTTTCCGTGTAACACACCTTTTCAAAGACCTCACAGACTAGATTTATTGGGTGAAAATCGCCTTTCAAAAATTTAAATGGACACTTGAAGGGGAACTCAGGTATAGAAAACTAGCCGTTTTATCGCTTTTTCAGTGCGTTTTCATCGGCATGGTACTGGTCACAGAAGAGTGATTGGTCACGTCACGGACCCCTTTTCCTGGTCCCCCTTTAACAACAAGTTTTAGACACACACATACACACACATGTCACATTACTTTCGTTCTAATCAAAATTTATCTTCTCTATGTAAAATAGTACATTGTTTATCTAGGGCGTAAATGAGGTGAAATAGCCGTATGACCTTGATACACCCCGAGTAAAAATGCTTTTACTTGAGTTTGACTTGGTTATGTATTGAATTCGTCTCCAAGACATCGATGTCTGGCTGCCTCTCAAAACTGAGTAGAGACATAGGTCTTCGTTTTACTTGTATGGCCACAACAGGTAAAAAGGCGTTTGCTTGTCTCAAGCCGAGCCTTGTCTTGGCTAAGACGACGTTTACTTGTTTCCTGACCAGCCTTGTTTTGGCTGAGATGATCAAACCTTTTTCGGCTCATAAACGAGATTAAAATTGATGAATGAAAAATTTGTAATTATTAAATTAGTTATTTTTAATTAAAAAGATCAGAATCTGTGTGTCTGAACGAGTATAACCCTTACAAATTTTCTTTAAAAAAAAATAACAATTGTAACTTTCAAGAAGGATCTTCTAAGCCGTTAGAAATACGTAAAAACAAACAGCCTTTTCAGTATCATCGTCAAACAAATATAATACACATGAAAATCCGTAAATAAGTTCATTATATATTTATATATTACAAATTATATATTAGATTATATAGATTATATTATATATATGTATTGTTTAAAAGTATACAAGAGTTTTGAATCATTAACCTAGATTAGCTTTTATGACAGTCAGAATTATCCTTTTTGTTATAGGGCAGGTGTACACTCGAAGTTATAAACCGCTCTTGTTGGAGTCATACAAATTCGACTCAAGAGATAAATTTATGTCTTCGATACATATAAACTTGTCTCCAAGGCATAAATTGAATTATGGCTCCGTCACAAAACTGAGATATGCTCTAGTCGAACTTTTCGACTTCAGCATGTGCAGATAGAGGATATTTGGTGTTCTTGAAAACTTCAAATTATAAGTGAAAGGAAGAAATCTCACGTGGTGCAGTGTATGTGTTGCGGGCGTAAAATTTTATGTAGTGGGCGTAAAGTTTTATATAGCGGGCATACAAATTTATCTAGTGGGCCTAAAATTTCATGTTGGCACGCCAGCGGAGTACGCATGTGCGATCGTCCTGGTCTGGAAGTGGTTATATTATGCCTGATTCACGTGCATGCAATGGTGCGTTTTCAAAGTAAGGCCGACGAAAACAATATTAAAAGCTACTATGGTGTTTATTTCTCATTTTTCACATATAATTTGATCCAAGAAAATGATAAAGTTTACTCTCTATATGAAATGGTAATCTAAATTAATATCACAGTAAATCTGAATATATCATTTTTGCTGCAACGGTTTGTAATTGATAATAAATTATATATCAATATACAGAAACAAAATAAAGTCAAATTCTTAAAACATTTTCTGACAGATCAAATTGATATCATCATACCCTGGGTAGAAATTATAACTTGGTTCTTAAGAGGCCCTCTACCAGGTGTATACATATGAAACCGGTATTGCCATCTAGCGGCCAGTAGGCACACTTGTAGGCACTGTCGGAACTTACCATTTGTGCTAATTGGTGTATTGT
>NC_046662.1:97814546-97817333 GCF_010883055.1 Belonocnema kinseyi
GTATGTATATCAAGATGAAACAATTATTTTATTGTATAGTGATTATTTTGATTGTGAAGCTCATTAAAAGGCCTTTCCAAGAAACTCATAAAAAAGTGAAATCGGACTGTATGGACGAAATTTCGGGCTCCTGTATCTTGAAATCCCGTTATACTAGGTACATCCCCTTTATAGAATTCAAAGATGTCCACTCCACTAGCACTACAAATAATTATAAAAAACGTTTCATATTGCAATTATTTCATTTTTTTATCTCATATAGCAATTACTTGACATGGACTCTATACTCTTATCGATGCAAAGTTTCACTGGAGTGAACTTGAGATCAATAAATTTTATAAATTAAACGATAAATTTGCATAGGCAAACATGCTTCTAATGCACTTTATACAATGTATTAAATTAGAAGATAGTCTCAACTGGTTGTTCAGAACACTTGTGTAAAATGTGCACAAACTCACGTGGAAAAAAAATGGTTATCAGTGAATTTTATTTATTATTATGGAAAAATAATGGGTTTGTGTCCGCTAACTTTAGACCATGAGAAGAAATTAAAATTCTCTTATATCAGTATTGTATATGCAGTAGTAATTTATATGTTGTAGTCCTTATTATTCTGCTGGATAATGGAGATAAAATATAAATCTCGGCTTCCTGGACAAACACCCGCAGCAGTTGTTGTGGATGGAAATGTGCACATTTTGCAACTTGTTCCAGTGATATTATCTTGATTGATTTTTGCTTTTCGTCAGAAAAAAATATTAACTATTATCAAGAGTATCCAATAGATTGACGAAATGGACAATAAATTAGGACTTTTGGATGATAAAACGAAATCTTTCAAATTTTAATCATTCGAGCACTTTTAGTAACTATTTACTTTGGTGCTGCAAGTATCATTGATAAAATTTTATATTTACAACTGGGAAATTATGAAGAATCAGTATGGATACCGCATCGTTTATCACATATAGTGACCCATTATGTTTTTTCCTATTCATAACGGCTTTAGATATCATAAAGCATCGATTTTTTCGTTTAAATTTAGCACTCAGCAAGTTTACAGTAAATGCATGTAGAGAAGGAAATAATTCTGGAAGCAGGTGACGTTTGCAAAATATATTAAGTACATATATTTTTGTTTTTGTGTGTATGTAACGTTCAAAGTTAATGCCTATAAATTGAAAACTGAAGCTCTGGAGAACTATTGAAGTTGGAACTTCAAAAACTCCCTTATCAAAAAACAATAACTAAAGTTGGCAAGTTCTATGAGCGCATGTATTAAAATTTTTGTTCGCATAGATAACTTTAATACTCTCTATAACTTCCAGGGCATAAGCATACTGAACGTTACCCACATACACACCTTGATATTACTTATATCATTTATTTGATACAGGTCTGTATTTCTTTATTCGTTACGCAGATTTTCATCATTAGTGGGCAAGAACATTAAAATTATAGGACATTTGCACAATGATCTTCAGAAACTAACACATCGTTCAATAAGTCCCGAGATTAACAACGAAAACAACTTTTTTTTCAAAAATCATTTTTATTCATCAACATAATCTCCTTTTAGAGTGTTACAATCTTTCCAACGCCTTTCTAACATTTCTATACCATGTTTATAGAAAGATTTATCCTTTGCTTCAAAATAGGCTTCAGTTTCGGCAATGACCTCCTCATTCGAGCCAAATTTTGTTCCCTGGATAATTTTTTTTTAAATCAGTAAAGAGCCAGTAGTCTCTAGGGGCTAAACCTGGCGAAGACGGGGGGCGGGGAAGCAAATCAAAGCCCAACTCGTTGATTTTTGCCATTGTTTTCATGGACTTGTAGCATGGTGCATTGTCTTGGTGAAAAAGGATTTTTTTCTTCTTCATGTGCGGTCGTTTGCTGCGATCTCCTCCTTCAAACGTACCAACAAGTCAATATAATAATCACTATTGATCGATTTACCTTTTTCCAGATAGTCATTGAAAATGACGCCATGTGTATCCCAAAAAACAGACGCCATGACTTTTCCAGCAGACTGCGACGTTTTTGGACGCTTTAGGCAGCTTTCGCCAGCCGTGCGCCACTCAGATGATTGCCGCTTCGACTCCGGAGTGAAATGATGTATCCATGTTTCATCCATGGTCACGTATCGACGCAAGAAATCCTTTTGATTTGCTAGTAAATAGCGATAAACAGCTCTCTGAATCGTCGATACGTTGCTTTTTTTGTTCCACTGAAAGCAATCGCGGCACCCACTTGGAAAAAACCTTTTTCATGCTCAATTTTTTATGAAGGATTATAAATACGCTTCCAGATGATATGTGTGTTATTTCTATAATCTCACGGACCTTTATTTTGCGATTTTTTATTACGATTTTTAAAACTTCACTCACATTTTCCGGTGTAACGGCTTCCAATGGCCTACCCGAACGTTCCGCATCGTTTGTGTCCGTACGACCACGTTCAAACTCAGGATACCAACAACAAATCGTTGATTTGGATTTGGATGTTTAATCAACACGCGAAACTCGCTTTGTTCTATTTTTCAAAGAAATTACAAAGTGACTTTACTCTAACCTCGATAACTCTGCTGTTTGTGGTCCAATCGACGTGCAATTTTTACAAATCATGTGAAGGTTCGCACTCTAGGAAAACGTGGCTAGTTTGGTACTACTAGCATCATCTCTGGGTTAGTCTCGGGACTTATTGAACGATGTGTTAGTCAAAGATGTTACTGATTTTTTTACATTGCCGATAATAATAGCCTTGTCAGTTAATTTGATTAATATA
>NC_046662.1:97817433-97819168 GCF_010883055.1 Belonocnema kinseyi
ATATTTCGCGCCTTCAAAGTTTCATTCGGATTGGCCATTCGGTCAAGTCCGTGCATCTTCGGATCAAGTTTATAATAGTTTCCATGGTTGCGTTCGAAACTTTAAACGGGTACAAGTGTCAAAACCATATAGGTTATGTTATAAAGTAATTACAAATAATAAAAGTGTTTATTTATAATGAAGTGAGACACGTGAACTGAGAAGTAAACGTAATTTTTTTTCTGTACCATTAACATTATAGAATGGCTGCTATGTGAAAAATACTGTAAAATAGTAATAATATTCTGTGCTTCCAGTGGGCGAAGAGTGAATGGTGTTTAACGCTTATTTTTACTGCATAAAAAGTATGTTATGAATAGACAGGATATGTTTTAAATAAAGTGAATGAAATATTACATGCGTAAACTTTAAATTAACATTGCCTACATTTACTGACAGCAATTAGGGAAAACAGGTGAATCTGAAAATAACCGTTTGAAGTTTCGAACGCAAGCATGGAAACTATCATAAACTTGATCCGAAGATGCACGGCCTTGGCCGAATGGCCGATCCGAATTCAACTTTAACGGCGCGAAATATGAAAATACTCCTGTATAATGGCTTCTCCCCTGCTGCTGTGCAATTCGGGTAGCACTCAACTCGCCATGTATGTAAGCCCCAGCGTGTCCACCCTGTATATTTGAAAAATAATTTCTATCAATTAATTATTTTCTCAAGGGAACCTTGTAAATCCCTTGGCAGGTAAAACGGGTCATACAGCTTTGAGTGCAAAAAAGTACATTAATGTTCTTATGCCTTATTATACTTTATTTAAGATCGATTTAATTTGAAATCATGTCCATACGTTTAAAAATTATATATAACAAATCGAGCTTCAAAAATCTTTTTTCCTAATTTCTAAAGTATCGGATGAATCCCGTCAAGCATTTATGATATCGCACTCAGCTTGGTATCGTAGCTATGGTGATAAGGCGTTCGACTTATAAGCGTGCGTTCGATTCTCGGCGCTTGCGGATATTTTAATAAACTGCGTTTGTCTTTGGTTATTAGTAATAATTCTTTTTTAGCAAAATTTAACAATCAGTTTAGTTTTATAATAACGTGCTGAGTATAGTTAAGGATTTAATGTCAATAAAAATACGAGGAAACGGAAAAGTGTTTGTCAGAGGCTACAGAAAGGTGTTCAATCTCTAGATTTAACTTTTGCAAAGAAAATGTATTTTACATTTGGATTAATATCTTCCTTCTTTGAATAAAAAATTTCTGGTAATAGGTTATAGCAATGTGCTAGTTGAACTTTTTCATTATTGCAACCATAGCATCACACTTCAGAATTTAAAGCATGATCAATTTTTTAATAATTTGAAAATATTTTAATTGAATCAATAAAATAAGAAATCATAGCATATGCAATTGACCGAGCGCGAAAATATCGTTTGATGCTTCAAAACAATATTTGATTGATTCGGAAGTATTTTTCTCAGTGTGTGAGGGACTATCTAGATTCTATAAAGACCCTATTAATAGGCCCTTATTGGGTTGCCTATTGATGACCTCGCTAGCTGCGCGTGACGCTTTCGCTTGCGCCCTCGATAGATTGCCACTTTAGGGCCTCGATAGAAAATAGGAAATCTATACCAGGTGTATACATATGAAACCGGTATTTTTTCAAGAAAAAAACACATTTATTTCAAGAGAATGATAACAAATATTTTATTCAATGTATGCGCCCTCG
>NC_046662.1:97819268-97830225 GCF_010883055.1 Belonocnema kinseyi
TTTAACTTTTCTCCAAATTCGAATAAAATTTTTTTTTAATTTTAATTAAGCTAGAAAAATCTGATTCTCTTAAAACCCATCACGAAACGAAAATGAGATGAAAATCATTCGTTGAGTTATAGAAGTTCATAAGTGCGCGGATGCGCCGCGACAACTGGCCACAGCGCTACTAGGCGTGCAGCAGTGATTCAATAGTTCTTATAGATTAAATTGATTTATTATTATTATTATTAAACTATTTGGCCATTTTCCTTTCGGGGTAGGCGTGACTCACTCGGTGGGGAAGGGAGTAATGTGAGGAAGGGATACAAAATTTTTAGATTGATCCGGAATTCGCGTATTATTTATTTAAATAACACGTTGAATCCGGAACACTGCTGCGACCTAGGTTGCTAACCAATCTCTCTAACAATCACCCCAAGTGAAGATCCTTACAAAGTAGTTATGGTAGGTTCCCCACTTGCGTCTATTAGTATCCAAGGGCATTTTGTTTCAGGCGCCATTCACTCTACTGACACTCTTTTTATTAACTATTTGCTTCCATACTTTTCTTTCCCGGCATACTTTTCTAGCTCTTTCACCTCCACGCATTTTTTCATGCAGGATCTCGTATTTCTTTGGCTTTTTATGTCTCTTCTAACTAGGGTCTCATTCACACATTCTAACCATTCTTATAACCGATTTATTTCTCATGTGTCTACTAGCGTCTCTTCTGGATCCCATCCGAGCGGGGGCACCCAAATCATGCTTATCCTTCTACGGCCTTTATGTAGATCAAAATACAATTGAGGCTTTGGATGGAAGAAGTGCACATGAGCCAAAGTAGCGTTTCGAAAAAATTAAAAAGAAAGTTTTTGAATAAGATTACTTATTCATGTTAACTTTTTAATATTACTGTTCATAAAAATTTGGTTACATGCCCTTTTTCCATGAATGGAATAATATCGTTAAAAAAGTGAATATATCGGTTTTTTGTTTGAAATAAGAAAATTCAGAATCAGTTCTCGTGTTTTTCAATTGCTAGGAAGATCTCGCTAATACTGTTACTCACATTTAAAGCTTCTACAACATTTTTTCCAACATTTTATGGCCTTTTTCACAATACTAGTAATTGAATCATTTTTCAGTCTTCTGCTTCTTCCTCAGATGACATTATTTTCGCTTCATTAGTTTCATTCGTTTTTTTTACGAACACGTTATAATGAAGTGGGGTGTATTAGTTAGTTAATTTCACTGAACGCGTTATACTCGTCGTATCAACAAGTCTACGACTGCAGTAGGTCGAGTTGCGCTGACCTTCTTCCATCCAAAGCCTGAATTCCTGAACTCTGCAGCAGTAAAACGAGCTGACTAGAGAATCATAAACTAAGAATTCCTATCCCGTTGGTCAACACAGTATCCAGCCCAGAACAGTTTTCTGAGCAACAGAAGCAGAAAGATGACCTTTTCGAAAGTCTGGCTCAATTAAAATTGAATACACATCAAGATATAAGATCATATCAATTGGATGATTTCCATCGAATTTGGGATCTGCCAACTGCAGGTTTGTAAAGTGGGGCTAATTATCCATTTAAAACTTACTTTTTTGAAATCTTGCTTTCAATTTCGAAAAAAACAAGAGCTTCCAGTTTAAGTCTAAAATTTGACGGAAAGTACGGTTTAACTTTCGAAAGAAGCTAATGCTCGAGAAGTTTCTAACTTACATTCACCGACGCCTAATAAATATATGTAACCTTTAGTCCGAGGCAGCTTTAATCGTTACGCGCGTGATTCCAAATTAAGGCTTTAGACCCTGATCAAGAAATGCTCGAACATAACAGTTTCGTCGGATGGCACATTCACGGAAACAATCGCGATGGTCAATAACACTATCGTTGTTTCATCGAAAGAAACCTGCATCACTAAACTGCATACGAGTTTACCTGCGAAGTTGAAAAAGCTGACACACATTTTTTGTAGCACAGTTTTCGATGAAATAGCACCCCAGGCAATTACTGCAAAATCGTCTTTGATTTACAAATTTCTTCCTCTGTACAATAGTTTATACTCAAAAGTGTAGACATGTCATTAAAAAATCTTGTTCTCTCCATATGATACATTTTTTATCCGGAGGTAGTTTTTTTGTTTGTTGTTCCGTAACTGCATTGATGTTAGCAGTACTTGATTGCGAGTATTTCTGGTGCCTTCCAAACTTTCGTTTTTGATTTTGAGACTTTTTTGATGATTGCGATGATCCGATGATGTAATTGTCGAACGAAATTGTAACAAAAGACGTAAAGTAAAAGAATTTAATTATCGCCGGAACGACAAATGTAATATTAATTGTATTTTTGAATAATTGTAATTGTGTGCCAAAAATAATTTGGTGATTTGCAACGAACCGTGAATCATAAATAATTTTAAAAGTTATTATGCACGTTTATCAATATAAGAATGTCAACAACAATTGATCGATAGACACATGACATTCAATGCATGCATTCGTGCGTGAAATCGTGAGCCACAAATGATACTAAAACTGTACTGGAAAAATACCCTTAGTTTTTTAAAACCCTTCTTTGATTGGGATTGTCTAATAACTTTCCCAGTAATTCCTTGTCCAGTTTTATTAGCTGAAAAACTCGAGTATGCTTGCAGTTATTACGAAAAATAATTGTAAGTCTAACTTTTTTTCTATGAGCTCACTTAATTTTACTTGAACTTTTGTACAAAAGATACTCACAAAGTCACAAAGTTAAATAGTCAAGAGTACAATAGTCACTCAGTTCAAAAGTCAAACAGTCACGAAGTCATCCAGTTTGAATGTTACATGTCACAAGTCACTTAGTAATTTTGTATGCACTCATAAATGTTTTGACTGAAATTAAAGCAAATAAAAATTAGAAATACATGAACCAAGGTAAAATAAAAACAAGTAAAATTGCATGTAAGTCTTGAACACTCCATATTTTTGATTGCATTTCAGTAGACAGGCTAAGCTTGGTCTGGCTAATAAATTCCCTTACCGACATTTCCGACCGCGTAGAAATTAAATCTTTATGCTGATAGTAATGAAGAAAACGTCAGACATACGATTGGCAGACTTTGTTTTTTATAAAAACTAATGGATTGTTTAGACATTCTATAAATATGCGTCACTCCTCTGCAATCGTACCTCTTTGACAGTTTGCGATAACAAATCCATTGGAATTTATCCATTTAATTTTTACCTACACGAAGCTTACATCATATTTTTGTCTAAAGAATTGTGCCTGGGGAACGTAAGATATACGTTAAGATGGTTTTGAGTTTATAAACAACTGGATTGTTTAGACCTTGCACAACTATATATCACTCCTCTGCAAATCAGCAAATTGATATTTGGTGAGAACAAATTTATTGGAATTTATCCCTTTGACCTTTACCGCCAAGAGCCTGATTTTATTATATTTTTTTTTAAACAAGTTGTCAGTGTAACGTAAAACACACGTCAAATGTTCTTTGATATTATCAACAAATGTGATAATTTATAATCAAATTTAATAATAATTTCAAGATGAAAAATTAGGCCACTGGTAAGTTTCCATAGGAAAAAATGTGTGAACTATATACCATGCATAAATGTTTAAAACGTTTAATATACGTTAGCAACAGCTATAAAAGGCACAGTGAATTGTTACGAAGTTCATTCGCAAACGAGTAATCGAGGTGGATAATATTAACATATTATCGTGATTTTTTCACACTTTTCGTGGTTATTTACATCTTTTCGGGATTTTTAAAATTATTATTTGAAATTTTATAATTTTTTTTAGATTTTTTAATCTATACATACTATACCGATTTTAAAGCAATTTTATGAATTTTTCATCTAGAGTTTGACAATTTTTTGTCACTGAAATTATCATTTTGTTTAAACAGTAAGTCGAACATTGATATAAATATCGAAATTGAAAAGTCGTCGGAATTGGGGGTATCAAATATACGCCGTATGAATAAAATTTTCAAAATAAAGAAGAATACTTTATCAGTCGGTGAAAAGAATAAAATAATATCAACTGTGAGCATTTTAAAAAGTATGAATTTGAAACTGAAGCGAGTTCAAAAGAAAGGTAAAGGAAATTCAAATAAAAAAGAAAAATTTATAGAATGGGATGATTTAGAATCAGTTTTCGAAAATAGAATAAGAACCGGGTCAGTTGCAAATTTACTACACAAAGATTTAAATGATTTTTTTGAAGATGCAAAGTCATTAGTTATTCATCGAGTCAAAAATAGTTTTAAAAAGGATGGTAATTTAAAAGTGAATGTCGTCCTTGCTGTTAAATTTACTGCCTCAGAAAACGGGGGTTTAATTGAGGAAACCAAATTTTTTAATACAAAAAATAAAATTATCTTACCTTCAAAAGATCTTACAGGATGGTTTAATGATAAAGTGATGGCTCAGCTCTTAGTAAAAGTTGAAGAATTTCAACAACAAAAATCAAACTGGAGATTGAAGGAAATTATAAACTTGCTTATAAATATTAATAAGTATGCATCATTTCATGCAGGCCTATCAACTTTTATTCCTTTGCCAGATTTTATTAGAAATAAGAAAGCAGTTGTAAATATTATAAATTATGATTTATACTGCTTTCTTTGGGCAGTTACCGCAGCGCTGTATTATACGAAAAAAAATCCAACTTTAATACGCTCTTATCCCCATGCCAGTGAAACAAATTTGAAATATGATGGAATAGACTTCTCAATAACATTAAACGATGTCCCCAAATTTGAAACAATGAACGGATTAAGGATGAATATTTATGGCATAGAGCAAGGTGAAAACAAAAATAAGCAAGAAATTATACCTATTTATATGAGTGAACAAAATTTTTGAATACCCGCAATTCATCTGCTTTTGACTGAAAAAATGAAGATATTTATGATGATGATTATGATGATATTCCAAATCTAGAAAAAGATAAAAATTTTCATAGTGATAATCAGAGTTATTTCGGGTTTCACTCGTGTGGGGCGCTCTGGTCAATCACAGGCATCGTAGAGAGTATACCTAAGAACAACATGACTTGATACCTCAGTTTCAGGTTAGCCCTGAAGATGTGAACTGCAATGTTCACGAAACGTCGGCAAACAATTCGTAGTTTTTTACACTAGTGAAACGCGAAATTGAAGACTACATGCATGTATGTACAGTTTGGGAAACATTCAGATAAAAAATTTTAGGTGAATATTCAGATTTATATTTAAAAACGGATGTTTTACTTTTATTCGATGTTTTCTAGAATTTTAGTGACACTTTTTTGCAACATATAATTTGGATCCTTTACATTATTTTACCGCACCAGGTCTAGCCTTCGATGCAATGTTAAAATTAAAAGATGTTAAACTTGAGTTATTAACTGATATGAACATGATACTATTGATTGAAAAGGGTATTCGAGGTGGTGTATCACAATGTTCTAATAGATATGCGAAAGCAAATAATAGGTTTATCGGGGCGGATTTTGATGAAAAAATTGAAGAATCATACCCAATTAAACTTCTTGATCTTCATAAGGACCTACCCTTATGCCCTGAGCACTTAATACCCCCCCCCCCTTCCAGATTGTAAAATACCAAAGTTATTAACTCATTTACTGCCTAGAAGGAATTAAGTAATTCATTATAAAAATTTGAAGCATTACTTGGTATTAATTAAAATTCACAGAATATTGCGATTCAATCAAGTACCATGGTTAAAGAAATATATTGATTTAAACACAGATTATAGAACAAAATCGGTTAATGACTTTAAAAAAAATTTTATAAATTGATGAACAATGCGGTTTTTGGTAAAACTATGGGGAATGTTAGAAATCATAAAGACGTCCGAATTTTGACGAAATGGGGAGGCAGATATGGAGCTAAGGCTCTAATTGCAAAACCAAGTTTTCGTAGTTTTAACATTTTTAGTGAAAATTTGGTTTACCATTCTAGATATTTGCAAATTGTACATTTACAATTTTCATTATGGTTATATAAAAAAGATTTTTAATGAACAAGCTAAACTCCTATACACTGATGCAGATAGTTTAATTTACCATTTAACAGTACAAAATTTCTATGAGTATATTAAACGAGATTCAAAACTATTTGATACCTCAAATTATCCTGAAAATAATATTTATGGAATCATATTAGCAAATAAAAAAAATTAGATCTAATGAAAGATGAAAATAATGGTAAAATAATGACCGAATTTATCGGGCTGCGTTCAAAACTATAAGCATTCAAAGTAATGGGTGATAAGAAAGAGAAAAAAAAGGCTAAGGGTATAAATGCTTCTACATTAAGATCAATTACATTTAATGGCTTGAAGACGTCACTCTTTCTTTTTAAAAATTTAGTCAAAACACAGCATTTAATTCGAAGTAGAAAACATAAAGTTTATACCATAAGACAGAAGAAACGAGCTCTTAGTTGGCAAGATGATAAGAGGATGATTCTTCCAAATAGTACTAATACTTTGCCTTGGAGTTACAAACAATTATAAACTAAAAGAATTTTTTAAATAATATAAATAATAATTTCTGAAGGGTTCTAAAATTGTAAACTCTGCAAATTTAGAATATTCTTTACACCGTTCTCTCATCGACTTCAAGAGAGGCATGGGCGTCATATTTCACTCAACATCCATCAGATCCAAATGACCAAGTTCGTTGTCAGTAATTCTCTTTCTCTGTTACTCAAACGATGAATTCTTTACTATCCTCTTTATATAAACAAAGTAAAAAATAGGAGGGGTCCCATCAAACCAGAAGTAGCTTCATTTCTCATCGAAGAAGTTTCCAGTGCTGATCATCGGACTCTCAAGCGAGAAAAAGAATTCACTATCAATAGATCAACATTTTTCATTGAAGTTTTTAAAAGTAATGGAAGTATATGTACACATTTTAAGAAAACTGAAAAAATATAATTTCAAATTAACAAATTTATTTGAAAATAATTTAATTTTTTCAAATGTGATAATGTTAAAAATTTTCAAATTTAAAAAAATTTGATTCTTGTTTAAAATAACTAATAAGATATTTTTTCTATATGTTTCAGAAACATGACTGGCTACACGACAATTTTGATGTGCATCAAATTTCCAACCGATTGGTTGTACCTAGCAGGAAGTGATGAATGGCCGTACCATTTACCTCTATTGCAATGAAGGGGGAGAAATTAAGATCTGGGGAGCTCGAACTCAATGATGAAGTGATTGTGAGATTTTCGGGAATGTCGACTTAATTGATCACGGATGGTGGCCAATATTGATTTAGAGTAATCGATACTGTGACCAGCAATGACATATTAACCGCGAAAGGAAGCCTCCTAGCTGAAAACAATGCATATTCTTTTCTTTTACAACACGCCTGTGTTCAAGACATCATTCTACAAATTAATGAAGTGAGGATATAGCTTATGATGATCATGACGATGATGATTCAGGAATTGAGGATGATTTCGCGAGTGATCCCCAAATGGATATGTGAAAAATATTTAAAAAATAAAAAAAGTGACAGTATTCAAGTGCTACTGAATGTATGCAAAAAAATGTAATGAAAAATATTATTAAAGAAAAATTCTAAATAAATAATTCCATTTTAAGTGTTGAAAATGATAAAAACATCAAAGTTTTATTAGTATTTATTATTTTAATTTAAATATATTTACAAGGAAATCCTTTTGAATTTTAAGTCTTCTAGTTAGTTTAATTATTATTATAGTTTTCAGGCTTGTAAATATTTTTAAAGAAATTTTATATTTCCCATTAATTTTTTTCCTATTTTTTATTTTAATATTATTAAAATTTAAAGTAAACAATTTCAATTTAATTAAGACTAGAATTTTTTATTTAGAACAAGGCTTAAGAATTTAAGAACTTTAGGCTTTAGCTGTGAAATATTTAAGGATTTAAGCAGTGGATAAAGACTTAAAAGATTCAACTCATTATGGATATAATATTTTTTTAATCATGGCAATTTGAAAAATAAAAAATAATTTTGAACATTTTTCAAAATAAGAATCAAGTCTGAAGAACATAAACTTAAAGGCTTCAGACGATAGTTTTTAAAAGACTGTATCTCTTCAAGATTCAAAACATCTGTTAATGAGTACCACTTGAAGCCCGATACTCGTTACTAGACCTGACCTAAGACAAATTCTCTAGTCGGTCATTGACAAAGTCATAACCTTGAACTACTTATACCTGCTCACATAACACACATGGGGTTACAGGAAATAAGACAGTTCTCAAGATCTATTTTGTTCCATTTGTTTAAAAAGAAAGATGCTTTACAGTTTTTTATATAACTAAATCCTTCACAATTTTGGTACAATAATTTTATACTAACTTTTTCACGGCACCATTAATTGGTTTATACTTAACAATACGGTCATGCAATATAATACAATATGCTGATGTTCTCGCAGGGAAATTTTTTTTTTGCTTTAAATTCCAAGTGAATATCTACCGGTACAATTTTTAATGCTTCATTTTTTTTCGAACAGTCAATTACCCTCAATGGGGTATATTGCACAAAATCTTTCTTTGATATTGAAGTCTGTAGCTCTTTACCATAGTATGTTGATTGAAAATTCGCAAACATTTCATGCAATAAAGCATACTGATTTTTATCAAAATCTAAATTTAAATTGTCGTCTGTATAGCATTGAGAATTTAGAAATAATTTAACATCAGATAGTTTGCAATGATTAAAATAACTAGAATTTTCAGCACCAGCATTTTTCTTATTTGTTTGAAATCCTAATATAACAAATCTAGGTTTTTTCAACTGAGTAGAAGTTTTTACGACCCAGATATGTTTAGATGTGGTCGGTAGAACTGGATATTCATTTACTTCCCAGGAAAGAAAACTCATTTGAATTGATGGATCTTTTTCAATATATTTCAGCAACTTGAATTTTCGTTGATCTGAGAATCTTATATATGGCAATAACAAATCTACCTTAATAATTGAAATTTTAAAAGCTTAAACTGCGTCCCCTGCTGCTGTTTGGACAATAGCGTTTGTATCATCTTTTGATCTAATCAATATGAGCTCATGCTTAGCATAAACAATTGTTTTTTGATAACCCTGAGTAAAACCAAATATCATACTAAGAGGTATCGATATATCAAAATATCCGTTTGTATTGGTTAATGCTTGTTCATTGGTAAAATCAAGCCATCCATCCTTTTTAAAAAATCTGCTCCTGCTAGAATCCATGGAAACATAATTTTTCATCAAACTTGTAAGGGCCACATTTTTGTTTTTATCAATCCCAACGGCATTGAGCTCGTATCTTGCCTCTTCCAATAAATTACATATTCCATTATTAACTAAAACTGTATTAGTAACTGGATTTCCATTAGCTTGAGTTAATCTTCCTTGAATATGAAGTGAACTTCTGCCTGATAACACACAATGATCTTGATTTTGCACAGCAATTCGAATTTGATCACTGTTGTTAAAGGTTGAGGAGGCGTAGGGCTGATGTGTATGCGCTTCACAATGGGCGATAGACTCATCAAAAATGATGGGTGATTCAATATTTAAAATTTTTCCTTCCATGCCAAACAATCCATCGTTGATATATAGAAATACAGATGCAAGTACAAAAAATCTTAAATCTCCTTATTCTTTTCTTTTTGTGAGAGGTGTGACTTTTAGATCTTGACTCGCTAGGAACTTCACGCTCTGAGGTGTTACCTTCCTGACGATGGGTGTGTGACTGAAAATTTTGTGGCATTTTACCCCACTTTTATAGCGTCAAAAGAATGTATTACAGGATCAAATCGCGCAATTCGTTTTGCCAATTCCGTGCCTGGTCCACAGTACTGGTATCCAGGAAGATGTAAGTCTACAGGAAGATTATTAATGATTTTATTCAGCAGACCTCTACTACATACGTCTTGCTTCTTTCAATGTTCGTTTACGACTGACAACTTTTTTATCTTCGTGCACGATCATATCTGTTTGAAAAAAAGACTAAGACTGAGTGATTGGTCTTTAGAAGCCGAGTATTTTTAGTTTTTCCTCAGTAGTCAAAAAGATGGAGTTCGAGACACAACCTGTAATATTACCAGTTATAAATTTCGACACTCTTATGCAAAAATGTGATAGAAAGAGTGAAAGGCGGCACGGAAATTTGCTTCCAAATACCGTACGAGCTATTTTCTCTGGTCCATCAAATTGTGGAACAACCAATGCTGCACTTGCTCTTTTAACACATCCAAATGGATTGCGATTTGAAAATGTTTACGTTTATTCAAAATCATTAAATCAATCAAAATATAAATTTTTAGAAAGCGTTCTCGAATCTGTCAATGGTGTAAATTACTTCCCTTTTAATGAACATTCACAAGTAATGATGTCATGTAAAGCACGATTAAATTCAATTATTTTATTTGACGATGTAGCTTGTGAAAAGCAAGATAACATAAAGGCATATTTTTCATTGGGGAGACATAGAGGTGTTGATTGCTTCTACTTATGCCAAACGTATGCATGTATACCTAAGCATCTTATACGTGATAATGTCAATTTCTTGGTATTATTTAAGCAAGATGAAATCAACTTGAAGCATATATATAGTGATCATGTTAATACCGATATACATTTTGCAAAATTTAAGAAATTGTGCACAGTCTGCTGGAATGATAAATATGGATTTATAGCTATTGATAAAGAGAGTGAAATAAATGATGGTAGATATAGAAAAAGACTTGATTGTTTTATAAATTCAGGCGATTAAATAAGGTTAACTTTTTTAATATACGAGGGTGGATTGATAAGTTTCCGGCCTGACCAAGAAAAACAACGTTTTTAAGAATTTTTTTTTCTTATTTCTCAACATAATCTCCTCCAAGGCTGGTACATTTCTCATAGCGGTGTTCTAGTCTAGTAATGCCATCTCTATAGAATGATTCGTCAAGCTCCTCAAA
>NC_046662.1:97830325-97834685 GCF_010883055.1 Belonocnema kinseyi
AGCTATCTAAGGATGGTACTATAGAACGCCACCTCAAGGTAGGCCTAGTGGCGCCATCTCTTGGTCAGGCCGGAAACTTATCAATCCACCCTCGTACTTGCAGTATCACAGAAAAAACTAGGGGTTTACTCATGTTGCGGCTCAAATGAAAGTTGGTGTCATTTGGAACTTGAGCTCCAATAGATACCTGTAGAGACCCAAATGGGTTCGTTTAGAGGGCACTTGAAAAGAACAGCATCAAGGCCCATTCACAAGCCAACTACTTGCAAAGTCGGGTTCGTAAGTTAGCAATTTACAGAATATGTCGGTTAAGCAAATACAAACGATAATAATATTTATTAATTTTTCTTCTTACTTGCTAAGGTTTACTTATTTTAGAATTTTTAATACCAAATTGGCTTAAGTCTACACCATCTTTGCATTACCATGATTTAAAATAATTAGTCAATTAATAATTGGAAATGTAATGCAATTTTATTGATTGTCCGTGAAAATTTATTACTTGCCTAACCCATTTTAACCTACTCTTAAAAGTTATTAAAAATCTTAAAAATTATTCGCATAATTTTATTGAAAAAATCTTTGATGTACAATTAATAAACTTTTGTAATTAATTATTATTAAGTGAATCTTTTAGAAGCATAGTCTTCACCAAGCACTATTAAGATCAGCTCAGCCAATTAGCCGTTATTGATATTTTGAAATACTACAATGACCTTTCGTCGTTTTAAATTAAATGAAAGTAGAGAAGCTTCAGAAACATTCATTCTTGCATTCGTTTTTGCAACGACCCTTAGTCACTCCTAACAATATATTTGTACTTTTAGAAAGTAACATATGTAATTGTACATCTCCCCATAACAGCAAACTTATTACTCAGAATTTCATTGCACATTCTGTTCGTTATACTTAGGGTACCTTTTCACGAAGGCCTGTTTTGAATTAATCGTGGAATTAATATTTTTCATGGGATTCATTTCGAGCTGCTTTATTGATTTATGGCAAATTTGATTGGTTGAGGACCTAGAAACGAACTCGATGTTTCGATGTTGGATTTTGGGGCGTTGAATTCAAATTCGGTATCAAAAATCACCCATCACGTCATGGTTGAGCCATAACCTCAAAAATGACGAAAAATCATGCACTGAGGCAAATAAATTTCAAAATAATGCCCGTGATGCAAATTTTCACTTCAAAAACATGTCGACAACTGTGAAGGATCAACCCTTGCCTGATATCAACTTATTTGACATAACTTTACCCAACAGAACCTGACCTCACTTAGCCTGAATCAACAGAAATTTATTGAACCACATGTAAAGCTCTGGAAGCATATTTTCCCAGTAGCAAATGTGTGCTACATCGAATGGGTCAACTCGAGCCTAACCTAGAAATAAATATAACCTATCCTAACCTAACAAAACCTGACCGAGCCTAACCGATTACGCTGGCAACTCTGTTCTTGCGTACTTTCATATTTTGACATTAATAGCGGTAACTGTCTGGAGTTTCGTAACCGCTTGTTGCTAGCATTATTCGCCTCTGTCTGTAACCAGGGCACCTCCACGTGGTGACGGTGGGCAACGGATCCACATTGGCTGAGTCCCTGGGTAAACGGCGTTCATGATGTCATGGCAGACACAGGTAAAAAGTGCATTACGATGCAGGGAAAAACCCCAGTATCGGCGTCTGGTCAGGGTGGGAAAGCGGGCTCTCGACGTCGTCATCATGCAACCGTAGCTCTTCATCAATGGATCACTCGGTTGGTGTAGAGACTCATGCTACATGGAAAAAAACTGCGAGCATTTCTGAATCGCATGACTGCAAGAATAGCTCAGATTCATTCTGTTACATTTGCAGTAAATATGAAGTGAGCAGTTTGCTAAAATCAATCGACGAGGAAGTGAAAAGTCTTTACGAAAAGTGTTTTGACCGTAAATTGCTGCACTAAGAAACAAAATGGGTTCCTCACGTCATTTGCAATTCCTGCAGACTTATGCTGTATCGTGTAAAAAATTCAAACAACGAAAAGTCAAAGGGTTCAACGCCAAAAATAAAAATAACATTTCGTACATTAATGTGTGCACAGTCACAAGAGCAATTGAAATCAATAAAAATGCACGCCAGGCTGATTTAAGCGCTTTAGAAGATGATAGAATGGAAGTTGAAAGTTAACGTCATGGAGACGGTAGTGAAACCAGTGATCGAACAGAAAATAGTTCTGATGATTCCGATGAAAATTACGAAAAAGATGACGAATATAGCGTGCATAAAATGAAATTGAAGGTTCCAATATTAGTGTCGCAACTAGAACTGAATGATTTTATAAGAGATATTGGATTACTGAAAGACGGCGCTGAATTTGCCGCTTCATTTCTAAACAGAAGAAATCTTCTAGAGCTAAAGACAAAAGTTTCATTCTATCGCGACAGGGACAAAGAATTCAGAAAGTTTTTCGTTAAAGACGAAGAGAAAATGTGTACAGAGACGAAGAATGGCGACTTTTCATTGATTCGTCAAAACGCAGCATTAAGGCTGTTCTACTGCATAACACGAATACTTACGCTCCTATCCCTATAGCTCACTCAACGGTCATCCAAGAAGAATATAACAATGTTAAAATGCTTCTTGAAAAAGTTAATTACACTATTCACAAATGGCAAATATGTGGTGATCTCAAAATCATAACAATGATATTAGGCCAACAATCGGATTTCACGAGAGAGCCATGCTTTATATGTCTGTGGAATATCAGAGATCAAGCCAATCATTACAGCAAACAACATTGGCCTTTCAGAGATTCATTCAAACCTGGTTCTCATAATATCATCAACCAAAGCCTCGTTGATCCAGAAAAAATTTTACTACCACCCTTCCACATAAAGCTTAGGCTCATGAAGCAATTTGTCAAGGCGTTAGACAAAGATGGACAATGCTATGAGTATATATCCCTTAAATTCCCTAATGCTTCAGACGCTAAATTGAAAGAAGGAGTCTTTGATCGACCACAGATTCGAACATTGACAAGAGATACTAATTTCGTGAGCCACATGACAAAAATTGAAATGGACGCTTGGGAAAGTTTTAAAGCAGTAAACGCAAATTTCCTCGGTAACAAAAAAAGTCCAGACTACGAGAATATTGTTGCGAAAATAATAAGAAACTACAAAAAGTTAGGCTGCTTGATGAATTTAAAACTTGACTTTCTAGATTCCCATCTGGATAAGTTTCCAGAAAATGTTGGTGATTTCAGCGAAGAACAAGGGGAACGTTTTCATCAAGACATAAAAGTAATGGAAACGAATGTAGGTCTTAAACGTAAGCGTAACCCTTTGCATCGTTCCTTCGAAGAAAAAAGGACACATTATAGCAGGCAGAAAATAGACTGAAGTAGGTCTATAAATCAATTTAATTGCGATAAAAAGCAAGATAAAATGTAAACACGAAAGATAGTATATATATATATATATATATAATCAAAAATTTGTCATAAGGACAACCGCAGGATTTCGCCGGGAGCGGGTGCTAATCTGAATAATTATACCCGCTTCCAGCGAAACCGCGGTAAAATTTCAGCCATAACCACGTCTCACAACCGTGAGATAGGTGGTTACAGTCTATAAAGGAATCAATACGACGATCCAGCAAAAGCCTCGTGCACCCTAAGAACACGGAGTGACCCAAGGACAACCGCCTTCTGCATTTTTCCCGCAAGTGTTCTAGCATATTGTTGACACGCAGGGATGCTTTTTAGGCTATTAGCAAGTGAAAGCTTGGCACCTCCAAGAGCGCCGATGATAAGGACGATCAGTTTAACAGAATATTCCGGGTACAATCGTTGCAACTCCCTTATATGTTCTCGATACCTCTCTTTCTTTTCATTCTCCTTGGCTATGATGTTTTTTTCAGCTGGTGCCGAAAATTCGATAACGAAAATCGTTCGCTTCTCGAAGTCAAGAAGAACCATGTCAGGCTTCAAATGAGCAACAGAAACAATTGTCGAGAATATAAAGTTCCAGTATATGCGGCACTTCCCATTCTCGACAATTGACTCAATTTCCCTAGGAGCATTTAGAGGAGCGATATTAAGGTGAATTCCGTAGGAGTGACAGAGATGGTAATAAAGTACTCTTAGTGCCGCATTGTGCCCTTGAATGTAGGTCTTTCCCGCGTGTGTTGACAACTAGATAGTATGTGAGCTAAATGCTCGGTGTGTGCATGGCACGCCTTGCAGCTATCATCGGGAATGCCTTGGCTTAAAATGTGGCGACGGTATGTTGAGGTGGAAATGACACCGTCTTGGCATGCAAAAATGAAACCCTCTGTACCAGACTTCAATCCGGACGATTTAAGGAAAGCA
>NC_046662.1:97834785-97842907 GCF_010883055.1 Belonocnema kinseyi
TTCCAAAGCGGCATCAATCTCTTTATGCACCCAACTATTTGCGGATGAACCTTTAAGATTTCCAAAAGACAGATGATGAGTCTATGGGATGTAGAATCGAAAGCTTTCCGATAATCAATCGAGGCCATCGATAGGTCACGCTGGTAAAATGCTGCATCTTTAAGCAAAAGCTACTTAAGAAAGTAGGTTCTGTTAAGTTAGATTCATTTGTAGGTTAAGATCGAGTTAACCTATTAAACATAGCACACATTTAAGAATGAGAACCGTACGCTCACATAGCTACACGTGTGGTTGAATTTCATTCGGCTAGGTTAGGTTAGGTCAGGTTTTGTTAGGCTAGGATAGGTTAAACCTTCATGTAGGTTAAACCGAAGCTGAATGAAATGGTACCGCAAACACAACGGGACAACACAATCAGTTTAATTGTGTTACGTGAAGTTAAGTTAGGTTAAGTTAGGTCAGGTTTTGTTAGGTTATGATAGGTTAAACCTCTATGTAGGTTAAGCCAAAGCTGAATGAAACGGTACCGCAAACACAACGGGACAACACAATGAGTTTAATTGTGTTACGTTAAGTTAAGTTAAGTTAGGTTAGGTTAGGTCAGGTTTTTTTATGTTAGGATAGGTTTGACCTCTTTGCAGGTTAAGCCCAAGCTGACTCAAACGGTACCGCAAACACAACGGGACAACACAATCAGTTTAATTGTGTTTCGTGAGGTTAGGTTAGGTTAGGCTAGGTTAGATTTATTTCTAGGTTAGGCTCGAGTTGACCCATTTGTTGTAGCACACATTTGCTACTGGGAAAATATGCTTCCAGAGCTTTACGTGTAGTTCAATAAATTTCTGTGAATTAAGGTTAGGTGAGGTCAGGTTCTGTTGGGTAAAGTTATGTTAAATAAGTTGATATCAGGCAAGGGTTAATCCTTCACAGTTATCGACATGTTTTTGAAATGAAAATTTGCATCCCTGGCATTATTTTGAAATTTATTTGCCTCAGTGCATGATTTTTCGTCATTTTTTGAGGTTATGGCTCAACTATAGCGTGATGGGTGATTTTTGATACCGAATTTGAATTCAGCGTCCCCCAGTACATAGGAATACGTGTGTCTTGTTACCATATCCGCACACTTTTTTTTAGGTGGCTGTGTAATTGAATATTATTGATAATGACTAATTTATAAATGTGAGCTTAAAGAATTCGTTTATCGACCAATGACTTACGATGAAAATTTTCTTGCATATGAATAAAGTAACAACTTTAAAGCGGGTGCATTTTAAATTATATAAATAATCAAATGTTATATTTTTAATAAATAATGATTGGGAAATGCTTCAAAAGTGATTTATTAATTCTATAATAGAATTTTTGAGTGACAGGTGAAAAAAATTGCGATTTTATTAAAAAAAAAATCTCGAGACAAGATTAGTCATTCTGTAAACAATGATTTTTTTTCTGAACTCGGAATTCATAACGTCTTTTTAATTAAAATCGAATTAAATTTTTATTTGCCACTTCAAAGTCTCATTTTAGGATTAAGAAATTACTGTAAATGCATTTTATAATCATTATTTATTATAAATATCACATTTGAATATCGACACTATTCAAAATCAGCGCGCCAACAGTAACGAATTTTGTTGCCAGCGCGACGCTCGCGCAGTCCAAAAAATGGCCAAGATTGTGAGTACTGACATGAATAAGCTTTTATATTTACAATTTTGCTACATAACCTGCAAATGATATTTATCAAGTCATTATATCTATTTTAATTACGTTATTATTTTTTATTTAAATATCTTCATTAATTTATGTCCACCAGAGTTCGATTACATGTGTGATTTAGGGTAAATATTGTGTTATTAATTAATCATAATATTGAAGTGGGCAAAGCGAAAAATGGGTTCTTTAGGAATAGGCTCATTTACATTTGAGATCGTTACGAACCCCAAGTGTGGTATTATTTAGAGCTCATTTATCGTTTTGGCTTCCTTTTCAGCAAGTAGGATTCATTTTTGTTGCAGCTCCTTTGGAACCAAAAACGGGTTCCAATGGAAACTTCAGGTTTTTCTGTGATCTTTTTAGACTTTACTCTAACAGCATGCCTTCATGTATTGTAAATTTGAATGAGTAGAATGATATTCTACATGAAATTGTTAAACCAAGCAAAGCGATTCGTAAAAAACATAAACTAATAAAAATTGGTAGGGAGATAGTTGAATAAACTTTAAGTGATACATTTAAATCAACAGTGACTCCAATTCAAAAATTAGTTGATGGATTTGAAACTGCTATGCAAATTGATTATACTAAAATTAAGGCTAAAAAGGAACATGAGGATAATTTTGAAGAAAATGAAACTTTTCAAGACTTTGAAGACTGTGAGGTATCTGGGCAAAAAGATGATGAAAATGACATGTCATTTAAGACAGCTTCTGAAGATGAAGATAATAATGGTGACGATACAAGAAAAATGACTACTTTGCAAGATAATATAGTAAGAAGTTATCTCGAAATGTTAGATGATAGAAAAAAGATATGGATATGATATATGGCGTAAGAAACTCATTAAAAAGAGATAAATGGATGATTAACGATGAATTAATTAATTTTAATCAAAAAGATATTATCATAGGAGATAAAGTGTATAGCGCAACAAAGGGTTTGCTTGAAATTCTGTTTAAAAAGGAGCCTGAGGAAACTTTTATAAGTACCAATGAGTTTGCTAATTATAGAGATATTATTCTCTCAACAAATGATCACAAGAAATTTTATAAGGCTGATGGAGCTGTTCGTCGTAATGATAGTTTAAAATTTCAAAATATCATTGCAAAACTAATGGCTGTATCGTCTCCAAAGTCCACTAAAAAAACAAGAAGAGTATTTTGTTAGATAAAGGTTTATTGCCGAAGTATATGATAAATGATGAGCGTATTGATGTGTTCGGACATCAGCTTAATCAGCTGAGATCGTAAATCGTGGTATTCCAGGTATTGGATTTCTGGTAACATATGATGGAAATTATAATATGGAAAACAAAAGGCTATGTAATGTAGCTGAAGTTCAAAATCCAAATGATGCGGTAAATTTGGATCTGGTGCAGCATATGATTCAAGGAGAAATTAAGACCCTCTACGATGTTGTTGCCTCACTGCAAACCGAAGTAGTTAACAATAATATGATAATTGATGCTCTAAAAAATTATATTGATAAAAGTTTAAATAAATTAAAAATTGACATCGAAGCAACTTATGAACTAGTATATCGCCATTCAGACACCCGAGTAAACGCACACAAAAATAGAATCAAAAAAACTGCAGCTGGTGAGAGAACTCCATAAACCAGTTAGAAAACATGATAAACGAAGACATGTTGATATCCCTGGTATTGACGAGACTTGGTAAGCGGATCTTGTTGAAATGCAACCTCACGTGAGGGAAAACAGGAACTTTAAGTACATAATAACCATCATTGATACATTTTCAAAATTTGGATGGGCTGTTGCTGTAAAAACTAAAAGTACTCAAGATGTAATTGCGGCAATGGAATCTGTACTGAAAAAGGATCATGTGCCGAAAAATCTGTAAACTGATAGAGGAAAAGAATTTATAATGCAACTTTTCTAAATCTTATTAAAACATATAATATTAATTTATATTCATCGTTTAGTCATTTAATAGCATCAATCTGTGAGAGATTTAATCGAACATTAAAAAATAAAATGTGGATGCAATTCAGTTTACAGGGAAATTATAAATGGTTACAAATTTTATCAACATTAATTTCTTCTTACAATCATACTAAGCAGCCAACCATTTTAATGAAACCAAATAAAGTTAATACTCAAAATGAAAGGAACATTTTATTGCGAATATCAAAAAACTTCAAAGTAAAGAGTAATGATAAGAAACCAAAATTTAAAATGGGAGGAAAAGTTCGCGTTATTAAGTATAAACAAGTGTTTGAAAAAGGTTATACTCCTAATTGGACAACAGAAATTTTTACAGCACATAAAGTAAAAAATGCGGATCCATTTACATATATTCTCAAAGACTATGAGGATCAGCCTATTGTTGGTGGCTTTTATGAGCAAGAACTATCTAAAGTTCAACAGTCTGATATTTACCTTGTGGAGAAAATTGTTAAAAAACGTGAGAATAAATTATATGTAAAATGGTTTGGATTTGTGAAAAAAGAATTTTATTGTGATTATGTATATTATGTTTTTATTGATGTAAATATATGTTTTAATCAAATACAAGTCTTTTTTGAATTCATACAGTATACGCAATCTCCTAATTTTAATGAATGCACATTCTTAGCTCTGAATAGATGTATAATGTATTTTATTTTTCATCAAATGAATCCATTCCCAATATTTTTAGTTTTTGTAATAACAGCTTTAGATAAATGCTTACTATTAAATATAATCATCTCCGCCAATAATGTCTAAAAATCTATAGGATCTTTATTAAACATATTTTTTACAGCACTTTCTTTTTAATTTTTCATAATTTTTTTTCACGAATGATATAATTGTTTTTTCACTGAGAACTCCGCTTTTACACCAAAAATATTCTGTGCCAGTTTCAATTATAAAATCTTTTGCTCGTTGAAACTGTTTCTCTGACAACTCATTGAACCGTTGATCGATACACAGGCTGACTTCCTTCAGGACGCTGAATGCAGACTCACGAATTATAAAAGGATAATACGAATCCTTGAATCCTGATTGCTCTAAGGACACCAAATTACCACCATGATGAAAACAAAAACGTAGATTAAAATTCGCAGATTAAATCAAAATTTCAGTCACTCCAGCATTGAAAAATCATTCTATGTCTGTAAAATATATTTCGATTATCCTCCAATCTTCAAAGCTCAGCGAGATGCTGCATCGCGGATGACTGCATACAAAATTCAATTTTACAGCTAAGGTTTTAGTGTTAATATAAGTAACTGCTACAATAACCTGTTTGGTAAATGAAGCGTTCAAGTTATATGTAGTTGCAAGCATCAGTTGATTCTGTGGTGCATATACCATTTTCTAAAGTTTATAGAAAAAAAACACTGACACTGAATTTATTTTATTGCCTGTTCACTTTACAAACTCCAGTTCATTTAGCTTCTTCATTGGCTGAAGATCTTCTCCACATCCAAGTCTGTTTAAATTTTCAAATTTCATTTTTTTCAATTAAACTCAAATAGTTCAAATTTCTTATTAGATCTCAAACAATCACTCTCTCTTTAGTATTTCGCGATCTTGCTTCAATTAATTTCTTTACTTCTTGAATGTCATGTAGATGAGTATTTGTTCGACACTTTAACACTTTTAGTTCTTCACGATTTAACATGACACACTAAGGTGGAAACTGGACTAAAAAAAAAATTAGTGGCAGATCTCCTTATATGCTACCCCACTCCTTTTCTTGAGGATACTTAACGTATGACGTGTTTGTAAAATTCTTCATGAAAAAATGTGAGATTATCTCCATATAAACCGTTTCGTGGCATACATCAAAGAAAGAGTCACAATAATTATATCAAAGAAATGGGCAAAACTGAGTGACGCATAGTTATGGAATGTCTAAGCAATCCTGTTGTTTATGAAAACAACAACCATCAAAACGTATGTCTTACGCTTCCTCCAAAAAATCCTGTAATAAAATATGAGGTAAGCTTCCTGTCGGTAAAAATGAAATGGATAAATTCCAATGAATTTTTTATTAAAAACTGCCAAAGAGGTACGATTGCAGAGGAGTGACACATATTTATGGAATGTCTAAACAATCCATTAGTTTTTATAAAAAAAAGTCTGTCAATCGTATGTCTGACGTTTTCTTTATTACTATCAGCACAAAGATTTAATTTCTACGCGATCGGTAATGTCGTTAAGGGAATCTATTAGCCAGACCAAGCTTAGCCTATCCACTCATTTCTTTTTATGACTTTGTGAGTTTAGTTAGCCGTCCACTCATTTCAACTAATCCATTGCCCATAACAGTAACAAAAGTGAAACTTTCATCCCGGTCGTTGTAAAAAATACAGTACGTGACAAGGGGGGAGAATTTCTCGACTCGTGTAAACGCCGCTCTCGATTCGCATGTGCGGCAACCTTTCACGCTCGTCAGAAATCTTTACCTTTCTACCCTTATCTCACAATCTACCAGCACGTGAGTGACTATCTGACTGTGTCGGCCGTGTTGTCAGTTTTCGATGGTTTGACCTTTAATTTTATAAGTCCCATGAAAAAATTTGAGTTATGTACAATGACCGAGCGCGTTTCTCCGAGGTAAATAAATTATCGAGCGCGAAGCGCGATATAAATATACAATTGGGGACTAAGCGTGAGTACGAACAGTTGAGCGCTATAGGCGCGCTCAAACTTGCGAGCAAAGCGACCCACGCGCAATGAGAATCTGCTCGCCAAGCGAGTAGTTTTTTTTTTAACATGTACGTAAAATAAAAGACAGTATTGAAGTATAAAATGTATATTGTTCGCTATGTTTATTGAAAATAATGATCTCAGCTAATATTGTTATGAAAGAGAAAACATTATAAAATAATGTTTCACAGTCTCAATTTGTAAAATATGAGTGATGTAACTACTGTAAAGTTCTTAATTTCAAACAGATCATGTGATGGCACATGTTCAACTGTCCTATTTCAAAATTGGACTGAAGTTTCTGACGTCATATGACGAATTTTTTTTTTTAATTTTCAGCTCACATATGGCCCAGTATAATAAAAAATGCCCAGAAACAGTTTCCCTATTTGTCGAAGCGATTCCAGCAATAAAAACCCAGAAAACTCATAACTGCAAGGATATACCGTGTGTCCTACCCCAAAACGAAGACGGGGTGACTTTTTTAACCCCACCTATTCGAAAGTTATTTTAAAGAGGTGATGAAAAAACATTTTAAAAAAGATTTTCCATTTGCGGACGACAGCCAAAATTGAGAAAAACTGCACAAAAAATCGTCTTGGGGAGGATATACAGTGTGTTCTAACCCAAAACGAAAACGGGGTGACTTTTTTAACCCCACCTATTCGAAAGGTATTTTAAAGAGGTGATGAAAAAAATTTTTAAAATGTTTTTCCATTTGCGGACAACAGCCAAAATTGAGAAAAATTGCACAAAAAATCGTCTTGGGGAGGATATACAGTGTGTTCTGTCCCAAAACGAAGAGGGGGTGACTTTTTTAACCTCACCTATTCGAAAGGTGTTTTAAAGAGGTGATGAAAAAAATTTGAAAAAAGATGTTCCATTTGCGGACGACAGCCAAAATTGAGAAAAACGTCACAAAAAATCGTCTCGGGGAGGATATACAGTGTGTTCTAACCCAAAACGAAGAGGGGGTGACTTTCTGAACCCCACCTATTCGAAAGGAATTTAAAGAGGTGATGAAAAAAAATTTAAAAAAAATTTTTTTTTTCATTACCTCTTGATAGTACCTTTCGAATAGGGTGGATTAAAAAAGTCACCCCCTCATCGTTTTGGGGTAGATCACACGGTATATCCTCCACAAGATGATTTTTGTGCAGTTTTTCTCAATTTTGGCTGTCGTCAGCAAATGGAAAATCTTTTAAAAAATTTTTTTTCATTACCTCTTGATAGTACCTTTCAAATAGGGGGGGTTAAAAGTCACCCACTCTTCGTTTTGGGGTAGAACACACTGTATATCCTCCCCAAGACGATTTTTTGTGCAGTTTTTCTCATTTTTGGCTGTTGCCGCAAATGGAAAATTTTAAAAAAAAATTTTTTTCATTACCTCTTGATAGTACCGTTTGAATAGGGTGGGTTAAAATAATCACCCCCTCTTCTTTTTGGGTATAACACACGGTATATCCTACACAAGACGATTTTTGTGCAGTTTTTTTCAATTTTGGCTGTCGTCCGCAAATGGAAAATCTTTTTAAAAATTTTTTGTCATTACCTCTTGATAGTACCGTTTGAATAGGGGTGGTTAAAAAAGTCACCCCCCCCTTTTTTTGGGGTAGAAAATACGCTATATGCTCCACAAGACGAGTTTTGTGCAGTTTTTCTCAATTTTGGCTGTCGTCCGCAAATGAAAAATCTTTTTAAAATTTTTTTTTCATTACCTCTTGATAGTACCTTTCAAAT
>NC_046662.1:97843007-97844962 GCF_010883055.1 Belonocnema kinseyi
TCGAATAGGCTGGGTTAAAAAAGTCACCCCCTCTTCGTTTCGGGTCAGAACACACTGTATATCCTCCCCGAGATGATTTTTTGTGCAATTTTTCTCAATTTTTACTGTTGTCCGCAAATGGAAAAACTTAAAAAAAATTTTTTTCATCACCACTTTAAAATACCTTTCGAATAGGTGGGGTTAAAAAAGTCACCCACTCTTCGTGTCGGGGTAGAACACACTGTATATCCTCCCCAAGACGATTTTTTGTGCAGTTTTTCTCAATTTTGGCTGTCGTCCGCAAACGAAAAATCTTTTTTTAAAATTTTTTTTCATTACCTCTTTAAAATACTTTTCGAATAGGTGGGGTTAAAAAAGTCACCCCGTCTTCGTTTTGGGATAGAACACACTGTATCTCCTACCCAAGACGATTTTTTGTGCAGTTTTTCTCAATTTTGGCTGTCGTCCGCAAATGAAAAATCTTTTTTTAAATTTTTTTTCATCACCTCTTTAAAATACTTTTCGAATAGGTGGGGTTAAAAAAGTCACCCCGTCTTCGTTTTGGGTTAGAACACACGGTATATCCTCCACAAGATGATTTTTGTGCAGTTTTTCTCAATTTTGGCTGTCGTCAGCAAATGGAAAATCTTTTTAAAAATTTTTTTTCATTACCTCTTGATAGTACCTTTCAAATAGGGGGGGTTAAAAGTCACCCACTCTTCGTTGTGGGGTAGAACACACTGTATATCCTCCCCAAGACGATTTTTTGTGCAGTTTTTCTCATTTTTGGCTGTTGCCGCAAATGGAAAATTAAAAAAAAAAATTTTTTTCATTACCTCTTGATAGTAGCGTTTCAATAGGGTGGGTTAAAATAGTCACCCCCTCTTCTTTTTGGGTATAACACACGGTATATCCTACATAAGACGATTTTTGTGCAGTTTTTCTCAATTTTGGCTGTCGTCCGCAAATGGAAAATCTTTTTAAAATTTTTTTTTTCATTACCTCTTGATAGTACCTTTCAAATAGGGGGGGGGGGGGTTAAAAAAGTCACCCACTCTTCGTTTTGGGGTAGAAGACACTGTATATTCTCCCCAAGACGATTTTTTGTGCAGTTTTTCTCAATTTTGGCTGTCGTCCGCAAATGGAAAAACTTTTAAAAAATTTTTTTTCATCACCTCTTTAAAATACCTTTCGAATAGGTGGGGTTAAAAAAGTCACCCCGTCTTCGTTTTGGGTTAGAACACACTGTATATCCTCCCAAAGACGATTTTTTGTGCAGTTTTTCTCAATTTTGACTGTCGTCCGCAAATGGAAAATCTTTTAAAATTTTTTTTTCATTACCTCTTGAAAGTACCTTTCAAATAGGGGGGGTTAAAAAAGTCACCCACTCTTCGTTTTGCTGTAGAACACACTGTATATCCTCCCCAAGACGATTTTTTGTGCTGTTTTTCTCAATTTTGGCTGTCGTCCGCAAATGGAAAAACTTTAAAAAAATTTTTTTTCATCACTTCTTTAAAATACCTTTCGAATAGGTGGGGTTAAAAAAGTCACCCCGTCTTCGTTTTGGGTTAGAACAAACTGTATATCCTCCCCAAGACGATTTTTGTGCAATTTTTCTCAATTTTGGCTGTCGTCCGCAAACGGAAAATCTTTAAAAAAATTTTTTTTCATCACCTCTTTAAAATACCTTTCGAATAGGTGGGGTTAAAAAAGTCACCCCCTCATCGTTTTGGGGTAGAATACACGGTATATCCTCCACAAGACGATATTTTTTGCAGTTTTTCTCAATGTTGGCTGTCGTCCGCAAATGGAAAATCTTTTAAAAAATTTTTTTTCATCACCTCTTTAAAATACCTTTCGAATAGGTGGGGTTAAAAAAGTCACCCACTCTTCGTTTTGGGGTAGAACACACTGTATATCCTCCCCAAGACGATTTTTTGTGCAGTTTTTCTCAATTTTGGCTGTCGTCCGCAAAT
>NC_046662.1:97845062-97849924 GCF_010883055.1 Belonocnema kinseyi
AAAAGTCACCCACTCTTCGTTTTGGGGTAGAACACACTGTATATCCTCCCCAAGACGATTTTTTGTGCAGTTTTTCTCAATTTTGGCTGTCGTCCGCAAATGAAAAATCTTTTTTTAAATTTTTTTTCATCACCTCTTTAAAATGCTTTTCGAATAGGTGGGGTTAAAAAAGTCACCCCGTCTTCGTTTTGGGTTAGAACACACGGTATATCCTCCACAAGATGTTTTTTGTGCAGTTTTTCTCAATTTTGGCTGTCGTCAGCAAATGGAAAATCTTTTTAAAAATTTTTTTTCATTACCTCTTGATAGTACCTTTCAAATAGGGGGGGTTAAAAGTCACCCACTCTTCGTTTTGGGGTAGAACACACTGTATATCCTCCCCAAGACGATTTTTTGTGCAGTTTTTCTCATTTTGGGCTGTTGCCGCAAATGGAAAATTTAAAAAAAAAATTTTTTTCATTACCTCTTGATAGTACCGTTTGAATAGGGTTGGTTAAAATAGTCCCCCCTCTTCTTTTTGGGTAGAACACAGCATATCCTTCACAAGACGATTTTTGTGCAGTTTTTCTCAATTTTGGCTGTCGTCCGCAAATGGAAAATCTTTTTAAAAATTTGTTTTCATTACCTCTTGATAGTACCGTTTGAATAGGGGTGGTTAAAAAAGTCATCCCCTCTTCTTTTTGGGGTAGAAAATACGGTATATGCTCCAAAAGACGAGTTTTGTGCAGTTTTTCTCAATTTTGGCTGTCGTCCGCAAATGGAAAATCTTTTATTAAATTTTTTTTCATCACCTCTTTAAAATACCTTTCGAATAGGTGGGGTTAAAAAAGTCACCCCCTCATCGTTTTGGGGTAGAACGCACGGTATATCCTCCACAAGACGATTTTTGTGCAGTTTTTCTCAATTTTGGCTGTCGTCCGCAAATGGAAAATCTTTTTAACATTTTTTTTCATTACCTCTTGATAGTACCTTTCAAATAGGGGGGGTTGAAAAAGTCACCCACTCTTCGTTTTGGGGTAGAAGACACTGTATATCCTCCCCAAGACGATTTTTTGTGCAGTTTTTCTCAATTTTGGCTATTGTCCGCAAATGGAAATTCTTTTTAAAAATATTTTTTCATCACCTCTTTAAAATACCTTTCGAATAGGGTGGGTTAAAAAAGTCACCCCCTCTTCGTTTTGGGGTAGGACACACGGTATATCCTTGCAGTTATGAGTTTTCTGGGTTTTTATTGCTGGAATCGCTTCGATAAATAGGGAAACTGTTTCTGGGCATTTTTTTATTATACTGGGCCATATGTGAGCTGAAAATTAAAAAAAAAATCGTCATATGACGTCAGAAACTTCAGTCCAATTATTTCAAATAATTATTATTGAAGCTGCTTCTTCTAATAATCTTTTTTACAATTTGAAGTAGTGATGCTGAGTTTAGATTTTCTATATTTCCAGATTGCTATTTCATAAAGCATGAAAAACCATTTAAGTTGTTTCTTGTGCAATGCGAACAAGTAAACTTCAAATTAACAATGCATACGAGTAATAGTGAGTCTTACTTTTTTCTCTGTACGTATAGTTAGGAATATTACATTTCTTCAGAAAATTCTTTAAATAGTATTTCCTCTTTAAAATTATTCAATAGTGATCTTTGAAATGCGAAATTCAAGTGAAAAACTCTTAGTTGCATATTTTGTAAAGCCGTTATAAGCATAAACCAAACGCCAAAATTCTTACATTGGCAAATGGATAAGGGGTATGTCTTAAAGGTCCATATTAATGGAATTTTTCATTCTACAATAAATTTCTTTATGATTTGCATAAAAAAAGCCAAGGCTGTTGCTCGTTAGCTACGTTTTAAAGGATTATAACGTTATTATACGTAACTCCTTTTTTTAATTTCGCCAGTTGTTTGTATATTTTGGATTATATACTGTATCTTTTGACAAAAAGCAGAAATAGAAGGAAAGCACAATATTTAACAACGTGGCCCAGGAAAAAATATACAAAATAAAAATGACTGTTACATATGCAAGGTACACATACGAGGGTGGTTCAAATATGATCGAGACAAATACTCTGACACGTTTATTTACTATCGAAAAAATTTACAAAAATTTACAGTTTTTCTAGGTATTTCCCCTCATAAGTTACGCATTTTGCCCACCTTTCAGGAAGTTTTTTGATGCCGGTATCGAAGAATTCCTTGGGCAACTCGGACAGCCATGTGCGCAAGAACTCCTCTACCTCGTCGTCGGTGTTGAATCTTCGACCTCCAAGGGCTTCTATCAGTGGTCCGAACATGTGGTAGTCGCAGGGTGATAAATCTGGACCGTAGGGGGGGGGGGGTGTTCTATACCTCCCACCCCAATTCCGATATTGTATCGAGCGTAAGACGCGTGGTATAAGGTCGCGCGTTATCCTGGAAGTTTAGGAACCCATCGCGCCGTTATTTTGCGATATTAAAGGTATTCGTGGATGATAGACTCTACACTACCAATACTGATGCCGAGTTTAGCCGAAATGTTTCGAAAATTCATCCTACGGTCCTCCAAAATCATTTGTTCTACGCGGCGAATGTTGTCTGGTGTCATGCTGGTTCGCGGTTGACGATCATGCGGCTTATTCTCGACGGTTTCGCGGCCATCCTTGATTGCTTTGGAACATTAAAACACAGCAGCCCTACTCAGGCACTCACTATCGTACTGATTTCGCAAACGCAGAAAAATTTCCGTGTTTTTAACGATTTTCCGCACTAAAAAACGAATGACAATACCTTGCGCAATGGCGATCGGCACTTGACGTTCACTCATGGTCGTAGCACGCGCGTGAAATATGCGCTCCCGACGAAAACTATGCTACACTCTTCGTAAGGGAACCAGCTATCACGACCCTTAAAACATACATGCGCGCCATCTACAGCGTTTGTTTCGATCATATTTGAACCACCCTCGTATATAAGAACATTCGACCTTTTGCTCATGATCTAAAGTCAGCGGAGCCAAACCTTTAAGTCGTCTATAATAATAAGTAAAGTTAATCGTCAAGGATCGAATGTTGGTATGTGACTTTTTTGTCACTTCAAAAAAATTATTGTATGCTTCCGATTATCTAGTTTGATATTCATTCATGTTATGTGCATTAACAGAAAATGTTATTCATGCAATTGTGTTCGTAAATCTATTACATTCATTGATTTGAACACTTCTCCAGTAAACATTGACATATATTGATTGAGCTGCGTGACCGTGTATACATTATATTATATACAATGATGCATAATATAATATTATTTCTTATCATACTGTCCTTCAGAAAAATTAATGAAAAATAATCAGTACTCATTAACATAAACAATTGCGAAATTGCACTGTTAATTTATTTTTTAAATTATGATTATTATCTTTGCATTTGTAGTTGTCCAATTCATTCCCTTGGACAGTATAACCCCACGTAAAATTTTTTGTTTTAGACTGTGAAGACACCTGAATACATCGACATAAAAATACGATGGAACTGTGCATGGCTTGGTGGAGCTGTAGCAACGAGCATTTACTCCTCCTTTTGCAGACCAACATGGTTGAACCCCTCCCTCACTTGTCAAACCCCTTAACCACGTTCGAATGCATGCATCTAGTCCCCTTCTATTCCTATGCCCATACCTGAACGTCGCTCCAATCCCAGTGACGAAGGACCTCCCCACTCTTAGGCGAATCTGTTGTGTGGGGTTATGCTATTATCCGGAGGGTCATTTGTACCATGCCATTATTACTTTGGTTAACATGGCGTAGACAATTATACATTCACTTATTAAATTCAAGTTGCTTATAATCACAGTATATTCATTACGGTAATTTTCTTTTTAATTGGTGAGTTACTTTTTTCTTGTTTATTTTATAGGCATTAAATTGCAACACAATTATAAGATATGTTATGACCGAACCGTAGATCTATAAAAATATTATAATTCATCATCACTGTTTGAATTGTTTAAGTACACAGATACACATATAATCATGTGTTTCTTTAAATATCTTTCACCATAAAAAGCTTTAGAGAAAACTGAAATTATTATACTCACCTTGTACAGAAATTCATAATTTAAATGAATGAATCCATGTAATGATATACGCATTTTATTTTGAAGTAATTGTAGCGAGGCTTTCTGTATATCAATCATTTATTTATTTATCATTTATTTATATTATTATATATATTTATTTATAATCATTTATTTATTTGTCATTTATTTAGTAGTCGTTTAAAACTGCCACTTAAACACACATACAGAGATTTTATTTTGAAGAAAATTACCCTGCATAAGAGATTTGGTTTACAGTTGACTGACATCTTACTTTTGCAGCATAGAAAATTGAAAATGATTTATCTAAGCATACTGAACGTAGTTGGTCTATGCTCACCAATTTTCGGTGTACCTAGACATGCCCAATTGAAACAATTATTGTAAAAGTACCTCATTAGAAATGTTTCCAGAACTGATAGAAATGAAGAAAAATTCAATGGTATTAGCAAAAAACCAAAGGCTATTAATTATCGACCTCAAAGTAATGAACCAGTGCACTGGAAAAACAAATTTTCTTAACTGAATGCCTCTGCACACGAAAATAAAATTTTTACAATTCCAACTTTTTACTGCGTGACAATTGGCTAGCTGTCTTGTCGTTATATACAATATGTTTGCGGTTGAAACCATATTAACAAAATTGACCGTTAAACCAATTAATAATTGCACCGCAAATAAATCGGTAATCTCCTTGATTATATTCTTAAGGTCATCGTGCAATTTCCTACGATTACTATACTCTTGGATATTTTTATTGAAATTCTACACAAATGAATGAATAAAAT
>NC_046662.1:97850024-97863412 GCF_010883055.1 Belonocnema kinseyi
TAAAAGAAATTTTGCCCACTTTAAAGAAATCTGATTGGGAAAATTTGTATTCGTCTCTGGGAGAGTTTTAATTGCCAATAACTTCGGGATTTTGGAGCTTCTATTTTACGAGATACAAATGCAAGTTTGGGTAGTCGTTATTGTCGTTGTTGTTGCTGCAGTATGTAAAAACGTTTGCATTTAAATAAATTATTCCATTGGATTCCCCTTTAGCGCACTTGATAAGAACATGAAAAGAAAGGACGAGTTCGTTAGCCAGCTTTTTTTGAACAAATTTTAAAAAGTTAGAGCATTTTGAAAAATTTTAAGACCACTTTTTAAAATATTTGAACATTCTTTTGACAGCTTTTTATAGGGGACCAAAATGCGAACAATTGATCCTTATTACTTTTTTTGATAAAATAAAAATTACTAAAGTTACAGCATTTTCAAAATCCAAAAAACCAAACACAAATGAAAATTTGCAGCCAAAAAAAGCGTAGTATGGGAAAAAATTCAGAGGAAATAAACGTTACTTTTTTAAGACTCTAAAAGATTGCTTGGTTTTGAAAAACAACATTAAAAATAAAAAAATTATATTTGAGTACAACGAGACCGACAATCTGAAGGACCTGGGCTCATATCCCAACGGAGCTAGAGAGCGTTTTTTCACAATCTTAAAAAATATTCAATATTTTAATAATATTGATTATGACCAAGTACACAAACAAAGTTAACATCTTAAACTAACAACGATATAAGGTTCATTAATAAGCGAGACCAAATTTATTCAACCAAAAAAGAATTACAATTTTTTTACGAATATCTTTTTGATAAGAAGCGTAGTTTTTTATCGTAAAAAACAAGATAAAAAATAAAAAAAATTATAAAACAAGGCAATAAGAATAAAACTGTTTCATTTTTTATGCATATTATGTCTGTCATGACATAAATTTATTAAAATGATACGTATTTCAGCGCAGCTAAGAGTAAAATTCAACGCAAAATAAGAAACAAATATTAGAACAATCAGGATGAATACAATCTGTACTTTATTTTGCAAAATCTCAATACCTAATCCAAGGCAGAGGTAAATAAAAAATGTATTATATTTGAAATACAGGGTTTGTCCGGAAAGTAATAGGACTGAGTCGATTTAAAAAAATTTATTGAGCCATTCGTTACAATTCTTTAAAAACTTTCAAAATAGGCTCCTTCTGCGTCGATGCAGTGCTGCCAGCACAATTTCCAAGCATTGAAGGCGTCACGGAAGCCATTCTCCGGAATAGTCTTGAGAGCCGCGGTGCATGCTGCTTGGATCCCCTCTGTCATCTCAAAATGCTTGCCTTTCATCGGCCTTTTCAGGCGAGGAAAAAAAAAGTCTGGGGGGGGGGGCACATCTGGACTGTAGGGCGGCTGCGGAAGCGTTGGGATGCCGGCCTTGGTCAGGTAGCTGTTCACAAGAAAGGCGGTGTGAGCCAGGGCGTTGTCGTGGTGCAACTTCCAGTCGGCTGCGATGTTTTGTCGCACCTGACAATTAAACGAACGTCTGGGAAATTAAACGAATACTCAGTCGATGGTCTGAGTTCAAAACTTTGCGCACACGAGTCACATTGTCGGTGTTTGTCGAAGCCGAAGGTCTTCCAGCACGGTCTTCATCGGCGACCTCTTCCCGGCCCTCCAAAAAGGCCTGGTGCCACCGAAACACACCACTTCTTGCTAAAGCAACATCTCAGTAAGCCTGCTTGATCATAGCAAACGTCTCTGTTGCAGATTTACTGAGTTTCACACAGAATTTAATCGCGTACCTCTGCTCTAACGAACGCTACATTTTTGGCTTGCACCACTCACAGAAACACGTCGCGTGAAAATGCTTGTCCTGATTCTCCAAGTGCTCGGAGACAACTGACCAGTCGCTCGTTCGTTAGCTAGGAACGCCCTCTACCAAATCCAGTCAATGCGCGCACGCTCCGAAGTACAGTCGCGGAGGAAGAAAATCAGTCCTATTTCTTTCCGGACAAACCCTGTAAACTTGTTGAGCATAATTTAAGAAATTTGATATTTTGGGCAAAATCGAGTATGAAGCACGAGATACGTGATGAGAATGTGTTCGCTAAATCCTAAATAGCTTTAACAAAAGAGAGTTCACAATCCTAAAATTACAGTTTTCGATTCCTTGATCTTTACTTTTGAAAGGTCTCTGTACGAATGTGGGAGCAATGCAAAGACCGATCGCTGCATTGTTTTTCATGACAAGTTTGAATTCACTTTTGAAAAATCTATAAAATATGGTATCTTGCTTGAGCGAAAACTTTTTTTTTCTAGTTTCAGTACAATGTTGTAAATTTTTGTCAAAATATGACAGACGTTTGCTGCATTTTCTAGGCTGGGAATTTCAGAGCTTTTTTAAAAATAACGTCCTCTTATTAATGTACACTCAATTAGATTCTACCTCGTTTAAAAAACATGTATTTTTTTACCTTGTTCGAGAGATATTAGATTTTGAAAGCCAATTTGTCAAATAACCCACAGTGTGGTGTACATACATTGCACTGCCTGGAGCCAAGGACACCCAGTGAATTAGTAATTATATTTAAGATTTTCACTTAAAAATTAATGTTAACTATTATTTAAATGATAAGGTTATTGTTTTTTTTTAATTCTTACATTTTAGTCTTAGATTAAAAGACGTTATATTATACTAACTTATTATAGTTCCAAATTACCAATAAAGCACGTTATAGACTGGAACCATAAGTTTGTTATTCTTCTTAACCCTATTTGAAGACAGATAAAACCACGTATTGTTTTGAAATAAAATTGCAAAATATGTTTTAGTCTCAATGAACGTATTGTTTGAAATATCTTTGCACCGAGCAAATTACCAACAATTTGTAAATTCTAAGATATCAGATAACCGCATGAAGAGCAAAAAGCGGCGTCTCGCACTCATCGACATATAGAAATGGACCGGTAACGCTTTGGATAGACTGAAATGGGCTCTAGAGAAAGAAAAAATATATGAGACGTACACCTGCCTAAATATTCTGTACGGTTAATAAAAAAAAGATAAACAATACATTTGAAATTTGTAGTTATAATAAATTGAATTTCAAAATAAAATTCATTAAAATAACCTGTTTCAGAGAGATTATTTTAAAAACTTGGTAACCTTAAATTCTTCTTGAAATTGGATTGAAAATGTCACAATAATAATCGTTTTGTAAGTTCAAAAATAATGTAAAAACTGTCAAAAATTTGAACATTATTTCTATAACATAAAAAATAACCATTTGTATTGCATAGGTACAAAACTTCATATGTTGAGGTTTTGTTTTTGTTGTAACATTTTTTATTATACTATATTCAATAACTTTACTTACGTATGAAACAATATCTTCACATAAACGTCTTGAGAACGCCTACAAACTACACAGACTGCCACCATTTTTTATATTTATTTACAATAAATTATAATTAAATAAATTATAAATCAATCAATTCTAAAAAGTGCGATAAACGTCAGATTATTGGGGCATTCGCGACACAAGGCATGGTCCTGTGCTGCGCCAAACTTCACCCAACGAAAATATTATCGACCAATCAGCTTTATCTAGAAAGAGATAGATCTCGTCTCATATGTTTTTTCTCTCTCTAGAGCTCATTACCGTTCTCCCCACACCATTACCGGTCTATTTCTATATGTCGATGCTCGCGCAATGGTTGCGAAGGTTGGGAGTATGCAGTTATGCACTGCATTTGATGTTAGTATTTTTCTTGATAGCAACATGATCAGCGGTGAGCGTGAATGTGTTCACTCTTTGACAAATTTAACATTTTCGCCCTTTTTATTCTATAGCGACATTTGTTGGGATAATATTCCTTTCTCTAATTGACATTAAATACCTCTAATTGACATAAAGCGGACAAAAAACCTAGATTCCAGATTCAGAAACCCCAAAAACTTATATATCTATTTTTCAGGATTTCTTTATCAGATTTTTTCAATTTGTCCGAAATCCCTAGCATACCCTGGTCAAGTCTGCTGATCAAGCTCAGATATTTTTTATTCATATACTACGCAAACGAATAAATAGAAAAACCATCCCCTCCACTCCCATAAGGGGGTTAAAAAGACAAAAAATGATAAATAAGTGTAGAGGTAGTTAATAGGGAGCTGATAGTGTATTTCGTTAAGCAAATACATGTTTGACAGCGCCGATTCTCTCCAAAAATGCGGTAAGCATGTGCTGGCATTTTCAGTGTATGAGGATGTCCGTTCACTCAGCGCCGCCACCAAGGCAAATTGAAAAATGGATTACGCCATATTTTTTTGCTTTTTTTACTAATTTCATTCGAAAAAAAATTTTTTTTGCTCTTTAAACTTCGCAGAAAAGGGTGGCGGCGCTAGCAGGACGTCCACTTAGCGCCGCCACCTACGCAAACTCACTAAAAATTATAATAATCAGATGAACAATTAGTGGAGATTTTTTGCTTTTTTTGCTCTCTGATGACATATATGAACTTTCCCAAAAAACTACCTTTAAGTCTTATTCACTTACCCCTCGTGATCAAAACCGTTTTAAAAGAGGGAAAACCACCATCAAGAATGTAAACATGATTTAGGGCACCCAATTCAATATTTGAGACTTGAAAATTTACCTTTCATTATAGATTTACCCAAAAACTACCCTTCCACGTGAAGGTATACAGCAGAACATATATATGTATGAAAAAAGTATAAAAATAAGTCAACTTAGAAAACACGGTTCGTTGATATTTTTTGGCTCATTTTTTTCTCGCCAATGATATATAATACGTTTCTCAAAAACTACCTCCAAGTCATACATACCTACTCCTCGTGAACAAAAACGTTTTAAATTTGGAAGACCACCTTGAACAATGTGAAAATGATTTAGAACTCCAAATTATTTACATTACACTTGAAAATTTGCCTCTCATTATAATTCCCCGTTAAAACTACCCTTCTGCATGAAAGTATGCAGCAGAACGTATATGTGTATGAAAAAATCATTACAAATAATAAACCATAAAAAACACTTTTTATTAATAATTTTTTCTCTCTAATTATATATATTTCGTACCCCAAAAAGTACCCCTAACTCATGCATATCTACCCCTCATGAACAAAAACGTTTTAAAAGTTGGAAGACCACCTGGAACAATGTGAAAATGATTTAGAACTCCAAATTATTTACATAACCGTTGGAAATTTATCTCGCATTATAATTTTCCTGAAAACTACCCTTCCATGTGATCGTATACAGCAGAACATATAAACGTATGAAAAAAGCATTAAAAATAATATAACTTAGAAAACACGGTTCGTTGATATTTTTTCGTTCATTTTTTGCTCGCCAATGATATATAATACGTTCCCCAATAACTACCTCTAAGTTATACGTATCTGCCCCTCGTGAACAAAAACTTTTTAAAAGTTGGAAGACCACCTTAAACAATGTAAAAATGATTTAGAACTAATGTATAACTTAGGGGTAGTTTTTAGAGAAAGTGTTATATATAGGCGGAGAGCAGAAATGAGCGAAAAAATATCAACTGACACTGTTTTCTAAGTTTTATTGTTTTTCATTTTTTTTTCATACACACATACGTTCACGTTGAAGGATAGTTTTTAGGGAAAACTATAATTAGAGGAAAATTTTCAAGTGTCAAGTAACTAACTTGGAGTTCTAAATCATTTTCACATTGTTCAAGGTGTTCTTCCACCTTTTAAAACGTTTTTGTTCACGAGGGCTAGGTATGCATGACTTGGAGGCAGTTTTTGGGAAACGTATTATATATCATTGGTGAGGAAAAAATTAGCAAAGAATATCAACGAACCGGGTTTTCTAAGTTGTATAATTTTTATGCTTTTTTCATATGTTTATATGTTCTGCTGCATACTTTCATGTGGAAGGGTAGTTTTTAGGGCTCTTATAATGAGAAGGAAATTTTCAAGTGTCATTTAATTAATTTGGACTTGTAAATCATTCTTACATTGTGCAAGGTGGTCTTCTAACTTTTCAAACGTTTTTGGACACGAGGGGGTTTTTATGTATGTCTTAGAGGTGGTTTTTGGGAAACGTATTATATATAATCGGAGAAAAACAAAAGCGCAAAAAAATATCAACGAACAGTGTTTTCAAAGTTTTATTATTTTTAATGCTTTTTTTCATACATATATATGTTCTGCTGTATACCTTCACGTTGAAGAGTAGTTTTTGGGAAAAACTATAATGAGAGGTAAATTTTCAGGTCTCAAGTATTGAATTGGGTGCCTTAAATCATGTTTACATTCTTGATGGTAGTTTTCCCTCTTTTAAAACGGTTTTGATGACGAGGGGTAAGTGTGTAAGACTTAGGGGTCGTTTTTTGGGAAACGTTATATATGCCATCAGAGAGCAAAAAAAAGCAAAAAAATCTCCACTAATCGTTGATCTCATTATAATAATTTTTAGTGAGTTTTAGTAGGTGGCGGCGCTGAGTGGGCATCCTGCTAGCGCCGACACCTTTTTCTCTTAAGTTTGAAGAGCAAAAAAAAAATTTTTTAGCATGAAATTAGAAAAAAAAGCCAAAAAAATATGGCGTATTCCATTTTTCAATTTGCCTTGGTGGCGGCGCTGAGTGGACGGACCTTATTCGAGAGATTGGCAGGGGGAAAGTGCGAGGGCAAGGGTGGCCCGTTTAGGGTGGAATCGACTTATTATTGTTAGCAGACACTTATAAAAATTTTGTTACATTTTTTTGACCCAAAAACAAATTCGGCCAAAAAGCGCCCAAATGAACCCAACTCCTTTTAAACATTTTTACCGAATTTTCTTATTCTATGCAGTGTTCCTTTACTAAAGCTATTAATAGATTTCAGTTTTGTGTATGAATAGTATTCCAAATCATTATGAAAATTATTTTTATATTTTTCAAATCTTTAAAAATCGTTCTATATCATTTCAGGTAAACATTATACTCACACACAGGACATTTATTGCCGTCATAAGTGATCTGCTCAAATAGTCAGTAAGCACATCATTATTTTCTTTACTTTTAGAGTAAAAAGAGTAACTTATTCCTAAAATTATCCCAGTTCAGTATTTATATCAAAACATAATTTAATTCAGTTAAAAAAATTTTTTTTCATTTTGTTTCTAAGTTGTGAAAAAGAAAATACGCAAAATATCTTCTCGCGCACTTGTCGCGAATAGTAAATTTAAATTGAAATTTAGAGAGAACATTTTTAAACAAAATATTGCCGACACACTTCGTGCAAAAAGTTCTTTTTTCACAAACAAGCTCAAATATATTATGTATCCCAAAATCAGTGAAAAAATATATTCAAAAACGTTAAGTTATGGAAAATGCCTGAATAAAAAGAATTTAAATGGAACATATGTTTCTAAACAACTGGTAATCAGCTAAATAGAAACACACACATAACGAAGGAAAACAGAGAGAGAGAGAGAGAGAGAGAGAGAGAAATAGGAAAGAGACTAGCAAAACCATCCTCTCCCTCTTTTCCGTTTTCTTTCTGCATCGCGTTGATACTACTTTAGGAACAACATGTTTCGACACCAGTTCCTATCTCCTGGTCAGAGTGTTTTTTATAGGAGAGTAAGAGTAAATATTCCTACCATATACTTAATATAACTTTTATCGGCAGGTGCCATCTCGGCAGGGCGAAAAAAAAATGTGCCATCTCGGGTGGCGAAACATGGAAGCTTAAGAATCCCATATAAATAGTATTGGGAACACCTTATCATTTGGCCACGTCGATATATGTATATATGAGTTCAAAGTTTCTTATTATTTTTTTATCATAATGGAATTTACATTTTTCATTTTTTAGTATATGTGTTAATCCTTCAGATTTTCGAACTCTTTTGTCTAGTTTTATAATTGTTTAAAGTCATAATCATTAGAATTATTACAATTTTCTGAATAAAATGAACACCATTCTTTAAACATTTGAGATTCATATGTATCACTTAAGTTGAATTGAAAAAAATCAAGACTTAATATAGTAAAAAATCTATTAATTAAGGTTGATTTCAAATAGGAGTAAATTATTATCACTCTTTGCAAAATACTTTGTATACAATATTCAGGAATTCTGCATTATAATGTATCATGATATAAAATGAGAGAATGTTTTGAAATTCTGAAGTCAAATTGAAATAAATCGTAAAAACAACATGTAAAATTCATATCCATCACAAATACATTCGTTGATTACTCAGTTTAATGTTTTTATACTCTCTTAGCTTCCCCTAATTTTGAAATATATAGGGCCATAAAACAATAAGTCGAAGCAGAGATAGCAAAGCTTTTTCAATTATTTTACATAATTATGGGTAGAGTCTTGCATTGTAGAATTCCAATGTGTAGAATATATTTGCGTAGAATTACTACAGTCTTTTTAAAGTAATATTAATTCACAGCTTAATGTAGTGGCTGTTGTGTCTCTTATTTATTCCAGATAATATCTATTTTTTAACGAAGTGACTGGACTATATTATTAAATTGCAGACTCACTTTTTTCCATTAGTTACAATTTTTATATTTTATTTTTATACGGCGTCACTAGACTGTAATTAAATCTCCATAAGTATAAAATTAATAATTTACACTTGCACTATGAATATCTTGAATGGCTATTTTATTGTCTTATTCTGAAATAGCAATGCAGCGCGACAGATAAAAAAGTTTTGATGCACAATTTCGAAGTGATTTTTAAAATCGACAACACATCTACATTTTTTGAAAATCACCCTTAAGGGCATGTGACAGTCTAGCACGTTACCAATCATTACATGATCTCATATTCTGCGGCTTTATGATTCGAAAAACAGATAAACTGTACTGAAGTTTTGAAAAATAGTTTAAAATATATAAGGGTAAATTTGTCTGGGCCATTTTTATTTTGTTAAATAATGCAATTTTATAAATTACATTTTATCTATTGCTCAAAAGTCATGTTCTCAGAACCATTCCAAATAAAAAGTTAATAAAACTGCCTTATTTAAATAAAATTAAAAATTAAAATCCATTATAACAGATTTTTTACCAATTTGCTGCTTTTACCCCTCTCCATGGTTTATTCAATACAATTTAATTACTTACTTCCCTAGCCACTAGAATTGCCAAATAATTACTTTTTAAAAATGAAAAGAGACAAAATTAAAACAATGTGGAACATGCAACAATGCAAATTCTTGAAAATTATAACTTATAAACCCTCTAAAACTTTTTTTTGGCATCGATGCCGATTTTCGAGCCAGCACGGCCGCCAGCACCTTCACTGCAGAACACTGATAGAATTTGAAAAATTAAGCACGCCAGAATTTTTTGGATTTTTTTGGGCTGTCAAAAAGTGTAAAAGTTAATTTTGAAAAAACCCCTATCTTTTGAAAACTACCCTTAAAATAAAATATGCAATTAAACTTAATTTAAACATACCGACGAGTCCAAGTGACAAGGCGCCATCTCGGTAGGATAAAATAAAAAAGTGGTATCTCTGGTGGCGAAACATGGAAGCTTAAGAATCTCATATGAATAGTATTGGGAACCCCAACGCCCTCTGAAGCAGGGAACCTTTCTATCTGGTTCTGCCGATATGACACCTTGTCATTTGGATAAGACGATATAACAATTTAGGGCTTTTTGTGCTCTTCTTTGGCACCAATCCCGATTTTCGGGCTCTTTTATTTTTTTCCAAAAACCGGATTTTTTGGCGGAGATGCTGGCCGCCAGTACCTCCATTACATAAAATTCGAAAAAATTAACAGCGCCAGAATTTTGGGCTTTTTTGGGCTCTCGAAAACCGCAGAAATTAATTTTCAAAAAACAACCCCTGGCTACTAGAAGTTACACTTAAAATAAGTTACGCACCTAGCCTAAATGTAAGCATATCCGAATATATTGCTATTTTTGAGCTCCCAAAAACACTTTAAATTATTTACAAAAATCAACCCTTAAAAAATACCTTAGAAAAATATTTTGAATAAGTACGAGAAAAAATATACCGCAGGTCTAAGCTACGTTTGAGTTTATTAAAAGTAACAAATTATATTGTCCGAAAACAACCCATAACAATAAAAGCTACTGCGGCATTAAGAGACATCTGTTTGCTGCAGTACGAACTTTTTTGCATTGATAGGTCCCAATTACCGACTGAAGAGCGGGAGCTGGTCAGCGAGAGTACTGGCAGTGCTGGTATAGTGAATTAAACGGGGAGAAAATTTCCAGAAGAACACGACCAAAGATATGATAACCTAGATGCGGAAAGTGGTAGCGGAGTGGAGGGGAATATATATATAGCTACTACTTTCGTCGGGTGTAACAATCGATGATTGTTCATTATCCTTGAGTTGCCCGCTAGAGGCAGCATCTCCTTGACATCTTTAATAGCGGGAGCTATTTAAAAATGAATAAAAGATACTTTTATTTATAAAATGAATTAAATAATATAATCCTTTAATTTAACTAGTTTTAATGGTTTCAAGTTAATATATTGAGAGGGACTTGGTGTTTCTAGAGAGCGAACTGACTCAGTAACATAAGAAATTGTTTAGTTTGATAAAATAATTTAGATTACTTTTATGTTATGCATGTCTTTTGAACGAAATGACTGTTGCTATAGGTTTTATTTTCAGCCTAGTATGAACTACGAAAATATAAACCCAGAGAGTGTGATTAAAGTTAATTAAATAAAATCAATTAAGTAAAGGAGTCTTTTGAGACGATAGAACCCTGAGTGAGAAATCTTGTTCAAAATAATGAAACAAATAAAGAGAGTATTGTTGCCAACTAGTTTGAACTAGAATTTAATAATTTTTTAATAGGCACTAGAATAGTAAAAAAAAATTTTTTTAATTTATTGCCATGAACTATTTGACATTTTTCATAGTGAAGCATGAAATGAGATTTTAACCTAAATTCGTGAAACGTGCTTATTGGCAGTTTCTTTAAAAGTAACTTGGTTTAACTTTACGTGACAATTCGATGAAAACATTAGATCATATTCTAGTTCGGTTGGGGGTACAAATTTGAGTTTTGATTGGTGTGATGTATGGAAATGAATGGGAGAAGGACTGCGTGGGAAATGAATGGATCGATAGGCAATCCAGCTGCCTGCAGACTTCATAAATTTTCAAGAGCAGATCTTGACTTACTCGCGCCGCGGAATCTGTGTTCGTTCGTTCCAAATTTACGTCGAATTGGACTTAGAACTTTTTGTCAAATTGATCAAAGTGAATATACCAGATGCTTTACATTTTGACTCATCATCCTTTTTACTTAACACTATAAAATTATTCTTATAGTAATAGTAATAGGATTTAGAAAATTGGTTTCATCATTAATTTCATCAAGTCGGAAATTGGACGAGGAGGGTTTTTACCATTGTTATGGGATGAACTCACCCACTGATAATAATATCAATTCAAAATATAATTATTTTCGCGCCATAATTATCCCAGATTGTCACACGGGTGCGTAGCTACTGCCCTCTTCGTACTAACTTGCTTCTCCTTTCTCTGTAGGTAAAATCTTTGATCTGAGGGTAGGATGTTAAATCTATATTATCCGTTACGCCTCGCAGCAAATCCTGGCTTTAGCAAATATTTCTCAAAACACTGATAAAGTAGAAGCAGGGATTTTTACATGATTTACAAAATAACCAATAACTATAACATTTTAATACTTTTGCAATTTTAATCCTTATTTTATTTGTGAAATTAAAGACACAGAAATTAATTTTAATGCTAATTTTGCAATTAAGTAAATATTTATTTTTTGAATTGTTATTACACAAATCCGGTCTATTAAGTGTAATAAATATAAATGTTTATTTAAAATGGATAAAGAAACATGTATTACATTTTTATATCCTTACAGCAATTTTTTATTAAATAATTTAATACAATTTAATCATTATTGATCCTAGATTAGAAGTAAACGGCACCAACCGATTCTATGTATAAAATAACTCCATAAACTTGTACTTAGTTTTAACTATTATTCGAAACTTTTTTTTTCTTTATAAATGTATAATTTTTAAGGTTGCAGTATTTTAAATTAAAACTTTGCTATTATTACGCTAGGATAAAAATCAAATAATTTCCGAATTTATTCAATTCATCTCTTAAGTGAGGGACGCTTGCAAAGTTAGAATAAATCGTGTTTAAACGATTTCCACGATTTGAGACATACTCAAGCCGACAATGAAGTTTTAAATATGGTGTCTGTATATCGCTGTGAGTATCATAACTCTGTCTTATTTCTCAAAAATACTATGCTAAAAATCCTAAAAAATTTATTCTATGCTTTTTTTTTTGTTAGGATTTGTGATTTCGGTTTTATTTATCGAAATTTCTATATAAAAAAAGAAAATGCAAAGTTTCGGCAAAACCACGTGAGATACGGAAAAAAGTTGTGCGGATGAATTAGCTTTTAAAAAGTCCTCAGAAATTTAAAATACTATTTTAAATCATTGAAATTTGGAACCAAACATACATTTATGATGGGACTTGCAATTTTTATTTTATTTATCAAAATAATATGTAATCTGTCGAAAATTCAAATTTTGAGCCAAATGACGCGAAATAAAGGGAAAAATTTTGAAAGAAATTTCAGCTTTTAAACATTCTTGCAAAATTTCGTTAAACCATTTTTCGATAGAAGTCGTCCTTTTTAATTTGTTTGTCAAAATGGATATGCATATGCAAACATATCAAATTCGAAAACATAGCAAATTCCAATATTACGTCAAAAAATAGACGCAAAATACGTTACAAGTCTAAAAGAAGAATTGTAGGAGCATTCGTTTTACTCATCAAAAGCGCTATGAGAAAAATTCCTATTTTTAGCATAACAGCCTAAAGAGTTTTGAGGAATGTAATCTTCAATTATACTTAATAAGGTAGAAAATCTAGACTGAGGATGCATAAAACACTGCGATGTGAAAGAGATTTTTTCGCTGAAGTTTAATTTAAGCATTTCGAGTGCATAGAATAAATATCCGAGCGCGAAACACGAGGTAACACAATAGGTATTTCAATCATAATTGTCTCAACAGCAGGTAAAGAGAAGTAGCTATTATACAATGCCTTGCCAGGGTGGAAATTTAAGTCGAGGGCTGGTCGAGGTTTCTGGGCGGAATCTGGCCAGCATCGTCACGCTACGGTGGCCAGCGTCCGGCTATGGAGCATGGCTGGAAGCTGGCCGGGGAGCACGACCGTGGCCCGGACAGGATCAATTGGCGCTTTACTAGATTTAAATGATTCGGGTTTCATTTGTATAAAAACCATCTGTCACTAAATTATGGGATCAATTTGATTCCTTTTACATTCTCATCAGAGAAGGTATTAGATTTGTGTAAAATTTGGCCCCCCCCC
>NC_046662.1:97863512-97868742 GCF_010883055.1 Belonocnema kinseyi
TATGTATGCATGTATGTATGTATGTATGTATGTATGTATGTATGTATGTATGTATGTATGTATGTATGTTGTTTGTCTGTCTGTGAGCTCGATAACTTTTGAAAAAAATTAATTTATTAGATTGCCATTTGGTATACTCGATTAGTGTCCTAAACTAAAGGTCAAGTTCGTTAGCCAGCCATTTTGGATGAAAATTCAAAAAGTGGGCACATTTTGAATATTTTTGAGACTACTTTTTTAAAAATTCAAAATATCTCTGTCGGTTATTCATAGAATTCAAAAAATTTAACAATTTAACCTAATGACTTTCTTTAAAAAAGCAAAAATGACTAGAGTTATAGCAATTTCAAAATTCAGAAAAACAAACTAAAATGTACAATTTAAGCCGAACAACGCATGATACGAAAAAAAGTCTGGAGAAGAAAAACGTTGCTTTTTGAAAGCTCTACAAGATTATAATAACAACTTTTTCAATTTGGTCAAAAAGCTGAAAATTTAAAATTTAATCGTACAGAAAATTTTTGAAACCACATTTTTTCAAAATCTACAAATTCTATGCATAATTGTTCGTAGTAGTTCAAAACTTAAAGAAGAGCATTTTCAAAAGAGCATTTTGTCAGAGCATTTTCAAAATCCGAAAAACAAACTAAAATGAACATTTTAAGCCAAACAACGCATGATATGAAAAAAGTCAGAAGAAGAATATCTTTGCTTTTTAAAACCCCTACAAGATTATGATAACAACTTTTATAATTTGGTCGAAAAGTTGAAAATTCCAAATTTGATCTTACCAAAAATGATTGAAACCACATTTTTTATGATTTAAAAATTCTATGTACGGTTTTACATAGTACTCAGAAACTCAAATAATTTATCCTCATGACTTTTTTCTATAAAAAGAAAATTATCAGACTTAGAGCATTTTCAAAATCCAAAAAAATAAACTAAAATGAAGATTTTAAGCCAAAAAACGCATAATATAAAAAAAGCCAGGAGAAGAAAAACTTTGCTTTTTGAAAGCCCTACAGGACTATGATAACAACTTTTTTAATTTGGTCGAGAACTTGAACACTCCAAATTTGATAGTACCAAAAATAATGAAAAATCCTAAAATTCAATTTTTTGGTCAAACTATGCAAGATACGCAAAAAAATGAAAAAGCTTAAATTGCGCGCCCTTGAAAGAACTACAAATTAAGAATGAATCACTTTTCGATATAAGCTACGAGAAAAAATGAGACAAAACTTGTTCATCCAAAAAAGAGCTATAATTTTGTATAGGACACTTAGTTTTTGCTTTAGTCGTAAAAAATAACATTCTAAATAAAAATATTAAATTTGTTTGAAAAAACGACACAAGGTATGAACTTAAATTAACAGACTAAAGTTGTTCGCCTAAACAGATCGATAAATTTATTATTAATTATTTTTCGATAGGTTGAGTAAATTTTCTTTTAGTCGTAAAACATAAGATTAAAAATTAACTTTTTGGAAAGAGCACAGAAAAGACGAAAGAGGACATAGGCTCCTATATAGGACCCTATATAGTTTCCTGTATTAGACTCTATACACATGCGTAGTAGTTTTTTTAAATCGTAAAAAACAACATTAAAAATAAAAAATTATAAAAGCAAGGCAATAAGAATTAGTATGATGCAATTTTTATGCATATTATCACAAAATTACAGCAGTGGATGTTTTGAGTCTTAATTTTTAACTGTTTGCAGCAAGCATTTGCGAAACTGTGAAGACTGAGGGCGTAGCGCGAGTTAAATATATAATCGAGCGCGAAGCGCGAGAGCCAACAGTCGCGCGGCCTAGGCGCGCTCAAACTTGCGAGCTAAGCGATGTATGTATAAAGTTCCACGTAGTCAGCACACAGAAAGCATGAACTATTTGCACGTAGTCGTTGAGAGATAAAAAAGTATTTAAAAAATAAATATTGAATGATTGCGATTATTTTGACTTTAAATATTAACAGTCCTGATTAGAGTAAATACATACAATAACATTTTTAAACATTATATTACAAATGAAATTCCTGACGCTACGGGGTATCGAACCTACATATTTATGCCTAAATGAAATGCCTAGCAGTCGAGAGTTCTAACCACTGCGCTAAACCGGCAAGTTGAAATTCGTTGAAAAAGCCATCCTCATAAGCTACAGTTCAGAAAAGTTTAAGTAACAAAATTTAAGTCCTCTTTTTCTAATTATTTATTATTATTCGACGTTGTGTAAATGTAAAATACACGAGCTTTTAACAGGAATATCAATAAAATACATTTTAAATAAATAATTTAAAACGATTACAATTTTTCTCCGGGGTTATTTTTTCTGGTTGTAGACTACTGGACAACTTTTTACAATGGCATTCGATCATAATATTTGCCCGATCAGAGCCCAGTCAGCCCCCGACTGGGGTTTTCACATAAATTTTGCCTAGCGAGTCTCCGACCAGCGCACGGCTCAGCTCTTAAAAAACAAACATAGCCCGGCTAGTCCCCGACCAGAAACCTTGTTGTACTATGGCTAACCCGGGCTATTTCCACACGGGTGAAGGCTGCAGTCCTTTTAAACTTTAAACCATCATTAGAGATAGGGGCGTGAAAGTCTTGAATGGAAATTTTCGTTTTTCAGTTTTAAAAATTTCGAAATTTTATATCAGTCATTCGATAAGTAAAACCAAAATGGCAAGTCCTATCCCAAAAGTGGCTGAAAAAAATGTTGTAGAACCTTTTAAAAGCTGCAATTTCCCCACATCGAACTGTTTTTCGCATCTCGCGTCGTTTGGCTAAAAATTTCAATTTGTTTCTTTTTTCATAATATTTTCGATGAATAAGACCATAATGACAAGTCGTATAAAAAAATGGTCGAAAGTAATTTTGTAGCAATTTTCAAAAGCTGAAATTTCTCGATAAGACTTCTTCTCGTATTTTACGTCATATAGCTCAAAATTTGATTTTTAAATAGTATTTTCGATAAATTAAACCAAAATATCAAGTCTTATTTGGAAATGGTTGATAAGAAAATTATGTCTTTCAAAAAGTATTATTATTCCTTTTAACTTTTGTACGCATCTGTCGTCGTTTGACTTAAAATTTGAATTTTCGATTCTCATACTAATACTTACTAAATTATAAATGATGAAAGTGTAAAAAAATTGGAAAGTACTTCCTTTCAAATAACATTAGTACCGCATTCCTAGGATTTCAAGCTAAATGAAATTGCATTTTCAACAAAAGAGTTGAGTTTTATAGCTAAATAGGCAAAGGTTTAAAAAAAATTCGGGTTTCTTAAACCGTAAAGTTGAATTTTCAAACAAAAGAGATAAATTTTCCACAAAATAGTTGAACTTCGAAACAAAGCAATTAATCTTGAATGAAATAGTTGCACGCAAAACCAAATGGTTGAAGTTTCAAGAAAAAAGTTTCATCTTTTACCAATCTCTTTAATTTTCATGCAAAAAAGATGACTTTTCTACCGCAACAAATAAATTTCCAAACAAAAAGGATAAATTCTCTATTTAATAAACCATATGAATTTTCAACTAAAAAAGATGGCTTTTTTACAAACAATCGATTTTCCATACTATAGTACAATTTTCATCAAAATAATTATATTTTTCACAAAACAGTAGAATTATCAAACGAAAGAGATGTATTCTAAACCCTCACTATATTTGTAGACTTTTGAAATATAAGGAATTAACTTTAGTGAAAATTTTGTTTGTTATGAAAAACAAACAATACATGTCTCATCTTTTGCATTGTAAAAAATAGATTTGAGCCACAAAAAATTTCGTTACATCACAAAGACCAGTCTGCCCGGATTTAATATTTGAAATCGGTATTTTTTATCTTTAAAAAAAGAGCTTTTTTATATTTAAGCTTTTTCCATTTTTTGTCTTAATCAATCAATATAACTCAATGCACCTGAAAACTCGCCAATAATTATATATACTTAATTATAGATACATGTATTCCGATTTTTTAAATTTATTAACTATACATATATTACACCTGGGATTGCTATACAATATGCATAGGTCTAACTGTACATCTTATAGCTTATGTGACTAATGTTAAAAGTGTATTAGAGATTACTTTTAACCATTAAAAAGATTAAAAACAAAAATGTCACTATCAAAAATCTAAAATAATATTCTTCAATACAAAGAAAAGTTCTGTTAATGAAAGAAATATATTCACTAGCTTTCAGTCTAAAAAAAGTTTATTTGATGGAAGTGTCTTCAAGTAGCGAAAAAATCGGTTAAATCGAAATTTTGGTAGAAGTAGACCCTTTTCCACCTCCATTTGTACCAAAAAATCCACCTTTTTGTACCGAAATTTCAGTACCTGTAGCCACAGTCTTATTTGATTCAAAGACAATTCTTTAGTTCAAAGCAATCATTTTGTGTTTGAATACAGATCTTTCTTTAATTGGAGATGATTTTCTTCAGTTGGAAGAATATTTAGGCTGAATAAAGAAAATTATTATTTTGATATATTCATGAATATTCACAGTTGAAATTAAATGCAATTTTGTTCAACTTTGATTAATATTTATTTGTTTAATGATTGCCCATGACCTGATATTGGCATTTGATATTCTAATGTGGGTCTTTCTCATGTTTGATTTCTAAAACAAAAATAACGTAGCACTATTTCATTTACAACTTTTTACAATAACTTAGATTTACAGACATTCTTAATTTTGAAATTATACAGTCTAATTTAAAAAAATTTTAAATGAAAGTGATTTGACTTAGAAAATATGACAACTTCAAGTCGATTGTGTTTAAAATTGTGCAATTTTAAAGGTTGGGTTTCAAACGTCTTGAAGTTACAAACATTATATTTAATTATAATCTTTACTGTAAGAATATTTCATGAAAGACATCTAATTATCTCTCCAAAATATTAATTGCGTTTCATAATTTTAGAATGTCATTTTCGAGTTTTATGGTTTTTTCTTATAAGTTGAGAAATTGACATTATCGAGAAAAAATTCCAATACCATTTTTAAGATAAATATATTATGTACATATTTAGAAGTTAAGAATACATCACAATATTTCAATTCTTTTCGCAATATTGTCTTAAATAAATTAAAAAAATAGGTAATCTTGGGGACTTAATTATTTAATGACAATGCACAATCCTAATCACTCGGTGGTTCAATAAGATCTAGAAAAAAATAAATATTACATACGAGGTCGCTCAGAATAT
>NC_046662.1:97868842-97881414 GCF_010883055.1 Belonocnema kinseyi
ATTTCTCTATAATCAAACCGAAGGGCCTATACCAAAGCCACTGAATGCGTCCTCGGGTTGCGGATAGAGGGTCCCTGTACACCCGAAGAATTACAGGCCAATCACTTTCCTGAACAGACACTCGCCATTCCGACGGGAACTTTTGCGGCAAACCTGTAGATTGAAAGTACAAGGTCATTCATGTATTTTACATGGACGCTCTTAAGATCTATGCTAAAAACAAAGAGCAACTGCATCCAACTCTAGGGATTGTCGAACGATATACTAAGGAAATAGGAATGGAATTTGGGTTAGACAAATGCGTCAAGGTTTATTTGAAACGAGGAAAACTTAATGGCATCCCTGAAGACCCTGAGCTCGTCGATAGAAGCGCTATACGACACATTTGCACTGGAGGGACTTTTGCATACCTGGGCGTGCCACACAGCCGCATATAGGATGTGACTTCTATAAAGGATAATCTCTCAAGCAGATACCAACGTCTCATCCGGCAGATTTGGTCTTCCGAACTGTTGGCGAGGAACAAAGTATCTGCAACGAACATGCTTGCCGTCCCAGTAGTACTCTATTCATTTGAAATGGTATTATGGACGCGGAACGAGCTCAGATCCATTGATATCGGGACACGAAAGGTTATGTACATGAACAAAAGCATGCATCTAAAGTCTTCTGTTCCTTGACTCTACATCTCACGCCGTGAAGGTGGTCGCGGAATATTGAGTCTTGAATGCCTTCACAACAGGATTATTCTGCGTACAGCCCATAGAGTCACAAATGGAAAAGACCCTCTTATTAAAATGGTCAGGAAGCACGAAGAAGTGGGCAAAGGAGCCTTTTTGTACAATTCAGCAGACGAGGCTGCTGAAACATTCGGGCTTAACTTCAGTATTAGGGGTGAGCAACATGTGTCAAATCTTATCTATCTCGAGTACTCACTCCTGAAAGCTCGGATTAAGAAAGCAACATAGAAAAACTTCCGTGAACAGCTCTTGGATAAGAGGATGCACGGTATCTTCCACAGAAATGTGGAGGATGAGTCAATGTCGTGTGAGCTAACTATTGCTTCCCTTAAATCGCCCGGATTGAAGTCTGGCACGGAGGGTTTCATTTTGGTATGTCAAGACGGTGTCTTTTCCACCTTAACATACCGTCGCTACATTTTGAGCAAGACATTCCCGATGATAGCTGCAGGGCGTGCTATGCACACGCCGAGGCAAAATGCGGCACTAAGAATGCTTTATTACCATCACTGTCACTCTTACGGCATCAACCTTAATATCGCTCCTCTAAATGCTCGTAGGGGGATCAAATCAATTGTCGAGAATGAGAAGTGCCGCATATACTGACAATTTATATTTTCGACAATTCTTTCTGTTGCACATTCGAGGTCTGACATGGTTCTTCTTGACTTCGAGAAGCTAACCATGTTCGTTATTGAATTTTCGGCGCTAGCTGACAAAAATATCATAGTCGAAATATTCTGTCAAACTAATCGTCTTTATCATCGGCGCTCTTAGAGGTGCCAAGATTTCACTGGTTAGTTGCCTGAAAAGCATTCCTGCGTTTGAATAATATGCTAAAACACTTGCGGGAAAAATGCAGAAGGCGTTTGTCCTTGGGACAAACTTTTAATTATATATATATCAGCAATTATTATTAAATTTGATATTTTCGGCGTTGCTGGTAATAAATAAACTACTAAAATGCTAAATTTAAAAATGGCGGATTCAAAATGGTGCCCAAAAAATAAATTTTTTAAATGGTGGATAATGTTCGTTTTAATATCATAATATCATTTTAGTATTACTTTTAGAACCCCATTTTCAATAATACTTATTATTATTATTTTAAAGATATCAATAGCGAGTCCAATGATGCGGATTAAAAAATGTTGTATAAGGCCAACGCCAACTCGATCTTTTAAACTCTTCTGTGACCATAAGATTTTTTAGCCACGAACTTTATAAACCAGATATAGTTTTCAGGGTTTGAGGCATTGCTGATTTCAAATTTACCATTACTTTGGTCAAATGAATTTGTTTAAACAAATTATTGCGCAATTAACTAATTTTGCAAAACAAATACAAGAATCAGATTGAATGGAAAAAGTTGCATCCGGAATAGTTCTTCTGTGTCTTAAATTAAGCTTTTTGATAAATTACTTAATGAATAATTAATTTGGTAAATTTAATAAAACTGTTTATGCTCATAAGAAAGGCAAACCCTTAAAACTATATCTGGTTAATATATTTCGTGGCTAAAAAATCTTATGGTCACAGAAGAGTTTTAAAGACTGAGTTGGGGATGGCCTACTTATTATACAACGTTTTTATATCCGCCATATTGGACTCGCTATTTATATTTTAAAATAATAATAATAGTTTTTTAAAACAAACATTATAACGATATTACGATATTAAAACGAACATTACATACAAATGTAAAAATTTATTTTTCGGCCACCATTTTGAATCCGCGGTTTTGAAATTTAGCATTTTAGTCATTTATCTATTGCCAGCAATACCTAAAATATCAAATTGAATAATAATGTCGGGTTTCTCATTGTTCTTTCACTTTAAAAATGGCAAACCTGGAAAGTATGTCAAAAAAACACGTTTTTTTAGATATTTTGGTCCGCCGCTTTGGAAAAAAAGTAATTTTGAAAAAATTTGAGATGAAAGTACACATGTTAAAGATAATCTTTTACAAATTTGGAGTAAAAAAAACAACCCGTTTATGAGATATTAAGGTGGCTCGATTGACATGGAATTTCCGATATACAGGGTAGACACGCTGGGGCTTACATACATGGCGAACTTGATGCTACCAGAATTGCACAAGTGCAGAGAAGAAGCCATTGTACAGGGATATTTTCATATTTCGCACCTCTAAAGTTGCATTCGGATCGACCAATCGGTCAAGTCCGTGCATCTTCGGATCAAGTTTATCATAGTTTCCATGGTTGCGTTCGAAACTTCAAATGGATACAAGTTTCAAAAAAATATAGGTTATGTTATGTAGTAATTACAAATAATAAAAGTGTTTCATTGATAATTAAGTGAGACCTGTGTACTGAGAAGTAAACGTCAATTATTGTCCGTGCCAATAACATTATGGAATGTCTGCTGAGTGACAAATACTATAAAATAGTAACAATATTCTGCGATCCCAATGGGCGAAGAGGGAATTGTGTTTAACGCTTATTTGCGGCAAAAAAGGTATGTTATGAATATATAGAATACGTACTAAGGGCATGTGACACAGCTAAATACATATATTACCGACCTTACTTTTTCAGTTCACTGAATGTTTTCTTGAACAAACATTTTTAAATCAATTTTCAAATAAAAAAAAACAAATTTTTTAAAAATAGATAAATTTTTAAGGAAAAAGGATAACATTATCAGTTTAATAAATAAATTCACAAAAACAATTTTTTAGCAAAATAGTTTAATTTCCAAAAAAATATGTGAACTTTTAACCATTTTATACCAAAAGAAAAGAAGTTTTGCCAAAAAATGCATTATCAACCAAAAAAATGAATTCTTAATTAAAATAGATGAATTTTTAAACAAGAAAAATAATTTTCTACAAAACAAAATTAATACTTTAACTGATAAAGGTCAATTTTGAACAAAAAAACAATAACAAAGTCATTAAGTTTTCAAAGACAAATAAATTTCAACCAAAAATGATACACTTAAATTTTCAGTATGACAAAATGGTTTTTCAAATTTAAAAAGCGAATTTTCAACTGAAAAGTTAAATTATTGAATGAAAAATCGATTTTCAAACGAGAATAATAATTTTGTATTAGAAAAGGATATATTTTTACCAAAAAAAGAATTTAAAAAGGAATTTCAACAAAATCGTTAAATTTTGATCTTTAAAAATAAATATTGAAACGAAAAAAATCCTTATTGCTGAATATTTTGAACCAAAAAAAACTTTCGAATTTACAACAGAGTAGTTACAGTTTTAAACACATAGTTGGATTTTCAGTTAAAAAAGATAAAATTTTAAATATAAATGGAATGAATTCTGAGAGGAAATTAAGCCTTCTTGCGAAATTTTGTTGTACATTTTTTTAAAAATGTTAAATACAATTTTTTTTTAAATTTCAGTATTAAAAAATCAGGAAAAATTTAAATAGTTTTTAGAAAATTAGAAGATTAGAAGATCTGACAAGATTAGGACACAAGAATTATAATTACAAATATTAGAAAAATAATTATTTCTCTAATATTTGTTTGAAAATTTTTCAAGATTTTTTATTTTAAAAAAATTAAAAAAGGTTTTTAAACATGTGAAAGTATTTCCGAAAATTTAAAAGAAAGCTGTAGAAGATTTTAAAGCAAAATGTTTCAATTTGGTACGATTATAATAAATAAATAAAAATCGAGTAAATGCAAGAAATATTCAAAAGAATCGAAGAGATTTAAATCGAATTTTAAACTTCAATTCTGTTAGAAACTTAGATTTTTAAAAATTTCAAATATAAACTTCAGAAGATTTAAAGGAATTTCGAAAGATTTTGAGGAGATAAAACTATTTTTCTTGAAATTCCTAAAAAAATTAGAAGATTATAAGTCAGTTTCTTACATCTTGAGTGATTTTTAAAAATTATAAGAAAAATTTTAGTCCGTTAAAAATATGTTTAGAAATTTAAGTCATTTTTAATGCATTAGAAATATTAAAATACTTGCACACATATCCAAAAATTTCTCAAATATTTCTTGGTATCTTCCAAACTTCTAAATGCTGTAAAAGACTTTTAAGAAGACTCGAATTTTTCGTAATATTTTGCAAAATCCAAAAAAATTAAAATCTTTTAAGACATATAGATTCTTTTTTGACACATCTCTTTTCATGTCATTTTAGGCTATAATCACAATTTTGGGGATTTCAAGAGAAAAAGCCAAAAATTTATTAACTTGGCCTCATATGCTTTCTTAATATATGAAAACTTTACAAAACCTTTACTGTCTTGAAATACTTATCTTAATATTAGAATATTTAGCTTTTACAATTTTATTTTTTTCATTTTCGTGAAAAGTTACAAAATCCTTAAAAAATCTTTACAAATTTTACTTATTTCTGAATCCTTTCCAAATTTCTAAATATCTCTTAAGCTTACTCAAATTTAAAAGTAAATTTTTAAATCAACATATACCTTAAAAAATTGTGTAAGAAAATTGCAGAAGAATGCCTAATAATAATTATGTTTTTTAATCCAAGACGTAAAAAATGGACTTTTCTAAATTTTTCCCAGGCATTTTAAGAAAAATAGTTTTACTCGATTTTTATCTATTTATTATAATCTTACCAAATTGAAAAATGTTGCTTTAAAATATTCTACAGTCTTCTTTTAAATCATTAAAAGATATTCAAATTTTTCCTTATTTTTTTTTCTTCAAATTTTGCCAAATGAATAGGATTGCCTTAAAATCTTCAGATTCTTCATTGACAATTTTAAGCATAATAAAAAAAATTAATTTTTCAAAATAAAGAATGCTATTAATTATTCGTAAAAACCTGAAATTTTTTTTGCATTTTCGTGAAACCTTAAAAAATGCTTAAAAAATCATTACAAGTTTTAATTGTTTTCGAATCGTTTCAAAATTCCTGAATATCTGTTAAACTTACGCAAATTTAAAAGGAAATTTTTTATACCAGCAGAAATTTAGAAAAAAATGATGCAACAAAATTGCGCAATAAGGCTTGATAAGAATTTATTTCCTTATTTTTTTCTAAAATTATAGAATAGCAAAATTGCATGAACTTTCATTCTCTTGACACCCTGCGAAATTCAGTTTATTACTTAAAGACACCTAATAGCCAGTTAGCCACGGAAAACAAATCGTGAAGTCGGGGGGATTCGGGTTTGCGCTCGTGCATTTTCGGCTCTACAGGAAGCTGGCCTACGCAACATGTAGCAGAGCCGATTCAACGACACGCTACGTTTGAATGTGCTTCTCCCAGATGGGAGCGTGGTGGGGGACGAAAAATCCCACGTTTTGGAGACACTGGAAAGGGGGCTTACTCTGAAAAGTGAGATTTCTCAGGGTGAGCGGTCGAAGTCGACCAGATAGAGACGACTTTTAGAAGAGTGAGAAGACTTACGAAATTCTTCCTCTCCACTGAACACTACATCATCACGCAAATAGCTGCATGCCACCTCGTCAAAAATACCGTGGGAGAGCACCAATTGGGATACCACAATGAAAGAGGAATTGGTGCGTCTCTATTATGAAAGTGCGAAGTTTGAAACAAACAAGGAAGAAGGATACAATGAAAGAAGAAAATTTCCTGCAAAGTATCTTAATATACAAAAGTTCGCACTAAGAGATCTTATCGCTAAGGTGAAATACATCAGGACTAATTTACATGTTATAGAAGACCGAGCAATGGAGATTAATCAACAGGTTGATTTGGCGTGGAAACACGACGGCAATGAAAAACAGTTAGAGAAAGCCGCGACAGACGGTCAAGCAGGAGTAATTGATGTTCTTCCTCAACCTATTGATGATCCAACACCACCACATCCTCCAGAGGTGGATGAGTTTATACAACCAGCAGAGGCAGAAGCAGAGGTTCAGCAACGAAAAAAGCGACGAAAATGGACATACCATATGAACAGAGATGTTATGTGCCTTTATTTTTTGTCAGAGAAATGTGGGCAAAGTGTGAGGAGAGAACAACATAGACTCTTCTTACTTAAATGCCCAGAGCTAGCCACAAAAATAAATGAGCAGAATCTGGCAGATCAAAAAGTCTCAATATCTGTAAACAGACTGTTTTGGGCTGTTGAAATAGCTGCTATCAAAATGGAAGTGTAACGGCAGCTTCCTATTGATGAGCTCGCCCTGGAAGATGTGGATAATGAAGACTTGATTGATGCAAAAGGCATCGGTGCTAGGGATAATGAACATCATGCACCGGATCCATTAGAACCACATCCGGATATTACTAACGATGATGTAGATAGGGAAATATCAGAAGAACTACAGCACCTGGAAAGGAATTTTAGTCATGCTTTACTAGAGTTCAGATATGTAGAACGAAGACTGAGGCATTCTCTGCCCAAAATAAACATCACAAATCATCTGCGTACACTAATAGCACATTTTGATAGTAAGGTTTTACCTACGTATTTGAATGTAGTACAAAATGCGTTAGAGGTGCAAACTCTTGTATACTGTGCTGCTGTAGCAACCGTTAGAACGTTGGGCCGAAAAACTAGGCCTGAAAATGCAATTTTTGTCCCAGCAAGGGATCGAGATCCACTATGGAAGATCAGGTTGGATATGGATGTCAGCAAAGTAAGGTGCAAATTGGGTCGAGTAACTCAATATAAAAAGGGAAAGAGAGCCAGAAAGCTGATGAACCATGTTACTAAAATCATCCACCCTCGGCACATCGAGACAGTAACACCAGCAATATTGGATGAAATTTTAGACTCTCAACGACAGCGACTTGATGTTCTTACTGCCAGACTGCGTCGGTACAAGAAAAGAAATGCACGAAGGCAACAAAACCAAAACTTTTAGACAGATAAAAGAAAGTTCTATCGTAAACTGAGAGTAAAGTCAAATAACCACCAAGGCACCGAAATCCCTCAATTGGAAGATATGACTAACTACTGGTCGGGCGTTTGGGGAAAAATGAACAGATGCAATTTGGACACTGCGTGGTTCAAACTGGAGGAAGTAAGGGTAAGCAATAGCCCAGAAATGCATCTGACAAACATCACAGCTTTGGATGTTTCAGTTGTCTTGAAGAGGGCAAGTGTTTGGAAAGCTCCAGGTCCGGACATGGTGGACAACTTCTGGTACAAGTACCTAACGAGTGTGCATCTTGCGTTGGCAAGGTGTTTTCAGAAGATCACTGAACACCCAGATTTGATGCCAGGTTTTATGCTCCAAGGTACTACGTATATGATACCAAAAAAACAAGACGCTCAAAACCCTTCTGAGTTTCGACCGATAGCCTGTCTTCCAACAATTTATAAATGTCTTACAGCTATCATTGCAGATAAGGTATATTCTCATTGTGACAAGAATGACATTCTTATAGAAGAACAAAAAGGATGTTGTAAAAACTCACGAGGCTGTAAAGATCTAGTCACTATAGACGCTGTTGCCATGACTCAAGCTGGTAAGCATCAAAGGAAATTACACATGGCATACATTGACTACAAGCAACCGTTTCCTTCCGTTCCGCGTGACTATTTGCTTGAAGTCTTAAAACTTTACAAAATCTGTCCACGCATTATTGACTTTCTAAGCCATGCGATGAGGCTCTGGGGTACAAAAATCAAGTATTTTGATCATGTACAACCAAGGATAACTAGATCAATATGCTTTACGACGGGTATATTTCAAGAAGACTCCTTCAGCGCACTATGGTTCTGTTTAGCATTGAATCCATTAAGGAAAAAAAACTAAAAAGCATGTCTCCTGGGTTCAGAATTCATGATAATGAGGATGGTCATCAAGTGACCCATCTTCTTTACATGGATGACCTGACGCTGTACGCTAGTTCAGGCCAGAAACTGCAGCGAGTGATTGATGTCACAAAGCAGTTTTCCAATGATATCCACATGGAGTTCGGACTAGATAAATGCACAACAGTGCATTTAATCAGAGGAGAATTAGGGAACGTAGAGTTAGAGAACGAGTTCGAAAATTACATCGAGGCAATTGCTGCAGGCGAATCATATAAATATCTGGGTATTCTTGAATCTAAGGGTATTCAACATACGATAGTTAAGACAAGCCTAATGACTGCCTTTACTACGAGACTCAGATTAATTATGAAGAGTTTTCTCAACTCGGCAAACAAAATCAGGGCGATCAACACATATGCCATCCCTGTCCTCACGTACACATTCGGGCTCATAAAATGGTCTAATACCGACCTTGAAAAGGTAAACAGAATTGTTCGCGTAGAAATGACGAAGCACCGAATGCACCACAGAAATTCAGCGATTGAAAGGGTAGCTCTACCAGGACATTTAGGGGGTAGGAGCGTTGTAGATATCAAAAAACTGTGTGAGTCACAAGTTATACAGTTACGAGACTATTTTAACAGCAAACGAAATGTTGCGCTTTACAGAACCATCTGTCAAGCGGATCTTGAATACATGCCCTTAAATTTGTCCTCAAATGGGGCCTTGAATATTAGGGCAGAAACCATAGAGGAATTAGAAATACTGTGGCATCTAATATATAGCTAAAAAAAGGGTGTTCTGTATCTAGAAACGGAAGGATTCGTCAATGCCATACAGGACAAGGTTGTCAGCACCAGGAATTATCGCAAACACGTGTTACATCAAGACGTGGTTGACCGGTGTCGATTATGTGGAGATACCAACGAATTCATCGAGCATACTATTGATGGCTGTCACGTAATGGCTCAGAGAGAATATATGCACAGACATAATGATGTAGCGGGCATTATACATCAACAACTTGTCCTAAACCTAGGACTCTTAAAAGAATGGGTGCCCTTCTATAGATACATTCCAATGTCCGTTTTAGAAAGCGAAGATTACATTTTATATTGGGATGTCACTATCCAAACGGATCATTACATCCGGGCCAATCGACCTGACATTGTGATACGGGGGGGAAAAAAGGTGGAAGAGTTTATATCATCGACATTGCTTATCCGCTTAATCGAAATTTGCAGTCAACCTATACAACCAAAATCCACAAGTATAGCGAGTTAAGGCATGAAGTAAAGACCATATGGAGGAATGTGAATCATGCATCCATTCATCCCATTGTGATTTCGGCTACAGGCAATGTGCACGCAAGATGCACTGAACATCTAGAACATTTAGGACTCAGTGGGGTATAGGCAGCAGCTCAGAAGGCGGTTTTATTAAACACCTGTCGCATTGTAGGAAACTTTCTTGATTATCAGGAAGCGAGCGACTAAAAATCCGTGAAGTGGCAGATGGTAGCTCTAAGAAAGCATCCAGAGGTGACTGTTGTCACCTCCAAAGCTCGTGACCGCTCGTAATTGTATACCTACAACATCATCGTAGGAGGTTTCAACCATCGTATTAAATTATTTGAATTAAGTTAAAACATTCTAATCTCATCAGTCACTTGACTTAGTCCGTGGCTATGATGTATCACTGGGTTTACCCGAGTAAAATTATTATAAAAACACATAATAATTCTAACAAATATCATTTCTGATTGTATTGTTTTGAACAAAATTTAGGAAGACAAATATAGTCAGAAAAAGGTCTTAAAAAAAGGTAAGAGGCTAGAGAATCCTAAAATAAAGATGAGATGGGATACAATTACAGTCAACTATTTGCTTTGGAGCGCTACTACGGAGCATACGGTGGGTTAAAGGTAAGGTAGGGAAACTTGGAATGGAGATGTGCAGAGAATTCTAAATAACAGGGCTAGTAAGGGGAGGAGTTAAGGGAGAGCAGCAAAGGTAGGGTATCTGAAAATAAAAATAGATGAGAAATGTGGGTATGGGACGAGGTCAAGGAGGTGTTGAAAGTGCAGGGAAATTTGTTTCGTGGGAAGTAGGGGGGTAGGAGTGAAACAGGGTGAAAGCGTGTGAAAGGTGCTGTACTGATATGTAGCAGGGGTAAAGAAGAAAGATGAGGATTTCTGGAGGTATATTCAGGGATTTGATGTGATTGGACTGCTAGAGACGTGGGGAGGAAAATGAATGGGACAGAGTAGAGCCAAAGTTCCCAAGGGGGTATAGATGGAGGCTACAGGAGGCGGTCAATGTAAAGTGGAAAGGAAGGGCTACGGCGGGAATTATATCAGGGGTTAGGAATGGATTCGAGGAAGAAGTTCATGGAGAGGTAGATGGGGAGGGCGTGCAAATGAGGGCATTTAAGATAGAAGGGGTAACGTATAAGTTTATGACTATGTTCAAATAAGGATGGGATGGAAAGGGTTAAAGGAAGGGTTAAAGATTTACTAGGAGAGAGAGATAAGGATATGATGGTACTAGGGGGTGGGCTTTAATGCGAGAATTGATAGAGAGGGTGCCTGTACCGAAGCCCAGTCTCGCGTAAAGCCGAAAATGGAGAAGCAGGAACCCGAGCTCTCCCGACCTCACGAATGACGATCTAGCTGTTCTTCAAATTTATTGAAGTTTTGAAATCCCGAGTTACCTTAAAACCATTAGGCTTATTGCGAAGAGGCAAATATAATTGACTTTATGTAAATAGATCTGCGAGACAAGAGTTTTGGGTCTAAAATATTTTAAATTTAGTGCTTCATGCCTTAGTCATATTTTTAGTAAACAATGGATTTTTGACAAATAAAGAAATCAAATTTTTGACACAATAGTTAAATTTTCAATCTAAAAAATTACTTTTCAAAATACATTTTTCAACTTAAACATTGTAATTTATAGTGAAGTTTGCAGTTGAAAAAATTAATTTTTAAAACCAAATAAATGCGAATTTTCAACAAAAGAAATTAATTTTTATCTAAAACAAATGAATTTTTAATGAAGAATAATTCGCCAACACAGAAGATAAATTTATAACTAAAAAGAAAATTTTTCAAGAAAAAGAAGTCAACAAAATTGTTCAATTTTGATTCATAGAAATGAAGTTTAAACTAAAAAAAATAAGTATTCAATCAAAAATGGACTAGCGAAATTTTCAGACAAAAAATGGAATTTTCAACGAAAGAAATTAATTTTCAACTAACATTATAATGTTTCAACGAAAAATTGAATAGATAAATTTTTAGTTGAAAAATAATTATCAACCCCAAAAAATCAAAGTTTCAACAAAATATTTAAATTTCAAAGTAAAAAACCAAAATTCAACCAAATTCAACCAAAAATGATGCAGTTAAAATTTTATTATAAGAAAATGTTTTTTCAACAAACAAAAAATCAAATTTTCAACAAAACAGTTCAATTATCAACCAAAATAGTTATTTAAGAAATGTTTAATTTTAAAATAGTTTAATTTTCGATCGAAGAAATGAATTTTCAACTAAAAAATGTTTTTAAAAAAACACACACACAATCGAATTTAGAAAAGAATAGTTCAATTTTTAAACATATAGTTGGATTTTCATTAAAAAAATTATTCTTCAACCAAAAATGGAATGAAATGAAGTCTAAGAGAAATTAAAAAGAAGATCATAATTTTTTAAAATTATTTTGTAATTTTGGCATATTATATAATTTTAGAAAAAATAAGGAATTTATTTCTTATTAAGCCTTCTCGCGCAAAATTGTTGCACTATTTTTTATTATGTTTATGTTGATTTGTAAAATTTGCTTTCAAATTCTAGTGAGTTTACGAGATATACAGAAATTTTGATATGATAAAAAAATAATTAAAACTTGCAAAAAAATCAGAAAAAATATTTGAATAATTCTTGAAGATTAGAAGGTCTGAAAATATTAGAAGAAAAGAATTATTTTTTTAATAATCGTTTGAAAATTTTTAATAACAAAGCCACACAAAAAAATAAAAGTGTGCGGATCTGGTAACAAGACACACGTATTCCTATGGATTTTGGGGCGCTGAATTCAAATTCGGTATCAAAAATCACCCA
>NC_046662.1:97881514-97882640 GCF_010883055.1 Belonocnema kinseyi
AGAACCTGACCTCACCTAACCTGAATTAACAGAAATTTATTGAACTACACGTAAAGATCTGGAAGCATATTTTCCCAGTAGCAAATGTGTGCTACATCGAATAGGTCAACTCAAGCCTAACCTAGAAATAAATCTAACCTAGCCTAACCTAACCTTACCTCACGAAACACAATTAAACTGATTGTGTGGTCCTGTTGTGTTTGCGGTATCGTTTGAATCAGCTTGGGCCTAACCTGCAAAGAGGTCAACCCTATCCGAACATAAAAAAACCTGACATAACCTAACCTAACAGAAAATAGACTGAAGTAAGTCTATAAATCAATTTAATTACGATAAAAAGCAAGATAAAATGTAAACACGAAAGATAGTATAAATATATCCCTTAAGTCTAAGAAAAGCAGAAAGAAAAAAATTCTGAATAAAACTCTTATTCATTTGCATGTCTAAGTTACAGTTCTACATTTTAATTGATACAAACATTGTCAGGTTAATTGAAATGGGGTCAATTCTACTTGTAGTTCTAAGTTTCTTCAAATGAATAATCTGCGTCTAAATTTTTAACCACCTGTAGTACAATGAAATGAATTTTATTGTGTTACAACTGGAACACTTAAGTTAAGTTGTGTTGCGTTAAGCAAATTTTCGTTAGGTTCTGTTAAGTTAGATTCATTTGTAGGTTGAGATCGAGTAAACCTATTAAATATAGCACACATTTAAGACTGAGAACCGTACGCTTACATAGCTACACGTGTGGTTGAATTTCATTCGGCTAGGTTAGGTTAGATCAGGTTTTGTTAGGTTATGATAGATTATTCCTTTATGTAGGTTAAGCCGAAGCTGAATGAAACGGTACCGCAAATACAACGGGATAACACAATGAGTTTAATTGTGTTACGTGAAGTTAGGTTATGTTAGGTCAGGTTTTTTTAGGGTAGGATAGGTTTGACCTCTTTGCTGATTCAAAAGGTACCGCAGACACAACGGGACAACACAATCAGTTTAATTGTGTTTCGTGAGGTTAGGCTAGGTTAGGCTAGATTAGATTTATTTCTAGGTTAGGCTCGAGTTGACCCATTCGATGTAGCACACATTTGCTACTGGGAAAATATGCTTCCAGAGCTTTACG
>NC_046662.1:97882740-97895801 GCF_010883055.1 Belonocnema kinseyi
TTTTTCGTCATTTTTTGAGGTTATGGCTCAACCATGACGTGATGGGTGATTTTTGATACCGAATTTGAATTCAGCGCCCCAAAATCCATAGGAATACGTGGGCCTTGTTACCAGATCCGCATACTTTTTTTGTGTGGCTGTGTAATTTTTATTTACAAAAATGTACTTTCAAACAAAAATTCAAGAAGATTTTGAAACACATGAAACGATTTCCTAAAATTTAAAAGAAGAGAGTAGACGATTTTAAAGCAAAATCTTTCAATTTGATATGATTAAAAAGTTTTAAAAAAATGTAAATAATCCAGTAAGTTCAAGAAATATTTAGAAAAATGGAAGAGATTCAAATTTTATTTTAAACTTAAATTTTGTAGAAATGTATATTTTCAAAGATTTAAAAAAAATAAACTTTAGAAGCTTTAAGGGAAATATTACGAATATTTAAAAACTTGAAAAAATGTCTCAAAATTGTTCAATTATTCGTTGAGATCTTCTAAACTTCTAAATGTTCTAAATTTTTTTTTAAAATACTCGAATTTTTCTAATATTTTTTTTGATCCAATAAAATAAAAATTTTTAAAGTCCTCTAGGTTCTTTTTTGATACATCTCTTTCCATGCTATTTTAGGCTACAATTACAATTTTGAGGATTTTAAGAGAAAAAGCCAGAATGTTATTAACATGACCTCATTCAAAAGACTAATCATTTGACAAAAATGTTGTAAAATTTTCCTTTGGATGTGGTGTCGAAAGAAATTTCATTAAAAAATATGTAGGATTTTCTGAACAGAAAACTGCAAGAATTTCTGAACCTTCTTATTTTTATTTTTTAAGTATATTTTAATCTGCTTTGCGTTTAGTGAAAAATCATATGCTGAAAACGATATGAGAAATATCTATTGCTTCAACTTCAACTATAATTTGAAAGGCGATTCTTAATATTATTTTACTAACTAATGGATATATTTTTATAATTTTATTCCTGAAATCCTTTCCCTAAGGTCAAACATGGTACACAAATATCGTAAAATTAAAAAAACACAAAGTATATACAGGAATTTTTTAATAAAAATCAATGTGTATCATATTCAAATAAAATTTTGCAATATTTATAAAAGTATTATCATTTTTAATCGAAAAAATTAATGTATAGAGAATAAAGTTTTTATTTGAAATTTCACGACGGTTTCTTGTACCATGTTTGACCCTCGGCCAGAATCAAGGAAAAATAATCTAAAAATATGTTCATTGGTTATTAAAATGCTACAAAGACTTACCTTCACAATTTTTTTCTCTTTTTAGAATCATGCGATACTTCTTCATAAAACGAATTTTGATGGATTTATTTTACAATTATTTACCATCAATTTCCAATTACAATTATTTCACAATTAAAATAAAATTGTAAAATATAAATTTTGTAATTTTGAGATAAGTATTTTAAGGCATTAAAGATTTTGTAAAGATTTCATATACAGTAAAATAAGTATTATCAGTTTGTTTATAAATTTATATGTAAAGAACTACTGTAAGGAGCTTAAGAAAATTAAAAAAAAAAGATTTTCGAATAGATCAGATGTGTCAGAAATGATCCTATGAGATTATAAGACATTTTATTTTTATTTTATAGGATTTTAAAAAATATTAAAAAAATTCTTATCTATTAAAAACATTTTGAATTGAATTCTTCAAGATATTGGTAACTCTCTCGAGTTTTTATCAAAAATTAAAAAAAAAATAAAAATGTAGAAAAAAATGTCCTGATAATCTTCTAAATTTTCCCAAGAATTTTAAGAAACTATGTTTATTCTCCTGAAATCTTTCGAGATTATTTTAAGGTTCCTGAAGTTTATCTTGCGTTTCTAAAACACTTCTAAACTTTAAATTTTTTTGAATCACATTAAATCTCCTAAATACTTCCTGAATTTACTTGATTATTTACTTTTTTTTGGAATTTTTAATCTTATCAAATTGAAGCATTTTGCTTTAAAATCTTCTGCACTCTTCTTTTAAATTTTAGGAAATCCTTTGATGTGTTTAAAAATGTGCTTGAATTTTGTTTAAGTACATTTTTTTGGTTTTAATTATTAAAAACTTTCACACGATTATTAGAAAAATAATTTTGTTTTTTTAATCTTGTCATACCTTCCAATCTCTAATCTTTAAAAATTATTCAAATTTTTCCTGAATTTTTTTTAATTCTGCAAAATTAGAAAAAATGCCTTTAATGTTTTTCAGATGCTTTGAGAATATTCGAAATCTTTTGCAATGTTTTGCAATGTTTAAAAATACTCTTTTCAAATTAATTGTTTGAAATAAAAAATTATGTTAATTATTCCTTTAAAAATCTTTACAAGTTTTAAATATTTTCAAATCGTTTCAAAATTTTCGAATATCTCTTAAACTTACTCAAATTTGAAAGAATTATGCTGCTTAATTTTTCTAAAGTTAAGTGATATGGAAAAATTACAAAATTTTGCTTCAAAAGATTTTTTCGTACTTTTTAAAAATTTTAGGAAATAATAAAATATGTTTTGTAATCTTTTTTCAATTTTCTGTTAGAATTCATTCCAAAACAATTATTTACATTTTTCCCAAGGACTTTATTTCATTATCTTTCATTATATGAAAGTTTTTCGTTTGTTGACTTTTATTATCGTTTTTTCATTTTAAATACATATCTATTATATCTTATCAAAATTTTATATAAAAGTCTTAAATGTTAAGTGTATTTAAATACTACAATTTTTAATGTTTCCAAACTTTTAGAAATAATTCAACAAATTGTATATGTAATTAAAATAAACATTTTTTAAATCTCAATCAGCTCATTCCAAGTTATCTTTTTTGAATTTTCAAAATTTATGTAATTACTTCTTCTGATTGGAAATAATTGAACTTCCTGCGATTAAAATCGGCGATTCTGCTTGAGAAGAAATGTGCTAAAAGTAATTTTAAAAAAATCATTCGAATTTTAATTTTAAAGACTGGTAATTGTACACAATTTCCAGGCGCATCTTTCTTATTCTTCAACAAGAATTTGTAATGTTATCGAATTAAAAAATGTTGATTTTAAAACATTTAACACTCTTTTTCGAAATTTTAGAAAATTGTTTGATGTGTTTAAAAATCTTCTTTAAATTTCTTTTAAAGCAGATTTTTCAAAATAAAATATCATTAAAAATTTTCACACGATAATTAGAAAAATATTTGTTTTTTCAATTCTTGTCAGGTTTTCTAAGCTTGGGAAATTTTTCAAATTTCTCCTGATTTTATTTTATTTTGCAAAATTAAGAAAAAATTGACTTTAAAATGTTTCAGATACTTCGATAATTTTTGACGTCTTTTTAAATGATTTGAAATGCTTGAAAATAATCTTCTAAAATCAATTTTTTGAAATAAAAAATTATTTTAATTATTTCTAGGAACCTGCAATAAATTTTTCATTTTCGTGAAAACTTCCAAATTCTTGTTAATCTGTACAAGGTTTAATTATATTTGAATCCTTTCAAAATTCCCGAATATCTCTTAAACTTACTCAAATTTGAAAGTAGATTTTTAAACCAACATATAATTTAAAAAATTGTGTAACAAAATTGCACAAGAAGGCCTAATAAGAATTATGTTCCTTAATTCAAGATGTGAAAAAATTGACTCATAATCTTTTAAATTTTTCCTAGGAATTATAAGAAAAATAGTTTTACCTCCTTGAAATCTTGCGGAATTCCTTTAAAGTTTCTAAAGTTTATGTTTGAATTCTTTAGAAATCTTAGTTTCTAACAGAAGTTAAGTTTAAAATTCGATTTGAATCTCTTGGATTTTTCTTAATATTTCTTGCATTTACTCGATTTTGATCTATTTATTATAATCTTACCAAATTGAAACATTTTGCTTTAATATCTTCTACAGTCTTCTTTTAATTTTTGGGAAAGCCTTTCACATGTTTAGAAACCTTTTTTAATATTCTCATAAAGTACGTTTTTTAAAATAAAAAGTCATTAAAAATTTTCCCACCAATATTGAAAAAGTTCGGTTTCTAATCTTGTTCGACCTTCTAAGCCTTCTAATCATTAAAAATTTTTCTTTATTTTAAACATAGTTTAAAATGTATTGGAATTTTTTAAAATCAATGTTTCAAAATAAGAAATTATATTAATTATTTATAGAAACCTAAAAGAATTTTTTCATTTTCGTGAAATCTTAAAAATTTCTTTGAAAAATTTTTACAAATTTTAATTAATTTTTAATTATTTCAAAATTCCTGAATATTTCTTAAACTTACAGAAATTTGAAAGCACATTTTTTAAACCAAAATAATTTGTTAAAAAAAGTGCAATAAAGTTGCGCAAGAAGGCTTGATAAGAATTCATTTCCTTATTTTTTTCTAAATTATAGAACATAGCAATATTGCCTGAACTTTCATTCTCTTGACATTCTGCGAAATTCAGTTTACTTAAAACTCCTCCAAATAGCCAGTTAGCCACCGAAAACGAATCGTGAAGTCGGTGGAGGGGGGGGGGGGGCTCGGACTCGTGTTCGCGCATTTTCGGCTCTACAGGAGGTTGGCCTATGCAAGATGTAGCAGAGCCGACTCACGGACACGCTACGTTTGATGTGTCGCTCCCAGATGAGAGAGTGGAGGGGGCCGAAAAATCCCACGTTCTGAAGACACTGGTGCCGAATGATATTGTAAAAGGGGACGAAGAGGAAGATGACACGTATGTGAATAACATGGGGGTATCGGCGATAGACTATGTGATTATGAATATGTAAGGGTGGGAGGAGATAGAGAAACCGCAGTGGAAGGGAGGGTGGAATCAAAAAATCAGTGATAGCGAATTAGCAGGACCAGTTGGGCAACGTAAGCTCCGAGGGGGAGTCTTTGAACGAGATATCGGAGGATCTAAAAGAGAAAGTGAAAGGGTATGTGCAAAAATAGGCATTTAGGAAGAAAAAGAAAGGAATGGTAAGGCCGTGGTGGGACAGGGAATGTAAAATGATAAAGAGAAAGGTGAAAAAGAAGTACAGAAAGTGGAAGGAAGGAACCCTGAAAAGTGAGGAGTACGTTGAAATAAGGGAGAAGTTTAGCATGATTTGTAAGAAGAAATGGCAGGCAAAGGGAAAAGAGCTGGAAGGGGAGTTGAGAAGTGTTAAGACAGAAGGGGATATGTGGATGATAATTAATAGGTTTAGAAAACGAAGGGTGGAGGAAGGAAGGAGCTTAAGGTGATGTGTAAGAAGAAAGAGCAGGCAAAGGAAAAAGAGCTGGAATAGGAATTGAGAAGTGTTAAGACATAAGGGGACGTGTAGAAGATAATTAATAAGTTAAGGAAACGTAGGGTGGAGATAAGCGAGAAGATAGGGAGTGACGAATGGAGGAAATTTTTTAAAGATTCATTTTAGGGATCAGATACACGGAAGAGAGATAAGGGGATGGGAAGAACGAGGAGGTGAATGTCGAGGAGCTGAAGGACGGCTGGACGGGGTAGAGAACGAATTGTGGCTGTTTGGCACACCAGAGGTAAGAGAAAGGCTGAAGCAGGTAGTAAAAAAAGTATGGACGGGGGAAAGATTTTCAAGAGGGTGGAGGGAGGGGTTGATCGTACCACTGTATAAAAAAGGGGATAGGGAAGGCAGGAAAATTATACAGAAATTACGCTAATGCATACGGCGGACAAAATATACGCGATGGTGTTGGCAGATAGAGGGAGGTTTTGGAAGGCAATCGCAAATAATGGAGTGGAAAGTGGCCTGATCGAGAGGGTAAGGGAGGTATATGAGGAGATGAATGATAGGGTGAGAGGGGGTAGGGAATCTCTGAGGGTTTCTAGATGGATAGGGAGTTGATGCAAGGGTGCCTGCTTAGCCCAATGCTTTTTGTCATTTTAATTAAAGATATGGAAAGTTAGCTAGTGGACGGATTGGTTGAAGAAAAGGAGAACAGACGTAGGGCGTCGAGGATGGAGGTGGAAAGATAAATCTATTTAAGAACGACTGGATTTCAGATGAATGAAGTGGGCAAGATGCACGAGGAAAGAAGAAAGGTATATGAGTTGGTTCAAAATAATGGCATGGGGACAGAGAAGGCAGAAGGAGAAAAGAGAATAAGAGAGTCAAGGTTTAACGGGAACTGTGTATGGATTATTCCAATTGAGAGAGCGCAATATTTGTGTAAGAAAGGAGAGCAAGAAAGTCAGTAACTCATAGCGAGAATAAGCTGCGGTTGCATGGAGGATTTTAATAGATTCTGGCTTTCTAGAGAGAAGAGAATATGTGAATTGTGCGGGAACGGGGATGCAAAATTTGCGCACTGGTTGAAGGAGTGTGAAAATGTTTAAAGGAGTAGAATAAGCATGGAGGTATTGTTGCAAAAAGTAGGGAAAGGGCTGTAAATAGGAGAGAAAGTAGGTGTAAGAAAACTGTAAATATTATAAGTAGTAGATAAGTATTAGGTGTCAGCTGCGGAGGCAGAGGCTGGTAATGCAAGGCATAGCGAGAAAATACCGAAAAGCGTGCGATGCGAGGCGAAACGAAACGAAGCGAGGAAGGCTAGGCTATAAAAGCGAGCAGATTAGATGTAAGTTGTGGATACATGTTAATTCTAAAGTGGCAGTTACAAGAAAATTCTGTACAAAATGGAAGTGTTAGCAAGTCAATTTTTTAAGGCCAGCAGGCGGAAAAATAAACGTTTCTCTATCTAATATTGCTGTGAGGGTGGATGTATCTACTAGAGACTTGGAAAGCTGTGTGTGTAGATTATTTTCATGTTTAAATATTTTTACCGTTTTAATTGATGGAATGTGAGACTTGGTACGTTAAATATTTTACAGGTAGTTCCAGGAGATTGTGGAATATTACTGTAAGGGTGGATATATATTCTAGAGACTTAAAAAGCTGTGTGTGTTGATTAGTTTTAATTTGAAATATTTTTTAAAGGTTTAATTGATGGAAGGTGAGACTAGGTTCGATAAATGTGATAGGGATAGTTTTAGGGGTCGTGGTATATTGCTTTGGAGGTGGATATATTAACTGCAGTATTGGAAAGTTGTCAGGGTTGAATCTTTTTAATTAATTTTTTTAATTCTCATCAGAGAAGTTATTACATTTGTGTAAAATTTGACCCCCCCCCCCCAGTTTTTGTCAAATTACCACGTTTTAAGACCCCCTGAATCCGAAAAACAGGTTTTTACGAATGTGTCTGTATGTCTGTATGTCTGTCTGTGAACACTATAACTTTTGGAAAAATAAATCTGTTAGATCGTCCTTTGGTACACTTGTTTATTATCCTAAACTAAAAGTCATGTTCGTTAGCCAGCCATTTTGGATGAAAATTCAAAAAGCGGGCACATTTTTAATATTTCTGAGACCACCTTTTTAAAAATTCAAAATTTTTTTGTACGGTTATTCATAGAATTCAAAAAATTTAGCAATTTGTCTGGGGAAGAAAAACGTTGCTTTTTGAAATCCCTACAAGAGTATGATAACATCTTTTTCAATTTGGTCAAAAAGTTGAAAATTCAAAATTTGATCATATAAAAAATGTTTGAAACCACATTTTTTCAAGATGCAAAAATTCTATGCACAGTTATTCATAGTACTTTAAAACTTAAACAATTTATCCTTCTGACTTTTTTTTATAAAAAGAAAATTATCAGTTGGATCATCAGCTAGATCAGTTAGGAGAAGAAAAACTTTGCTTTTTGAAAGCCCTACAAGATTAAGATTACAACTTTTTTAATTAGGTCGAGACGTGGAACACTCCAAATTTGATCGTACCAAAAATATTTAAAAATCCAAAAATTCCATTTTTTGTCAAACTATGCGAGATACGAAAAAAATAGAAAAGCTCAAATTGCGCGCCCTGGAAAGAATTTAAAATTAAGAATGAATCACTTTTTCATATAAGTTACGAGAAAAAATAAGACAAAACTTTTTTTTTACTAGTTAAATGTTTAAAGTCGCATCAACTCCTAGGGTCATTAACGAATGTACTGTAGTGTTAATTACAAACTGTGTGGTAATCTGTTGTGTAGTATGCCACTTGTTTATCCAAAAAAGATCTATAATTTTTGATAGGACAGTTAGTTTTTGCTTTTGTCGTAAAAAATAACATTTTAAATAAAAACATTAAATTTGTTTGAAAAAAACGACACAAGGTATGAACTTAAATTACCAGACAAAAGTTGTTCGCCTAAAAAGATCGATAAATTTATTATTAATTATTTTTCGATAGGACGAGTAGATTTTCTTTTAATCGTAAAACATAAGATTAAAAAATAACTTTTTGGAAAAGGCACAGAAAAGACGAAAGAGGATATAAAAGTGTTGTGTATAATCTAGAAAAGTTGACAGGTTGGACAAAATCGAGTGCGAAGCACGAGATGCGTGACGAGAATGTGTTCGTTAAAGCCAAAAGAGCTTTAACAACAGAGAGTTCAAAATCACAAAATTACAGTTGTCGGTCCATTCACGTTTCATTTTAAAAGATCTGTGCCGGAATGCGGAAGAAATGCAAAGACTAAGCGCGGAGTGCGATTGCCCTCAGTCGCGTGCTGTAGATGCGCACAAACTCTCGAGCTAAGCTTTTTTAACGAAAGAGAATTTATCATCACAAAATTACAGCGGTGGATGTTTTGAGTCTTCATTTTAAAATGTTTGCGCGAGAATGTGCGAAAATATAAAGACCGAGCGCGCAGCGCGAGGTAAATAAATAATCGAGCGCGAAGCGCGAGAACCAACTTTTGCGCGCAAATTTCTATAGATACATACATATAGATACATACATGGAAGGCTGCGTGTGGTAATTATTATTAATTTAAAGTATTTTGGACCGTTTGAATTTATGGAATTGGATGTTGAGGTAATTATATCAAATAGATACTTGGTGAGTTGCGCTTCGTAATTATTTTGAATTTAAATTTTTTGGCGATTTCAGTTGAAGGCAACTGAGACTTGGTTCCTGAAATGTGTGATATGTGTAGTTCCTAGGGGTTGTGTAATATTAATGTGGGAATATGTACATTAACTGGAGTATTGTAAAATTTAATGTCGTAATCATTTTTAATTTGAAAAAGTGTTAAATGTTTTAATTTGTGGGAAATGAGACTTTCAGAAGGTTAGTATTCCATGGGTCACGTGAGACTTGGTTCCTTAAGGATGATAGGAGTAGTTCTCAACTGTTGTTTAATGTAGCTGTGGAGATGAGGATTTGGCATCATTCATTTGAAGGCAGCTGAGCAGGGTTTGGTTAAATGCGTCAAGGGTGTTTTTTCATTTGATTTTTTTATTGATACCTTGGGGTAGTGGGTATACTTTAGAGTTTTTCGAGGGTGAATAGTAAGTGTCCTTTTCATGTGGAGATTTTTCGGCAGCGTTTTTTAAGCTTTGCCGATGCAGTTGTGGTAGTAAAACATGTCGCATATATTTGAAACTCAACATAATTATGTTTTAAAGACCGCTCTATAAGATAAAGTTGTCAAAACAATTGCTCATATACCAGGAAATTTAATATGGCGGCATTTATAACAAAAAACACAGAAAAATTTAAGACAGCAAATTTTTGCTGCTGGATTTCGTATCAAAAATTTTTTTTAATATAAGAAAATTGGTGCATAAAAGTGCACAAACATGTTGAGCTTTCGAAAAATGGAATACAACAACTTTGAAATTCAAGATGGACGTCTCAAAATAGCGAATTTAAAAAAACGAAATTGTTAGTTCTACCCTCAAGTGACAGCAATGAATTGGACTATTAACCATACAAACTATATATTTTTCATAGTTTTTTGGGTCACTTAGTACAAATCTAGTCGCAAAATTGCAAAATTAATTTGTTGAAACTATTTGTTTCAACAAATTATTCCGAAGAATTAGGTTCTTTACAAGATACACATGTTTTTCATGAGTTTTGGGTCCGCTGAGCACGAATCTGGCGTCAAATTTGCAAAAATTAATATGTTTAAACAAATTTTTTAACAATTTTTTAACCAATTGTTGCAATATTGAAGTTTTTGCAAGATGCATATGCTGTCGTTGACTGTTGTGCCCGCTGAGTACGAATCTGGTATCAGATTCGCAAAATCAATGTGTTAAAACAATATTTTAAACAATTTTTTAACAAATTATTGCAATATTTCCTTTTGTCAGCCGTCGTATTTGACGTTTACAAACTGTCACCGTGTGGAGGTCGAAGAATAGACATTTTTTTGTTTCTTTTGTAGCCTTTTTTCATTTTGTTTACATCAATATGCTTATAATTTCAAAGAAAGTTTATTTATAAATTGATGAAATAGGATATTACCATTCGAGTTATAGCACTTTGAAGATAATGTTTTGTTTGATGCATTTCGGGGTTTTTGATTCGCGTATATTGAGCACTGACACAAATTTTGGACTAAATCGTCTAAACCTTAAAAAATTAATATAAGCAATAAAATTGCACATTCGTTGCAAATAAAAAATTTAGCATCTGCACACACGTAATCTATCATTATTTTGGGAGCATTTTTAGCGATTTCTAGCGGAGAAAAAAAGAAACATTGAACGTCGATAAAGTAAAGATTACGTGACTAAGTTTGTTCATGAAATTTTTGTGTAAAGAATGAAGTGATTTTCATTTTTTTTTCTCCTCACTACGTCCACACGGATTGAGATATCGTGTTCAGGATTTATGAAGTTATACAGAAAGCACTAAGGAACGTTTGTCTTCATCAAAATTTTTATTATCACGAAGATAGTTTTCTAGTAAAATACAACAGGAATACGAAATAAACTTTTAACGTCGATAAAGTAGATATTCTTGCGGATTTTTTGTATTGGTGTGAAACAATTCTAAGAATAAAAGTAAAATTTAACTCGGGGGCGAAAGACAAGGCGAGTCCGACGCTGAGCCCCGCTGGTTCGTTCACTGTCAACAATAGTTATCAGCTGATCGATTCAACATAAAGAAGTATGGAAGTTGGTTGGAAAACTCCGACGAGAAAATTTGAGAACATTGCTGGTGATGCTAGAAATCGCTAAAAATGCCCACAAAATAATGATAGGTTACGTGTGTGTAGATACTTATTTGTTGATTTGCAACGAATGCGCAAATTTTATTGCTTATATTAATTTTTTTCAAGGTTTAGACGACTTAGTACAAAATTAGTGTCACTGCTCAATATGACTGAATAAAAAAATAAAAAATTTATCAAACCAAAAATGATCTGCAAAGTGCTATAACTCGAATGGTAATGTCCTATTCCATCAATTTATAAATAAACTTTCTTTAAAATGACCAATATATTGATGCATACAAACGTTCGTTAGTGCGTTTTATTTGATCTATCAAAGTTTAAACACGATATCTCAATCCGTGTGGACACAGTGAACACCAAACAAAAGTTCATAACCGGGGATTAGTTTGGTCACGTGGTCACCGAAGAGCAGGCCCTTAATGGATTAAGGTATATATACACAAGGCAAATATAATGCCGCATCTTTTTCTTTTCATAAAAAAAGTTATAGCTTTTAATTTTTCGAATTATTGATGAAAAACTGTTTTTATATCTGATTGAATTATTTTGAATTTTTTCACTTTAACTCGCAACGAAATGGGAAAATTTTAATATTTTGTAATAAAACTGATGAAAAATTGCATTATCATGTCCTGCAATGTACGACCTTAGCGAAAGTTCGAAATGTTTATTAAAAAAAAATGTTAATAATTTTTTTCCGAGACGGTGCATAATTCGTCCACAAGCAACTTCCAACATTTCGGTAGTTGAGCGAATTTTGAGCAAGCGTAAACTGTCAGTGAGAAAGTTGTTCAGGAAGGTTCAAAGATATTTTCTGGAAAGTTTTCGCTCATTCGAAATAGTACTTAACAAACTGTTGATGTTTTAATTTTCTGGCGCAATGGATTTTCTCCCGCGTATACTACGGCCCGCCCGGTAAACCGCTACCATATCCTTAGGTACAAGTGTGTCCCACAGCCCGCCGAGTTTTTCTAATTGAAATACGAGAAATATTAAAAATAGTGGTTTATAATAAGTATTTCTATTTCTCTGATGAAAATATTGAAATGTTGCCATTTCTAAAAATATGAACTTCATAAAATTCCTAAAAATAAAGAATCTCTGTACATTTCTTTTTTTTTGTATTTGGCGTGTCCTTCGTCTGCCCTCGATTTGTAAATATACCTACATAAGCTTTTAGGTTGTTTCTTTACAAAAATGAAATATATCAATTTATTTAAGGTTGTATGTAAAAAAACCAGTCTCTGGTTGAATTTTTTGAAAAAAGAGCTATATTTAAATCAAATAATGATTTATATGCTAAATAAATTTCAAATTTTCTAACCATACCGATGCGGAGATAATTAATGTCAAAGTTGACTACTTTAACATGTAGTTCATGAACAGTGCATAGGCAATCTTCACATTTTAATTTATAGTAATTAAACGCACTGGTAAAGAAATTTGAAAAATGTCGGTATTAGTGATGCTTGAAAATACAAATTAAAAAAATATTTATCAAGTTTTTCCACCGTGTAGTTTCATAGATAATTCAATGAAAAACATTGAAATTTTATTCACTTTCAAACTGATAAACATAACAGTATCGCATATCAGCAACACTTTTCCCTCTCTCCAGCTTATCTGCTGTATCAAGCTATTCAAACGCACATGACAGTTGATCAGCCATGGTTAGGTTTTAATTGCGACGTTGCACGATCTACGAATCTGCCGCTGGCATAGTATAGTCCGGGAGCTGGGTATGTTCCCGTATGCATTCAAGAGGCAAAAGGTAAAAACTAGTTAATCTTATGTATTTTGACCAGCTGAATCCAATGGTACCGGTTAATTTTACGAGAAGTGGATAGGTTTTGTTTAAAACGCAATTGTTTAAACAAATAGGAAAAAATGGTTTTTTTTATGGGACAAATTTTTTTTTAGTAAATATGGACAATTCTAAGCTTAAAGGTCTCTTGCAACTTTTTTGTTAAATGCATATTTACAAAGTTATAAATTTTCAAATTTCAAAATTTGACGTTTTTTGCAAACTTTGAGTATCGATTATTCTTGA
>NC_046662.1:97895901-97900818 GCF_010883055.1 Belonocnema kinseyi
CAATTTTCGAAAAATATTCAATACGTCAAGAATAATCGATACTCAAAGTTTGCAAAAAACGTCAAATTTTGAACTTTGAAAATTTATAACTTTGTAAATATGAATTTAACAAAAAAGTTGCAAGAGAACTTTTATGCTTAGAATTGTCCATATTTACTAAAAAAAAATTTGTCCCATAAAGAAAAAACCATTTTTTCCTATTTGTTTAAACAATTGCGTTTTAAACAAAACCTATCCACTTCTCGTAAAATTAACCGGTAGCATTGGATTCTGCGGGTCAAAATACATAAGATTAACTAGTTTTTACCTTTTGCCTCTTGAATGCATACGGGAACATACCCAGCTCCCGGACTAGTAGTGGTAACAATACGTTTACACACATCCTACGAATTCTATTCCAGTAGCGCACTTAAATCTTCACCATGCGGATCCGTGAAATTTGTTCAATGTAGTATGGCTTGACGGCGCCCCACGGAACTCTACTATATGCACGGGGATGGAATTTACATACAACTTTAAGTCTGTTCCGTTTATCAGAGCACATCGTTAAAATATTATGTGATATATAAAAGTTGTTCGATCAAATTATCCTAATAGATATACAAAATTGTATGATAAATAATAGTAGAGTTTTCCAATTACAAAATTGAAAATAATTTGAAGCCTATTAATTATTGTAGAAAACGAAAGAATCATCAAAGTTTGTAGGAAAGAAATGTTCTGAAATATAGCAGAAATGCGATATGTAATAATAAATTAACCAATTATTTCTTGCTTGATATACATTAAAAATATCTTGAAAGAAATTAAAATATATTTCTAAGTATCGCAGTAATGACAATGAGGATTTATTAAATAGATACATTATTATTGTGTATGGAGAAATTTAAATCATGGAGAAAAATAATCATTTGATAAATATTATATTTTTGGTGCAACTATTTTTGAAAGCGCTTTTTACAAAATTGAAAAAATAAAATTAAACAGTGCGATTTTATAAAATATTGTTAGAAATTCGTGAAAAAAAAGGTTCGAAATACCAAAATTTGTAGCAGTCTGAATATTATTTTCAAAATTTATATTTTCCGTGATCAAACTAAATTGTTGTCTTTAACATTAGAAACATTTTGGTGAAATAAAAATCGTTTGGAGAAAGAACGACACTTGAATTTTATAAATTAGAAAACGTTATTTCTTTGAAAAATCTGTTCAATTATTTTTCAATACGGCGAGTTGTAACATAATTATTATCTTTAGCACCAAAATTTCAATTTATACATTGAAAAACACTTTTAATACTTAATAAAAAATTATTTTTATATTTACTGTGTTTTTAATTACAAAAACTCGGCTGGCTGTGTACGAATTATGCACCGTTTCGAAAAAAATTATTAACAATGTTTTTAATAAACATTTTGAACTTTCGCTAAAGTCATTCATCGCAAGAATATGATAATGCATATTTATGATCAGTTTTATTACTCAGGGGCATCCCCACACTGTCAAAAAAGGTTGCGGAATTGGAGTAGGTACGCTAGACGTATGTAAAAAGCGGACTCACGCGCAGCGACGTGAAATTATTATGGAAATGTTGAAAATTGAACAAAAGTATAAAATTCTCAACTGAAATAAAATTTAATATGTGAGGTAAAGTTGAACAGCGGAAAGTCGAAAATTTCTCCAAAATATCAACCTAACCTCAAATACTTAAATCATTAAGATCATATTTAAAATATATTTATAATTGGGCAAGTGTATATCGCACAAAATTTATATCATATTACAAGTCAAAATCAGTCACTTGCATTTATACTTTCGCAGAAAGTAAGCAAAAAAGTTTGCAAATGAAAATGCACGCTTCGCTCATGACACGCGAACAAAAGAGCGAAAAAGAAAGATTTACCGTCAAAATTACACAAATGTGGAATATTATACAAACGAATCTAAAATTACTATAAAGTGGAGAAATTTTCATTAGAAGATCGAAATTTATGCGCAGGCGGTAATTTTACCAGCCAGCGGAACTTTACTACGTAGAGCGCGAGTCCATTTTTTTACACACACTGAACGTAGTGATTTTTAACAGGCCGTATAAATTCATACCAAGTCATAGAATTAAGCCTGTAAGAGACGTCATTCTAGACAACACGTGGAAATTTACTTTCTAACCTGTAATTTTAATGCTTCTAAAGTGACATTTTATATGTTTAAATTTACACTTTGAAGTGCAACTTTTAAAACGTATTTTTACAGTGCACTCCAGTAAAATAATTCTGTGTATCCTTTTTGCATCCGAAGCCTCAATTGACTTTTGAATTATATATATTTTTTTAGTTTTGTTTAACATCTATATTTTTAGTTAGGGGTAGCTGTTAGTGTTATGGGTTGTTTTTGGACAATAGAATTTGTTATTTTTTAGCGAACTCACCAATATTATTTTAAGGGTTAGGGTTGATTTTTGAAAATAATTTCTGAGCGTGTTTAGGAGCTCAAAATAGCACAATATTCGGATATGCTTCAATTTAGACCGGGTGTGTAATTTATTTTAAGGGTAATTTTGAGAAAACAGTGGTTGGTTTTTGCAAATTAATTTCTGCAGTATTTGAGAACCCAAAAAAGCCAAAATTCTGGCGCTGTTGATATTTTTAATTTTTTAAATTTTCTCTTCGTAAGGCGCTAGCGGGCAGCACTTCACCCCAAAACTCCGTTTCTTTGTTGAGAAAAATAAGAGAACGTACCTTACTTGAGTCACACAATACTTTTTGTCCTACCCCCTTTGAAAACGTGAATGTGAAACATATAAAGGATTTATGTTTTTTTTTACAATTTTAAATTATAAGTGAAATGAAGAAATAGGGTACGTAGCAGAAGAGAGACTGCGGAAACCACCTATGCAATTGTTTGTTAGTGATAAATATCATTTTCTCCATCGGCCGTAAACTTTGATGTCAGCCTGGCGGCGGAGAGCGCATGTGCGAACGTCGCTGGGCTTGCAGCAGCCACATTACGCCTGCTTCACGTCCATGTAATGACGCGTAATCAAGGGGAGTCACTTATTTATTTAAATGCGGAAAAAACGTTGTTTTTACAAGATTTTATTTGACTAGGTATGTGGGTAGTGGGTATATTTATCAGATGTACATTTTGCATGTAAATATTAACATATTTTCATATTTGCAATCGACTCAAATTTTGCAAAAATACATATTTTCGATGACATTACAAAATGGTGTCAAAATTAAGTTGCCAATAAAAGAAAACAAAATTGCTTTTTCAAATTAAAAAAATAAAATACTTCATAATCATAACAAATTTGAGTTTTCGCGACCCCCCTTTAGAAGCTACGCACCTTCCAAACTGGCATATCTCTATTGGCATATCTCTAAGATGATAACGATATTTTGTACTGGGCCAGTTTTGTTATGCCAGCACTGGATTTCGCTACTAGCTCAGTACTGCACCAATAAGAAATTTAAAATGGGCGTAGTATTGCGTCAGTGCTAACTAGTACCGTACTGATATACTCTAACGATATGACAGAAAATCTATTTAAAAAATAAACCATACCAATACAAGGTTTAATACTTGAACTCTACACCTTTATTTTTACTTACAATATAATTATTATAATATTATTATTCAACGAAACATTTTCAATGTTACTTACATTACTTCATCTCTTTTTTATTACCGAATAATTGAGCATCTTTTTAGAATACTTTAATAAAAGGTGCCTTTCAGAAAAAAATGTCCTAATATAAATTATTATAGATATTTTGTAAAAGTAATTGAAAATCTTTAAAATTTTTTCATCCAGATTTTGATAAGGTTCTTCGTGCTCTTTCGAAATCCGTTAAAAATCTTTAATTTTTTTAATTAATTAAATGGCATTGATTTTTTGGAAAAATAGCAAACTTATTTTCACTAAAACTCCACCTTTTTATTATTTGACAATTTTTTAAAAGATTTAACTCGCGTGCATAACAAAACAAAGTTTCATTTTGAAGAAAGGAACGGTTTCGAAATATACTGAAACAAAATTAAACCTTACTTGACTTATAATAAACAATACAAATATTAAAAGCAATTCTAAATTAAATTGTGTGTGTGTGTAATAAGTGTGACCGGTAGCCAGTTGAGTACTGCCGAGCTCTGAGAGGGATCAAAATAAAGTAATCATCATTGAAATTAAAATTCCAAGTTAAAATATTCGGTCATATGATCATTAATTACTAAAATTTGGTTTATAGCAACGTTTTGGCCACTTTTTTGTGCCTTCTTCAGGCTAAAAAATTTTTATTCTAAAATTAATAATGTAAAAGTAAATAATAAATAAATCTTTAAAAGTCAGAATTTTTAAGTAATCGAAAATATTTTTAACATAGTACTTACAGTTTAGTCATAATAAGATTTGTTTAAAATATTAATCCATGTTTGTGTCAGTGTTCAGATTAGAACTTCCACACTTATCTCAAATTTCATTTGTAACAATAAATTTAAAAATCAGGATAACTTACAAGAAATAGAAAAGGTTAAAAAGTTCCAATCAAATAATAAGGACATTATATTTGTCAAAGCTGATAAAGGAAATATGACTGTTGTTTCTAATTTCAATGATTACAAAAGAACTGTAGAAACAATGCTAAATAATACGAAGTTATACAAAAAAGTGAAAACATCTTTGGTACCTTCTGTAGAAAAGAAATGTAATCACATTATTAAAAGATGGGAACTAAAAACATATATTAATGATCAAATGTCTTATAGGCTAAAAATACATGGTTCCATAGTAGCAAAAGCTTAGGCTCTTCCTACGGTACATACCAGGTGTATACATATGAAACCGGTATTGCCATTTAGCGGCCAGTAGGCACACTTGTAGGCACTGTCGGAACTTACCATTTGTGCTAATTGGCG
>NC_046662.1:97900918-97925360 GCF_010883055.1 Belonocnema kinseyi
GGCGCATACTTTGAATAAAATATTTGTTATCATTCTCTTGAAATAAATGTGTTTTTTTCTTGAAAAAATACCGGTTTCATATGTATACACCTGGTAAACCTGTTTTAAACTGGAGAATAATAGTCTCATCCATAGGTTCCTCGACCTATAATTTAGCTTCTTACTTATCTACCATACAATTTTAAAGCCAGTATCAGGAAAAACTGATTCATTTGTTAACGATAGTTGGGACTTCAAAAACTGTCTAAAGAACCAAAAAATTCCAATTTCCCACTCCATGATTTTACTAGATGTTGTTTCCATGTTCGACAATATACCTTTAGATTTGCCTTTGGAGGTTGTTGAAGAAAAATTGAATCTCAATAAAATACTTACAAAAATTTCAACAAAAAGAATTCTAGTGGCAATAAGAACTGTTTTTAACAACACAGTTTTTGCTTTCAATAACAAATACTATAAACAAGTTTTTGGTTGTCCTATGAGTTCTCCCTTATCTCCGATCATTTCCAATTTAGTGTTAGAAGATGTCGAAAATAGAGCCTTAAGAAATTAAAAATTCAAACCTTTAATATATAAAAGATATATCGACGACATTTTTGCCATAATTCCTACTGAAAAAGTTAATGAATTTGTTCAAACATTTAACAATGTAGACGACTATTTAAAGTTCACACATGAAATTGAAAATAATACCATACAATTTTTAGACATTTCTATTAACAAACCACATGAAGGAAACATTTTTACAGATTGGTTTACAAAACAAACATGGTCTGGCCAATATCTAAACTATAACTCACATCATGAATTCAGTGAAAATATTGGCGTAGTAAAAGAACTAATTGATAGGACTATAAAATTAAGTGATTTTAATTTAAGAAGAAACAATTTAAATTTAATTAAAGAAACATCAAACTTAAATAATTACCCGCTACCATTAATAAATAGCCTTATAAAAGAATGTATTTATGAAATCTACAATAGCACAAGTAACAACAATAAAAAAGAAAAATGGTTACAAGAACATAACAAATTTGACATTAAAGTATCTTTCCTTTATATACAAGGTTTATCTGAAAGACTCAGAGCATTATTTAGAAAACATAAAATTACTTCTTATTTTCGAAATAATCATGAATTAGGAAACACTTATCAGAATATAAAAGACTCCGATTTAAAACAGAATTGATCGAATATGGTATATTTAATTAAATGCAAACTATGTAATAAGGTTTACACAGGTGAAACAGGTATGAGACTAAAAAGTACAATTACAGAACATAAAAGATATGGTCGCACAGGAAACCAAAAAACAGGCCTATCAAAATATGCATGGACATATGATCATTATTTTGATTGTACTTTTAACAATATAAAAATATTAGGAAAAGAAAAAAATGCATATAAAAGGAGAATCTTAGAATCAATTTTCATTAAAAAATATAAAAGGAATTGCATAAATTTATAAACTGAAATGGGAAATTTTTATAACACTTATCTAAGTATTTTAAATTTTATTTGATATTTTCATTCTGATATTCAAAAATGTTATTGTCAGTTTATTCGACGTTATAAGTAAATTTGAATGTAAATACTTTCCAATCGTTTAATTCATATTATTTCAGTATCATGCCCTGCTTTGAGGTCGTCACACCATGGTTTATCCACAAAACGGGTTCAAAATGATAGTTAAATTAAAATTTTTCACTATTTTTTATAATATATAGATATTATTTAGGTATAGCTACAGAAACTAAAAAATATTTTTCAAGTAATAGTGATAAGATAATAATATTTTTCGATTTGAAAATGGAAAGATTAAGCATTGAAACAAACATGGATTGAAATTGTCAACAAATCTTATTACGACTAAACTGTAAGTACAATGTTAAAAATATGATCAATTACTTACAAATTCTGACTGAAGATTTAAACTTAGAATTTTAATTTCAATGTTGATTACTTTATTTGATGAACGATCGGTGAACACACCTTGTTGTTGGCTACACCTTCAACTATACTTCTGAGAGGGATCGTTCTCGCAACAAGAGATGATTCCTAAACTGTTAAAAGTATTCATTATAAAAGTTTCTACTTGCCAATAAATGTGTATTTTGTGACTATTCCTAAATCACCTTAGATTCACGTTTAAAGGTTTCATAAAAAATCTGGATTTAAGAATAGCTACACTGTTATGTTAAACATTTGAGGGCTCGTCCAGAATCTAAGGTGAATTTAAGATGCAAAAAAAAACAGTGAAAAATCAAGAATTTCCTTGAATATATACAAAAATTCAACATGTTGTCGTGTCGGTTGATTCAAATCTCAGAGGTCGGGCTTCTTTTGGAATTATCGATCGGCCAAATGTTATTTTGTGTCTCTCAACGAAGAAAGCCTGCCTGTCCAACCGCTGAGGATATTTACGTTCCATCACATTTCTATGGCTAAGTGATTCTCAGTTTAAAGGAAGTTCATCGTGTCTCCTTTTTGTTTAAATTGTATTTTACAGAAGGGACTCTACAATTTTAGGGCTGGAACAATCGCTGCTAAAACCAATTGTCCATCTCTATGGTGATCTAATGACAATGTGAGTAAAAGTCAAAAAGGTTTCTTGTTTAAAGCATCTTTCTAAGTGAGTTTTTAATCTCATGTAATTTCTTTACATTATTTTTAACTATAAATTTGTAAGGTTACTCTTTATTTAATCCATTTGTAATCGTTCGAGAACGAATTTTTCTTATTTATATATTACTTAAAAACTCGATTACCTACTCGTAAAATTGATTTTCCTTATACAGAGGTTTTTGTAAGGTAAACTACGAATTAAACAAAATAAATAGGTTGATTATTCTTCAAGTGTCAAGCGAAACAATCTGTCAAAATGGCGGATGATTTAACGACATTAGGTAATAAACTGTCAAAATTACATCAAGCTATTTTAAGAACGGAATCGAATTTTAAAAAGATTCCTATAGCTAGGCGAAATATCACTACTTTTCGAGGCCGTCACGAATTATTAAAAGAAAAATGGTCAGAATGTCGTAAATTAGATACCAAAATTCACAATCTAGCCACTTCCGAAAAGAAATTGTCTCTAGAATATTTCGTGAAAAATCAATTTCTATCGATAGAAGATGCCTTCTTAGATGCGTATGATTTTATTAACGATCAAATTGACACTTATGCCTCACATTATTCAGAACGTAATTCTGCTGCTTCTAGAGATCATAGTATTCCACATAACGTTAATATTCCCAAATTACCGAAAATTAACATTCCTTCTTTTTCGGGAAATTACAATGATTGGGAAAACTTTCGAGATTTATTTGAGGCACTTATAGTGCATAACGATTTCCTTTGTAGCGTTGTACGATTTCTATATTTAAAAACATCGTTAACAGGAAAGGCAGAAAATTTGATCAAACATTTTAAAATTACCGAGGCTATTTTTCAAACGACTTGGGAAAATATTAAAAGGCGTTATGACAATAAAAGGTCTTTGATTGTTACTCATTTGAATGATATCGCTAATATACCTAATGTTAATAATAATTCTGCAAGTCACTTAAAATTACTTCGCGATACCACCAATGATGCACTTTCTGCTTTAAAGAATTTAAACCACCCTACCGATCAATGGGACGATATTATTGTTTTCTGGACGACGCGACGTCTTGATGTAGCGTCATTAAAAGAGCGGGAGACGCAGCTGGGACCGAGTACAGATTACCCATACTATGAGAGTTTGGACAAATTTTTTTCACAAGAATTCGAACCTTAGAAGTATTTCAGCTAGCGAAAACTGGAATAATGGATAAAAATAAAACTAGGCAGTCGCAATCAATTAAAAGTCATGCTGCCTCTTCAAACTCTAAATGCTGGGCATAAACCGTATGACTGTTCCATCAAATTTACTTGTGCTAAATGTCGTCGCAAGCACAATACTCTTTTACATCACGAAAATAAGGATCGATCTGAAAACTCAGCAGTCTTTGATTCATCGATCAATTCTACGAGTTCTTTTTCAGTCAATTCTCAAGTGGCGTCTACCTCGTGAACCGATAATAATTCAAATAATCAGTTTAATTCCGAACCCATATTGACAATAAGAGGGGCTCATCATTTTGCACTCAATAATAAAGTAGTGTGCCTATTAAATAATTTCGCCCACTCAATGCGTTCTACCTTGCTAGCTACCGCAGTGATTGAATTGGCCACGAATAATGGCAGATCGAGAAAATTCAGAGTACTGTTGGATCAGGACTCAGAGTGCAGTTTCATATCTGATAAGGTACTTAAAATATTAAGACCCTCTTATAAAAAAATTAATACTCATATTTACGGTGTAGGAGGAGAATTTATAGATACTGCCAATAGACTAGCAAAAGTTTGGTTGCGTCCTAAGGAAGATAATCAAACTCCTCTTTCTTTACATGCTCTCGTTTTACAAAATCTCAGTTCTTATTCCCCACCAGAACATCCAAGAAACTTTAACCATCAAGGATTAAAGCAGCTGTGTTTAGCTGATTCTGATCCCTTTGGGTTATCAGATGTTAATGTTATTTTAGAAGCCGACAAGTTTGGATCGTGCTTGTTGCCTGGCCTAAAACAAGGTACATTAGGAACTTTGACCGCCCAAAAAAGCATGTTTGTATGGATTCTCTGTCTGGTTCAGTACGTCTCTGTGAAGAGCATTTCATAACCACTCATAAACGCTTACCATTAGGCAAGTACATGGTTCGATTATTATTTAAGAATGGTCCTCCGGTAGAAATAGGCTATACTTTCGAAAATGCTAAATTAATAATACAAAAGGGTCAGGCTCGATAAAAAAAAAACTCTAACTTTTCAAATATAATTTAGCCTTTTCGAAAGAATTGCCTATTTCTATAGGAGGACCATTATTAAATGGTAATCGAACCATATACTTCCCTGATGGCAAGCGTTTATGAGTGTTATCAGGGAAGTATATGGTTCGATTACCATTCAAGAATGGTCCTCCGATAGAAATAGGATATTCTTTCGAAAAGGCTAAATTAATATTACAAAAGGGTCAGGTTCGTTTAAAAAATAAACCTGAACTTTTCAAAGAATATTCCGATTTCTTAACTGAATACAAGAAACTGAAGCATATGGAATTGTCTCCAAATTTTAAAGGTTCCGATGCTACTCAAACTGTCTACCTTCCTCATCATTCTGTTCTAGGAGAAAGTAGTTCCACTACACATTTGCGCGTGGTTTTCAACGCTTTCAGTATTACGCCTAACGATACTTCTTTGAATTCTCATTTGCATATTGAACCTAAATTATTAACTGATTTGGTCTTCATCATTTTAAGATGGCGAAAACACTCAGTAGTTTTTGTAGCTGACGTAGAAAAGATGTTTCGTCAGATTAGGGTAAATCCAAGAGACAGTGATTATCAGAGTATTTTAAAATACTTTCAAAAAGGTGAACTTTAGGCCTGGCAATTAACTACGGTCACCTATGGCACTGCATGTGCTCTTTATCTGGCCAATAGAGTCATAAAACAGGTGGCAAAAGACGAGGAAGTTGATTTTCCTCTAGCCAAATCTATTTTTGAAAATAATCTCTATGTGGATGATGTTTTATTCGGAGCAGATGATGTTGATGAAGATAAAGAGTTAAGACGACAGGTAATCATGAAAGGACTTTTAATATTCTTTCTGAGGAAGATATTTAATTAAACGTATTAGGCTTGCGCCGGAATTTCGTTTCGGATAATTTTAAAATTCGAGTGGAGACTCGCCCAATCAAACAGCCCACTAAAAGAAAAATTCTCTCGGTTATTGCCAAACTTTACGATCCACTTGGATGGTTTTCTCCTGTAATGATAGTAGCTAAAAGATTTATGCAGGAACTGTTGATTCGTAAAATAGATTGGGATGATCCTCTTCCCGAGGACTTGCTCAACCATTGGAATGCTTATTACAGTGAGCTTTCAAAACTCGATCAGATATTAATTCCCAGATGGACTGGACTATCACGATCTAGTTTGGGATACGAACTTCACGGATTCTCGGATGCTTCAGCGAAAGCGTATTCCGCTATTATTTATCTTCGCATTCTTTAATAAGATGAAAGTAAGCAAGTAGCCTTGTTATATGCCAAAACAAAGGTCGCTCCAATTGTTACAGTGAGCATACCGAGATTAGAATTATGTGGGGCAGAGTTATTAGCTAAAGCATTACATTTTGTTATTAGCACAATGAACTTTAAAAATGTTCCTTTGCATTGTCATACCGATTCCACAGTAGTCTTGACCTGGCTCAGCAAGCATCCCTCAGCGTGGCCCACTTTTATCTCTAATAGAATTGTACATATTTACAAATTTGTGCCACATGCCAAGTGGCGACATGTTGCAACTGGGGATAACTCAGCAGATTGCTCCTCAGATGGTCTTCTTCCGGTACAAGCTTCAAATCATCAATTACGGTAGAAAGGGCCCTGTTCGTTATCACTTCCTTCCACAAGTGGGCCGGATTCACATCCACCTTCACCAGCTATAGTAGACCTAGAACTTGAGCCCTTTTCAAAGGCTAAAGTCGCCCAACATACCATGAAGGATAAACCTCTGCAGTCGGATCTGGCTAATGAATTTGAGTCTTGGCCAAGATTAGTTAGAGTTACGGAACATTGCTTACGATTTATTAAAGCATTACGTAAGAAAATGGGAGAGTTTCAGGATTCTGAAGAATTATCTCCAATGCCTTTTTTTTCATCAGTAGAAATTAATGAAGCCCGTAAGTGGTGGATTTTACACGTACAAAATACTACCTTTGTCCCAGAAATTAGCAATTTAAAATCAAGTGAATCAGTCTCTAAAATTTCTCCTTAAAAAACGTTGAATCCATTTCTGAATGGTTCCAGTATTCTGCGACTAGGAGGTCGCCTCCATCAAGCTGCAATTAGTTATGATGAGAGGCATCCAGTGATACTATCTGGTAATCATCAAATTTCAGTACTTATCGCTTGACATGCGTACTTGCGATCAATACATGGTGGCATTCAGCTCACTTTGTGCACTCTACGTCTAGGATTTTGGATTATCAGAGGTAGAATGTTGGTAAATTGTCTCATACGTCATTGCGTCATTTTTGTACGTCAGAGAGCTAAGGTTGTTCAACAATTAATGGGTAGCTTACCTGATTTTCGCACTGTGAATTGTAGACCATTCACACACTCTGGTGTGGACTACGCCGGTCCCTTCCAGATTCGCTTTGCTCCAGGTAGAGGACAAAGGAGTTATAAGGGTTACGTAGCTCTTTTTGTTTGTTGTGTAACCAGAGCTATTCATCTAGAGCTAGTATCAGACTATACTTCTCAGAGCTTCTTATTGGCCTACAAGCGTTTTATCGCGCGTAGAAGAATACCTGCTCACATTTACAGCGATAATGGTACCACCTTTCAAGGCGCTGATCGAATATTAAGAGAAAACGCGGCTCAATTACGTCGAGACCCGAATCTTGTTAATTTTTTATCGGTCGAGGGAACTACGTGGCATTTTATTCCACCCGCCGCCTCTAACTTTGGTGGTCCTTGGGAAGCAGGGGTGAAACATCTGAAACATCATTTACGTAGAGGTGTTGGATCACATACTTTAACGTTTGAAGAGTTCTTTACCACTTTATCTCAAGTAGAAGCTTGCCTCAGTTCCAGACCAATTGGAACACATTCTGAAGATCCCAATTATTCCTCTTATATCACTCCAGGGCATTTTTGATAGGAGCTCCAATCACGAGTCCTCCAGAGCATTCTGTAGAATTCATACCCGAAAATAGACTAAAAAGATGGCAAATCGTTCAGCGTATAACTGAAGTTTTCTGCCGACTTTAGAACGTGGAATTTTTGCATGCTTTACAACAACGCTACAACTGGAAACAACAGGATCCTTATTATAAAATAGGTGAAATAGTGCTTATCAGGCATGATGCGCTCCCTCCTTCTAAATAGCAAATGGGTCGCATACTTATATGCTACCTAGGAAAAGACGGTCTGATTCGTACCGTTCGCGTTAAAACTACCACTTCGGAATTCGATCGACCAATCTCAAAACTTTGGTTACTGCCTGTCAGCGCGGTCGGGGCTGCTGAGTTGACTGATAGTCCAAAACACTAAAGTCTCTTAGAAGATCTTTCCTATGGAACTATTTTTTCAATTATTTTTTTTTTACGTCTTTTACTTGTTTTTCACTTATATAATTATAACTATTATTGTGAAAATGACCTAAATATAACGAAGCTGTGTATATGAAGTCTATAAAGAATATTCTTACAATAAGTTAATGCATGTTAGATTTCTTGCACCGTGGGCGGCTCACAGAATCAGCGATATCTTAGAAATTTCGTGCTAAATGCTCAGCACGAAGCGGGCGGTATGTTAGAGGTGTGTAAAAATGCGTGAAAACTGCAAGTACAATAAATATGTACGCTGACACTTAACTTGTCTGTGTGTAATAATTGTGACCGGTAGCCAGTTTGAGTACTGCCGAGCTCTGAGAAGGATCGTTCTTGCAACAAGAAATGATTCGTAAACTGTTAAAAGTATTTATTATAAAAGTTTCATTTTTAAAGTAAAGAAACTATTGCGCTTTAAGTTCTTAGAAATAAATGGTTGAAAACTGAGTCTACTTGCCAATAGAAGTGTATTTTGTGAATACTCCTCAATCACCTTAGATTTACGTCTAAACGTTTAATAATAAATCTGGATTCAAGAATATCTAGTGTTGTGTCAAACAAAGTTCAAAGTGATTTTACAAGAAAATTATATATCCCATTTTAGGGAAAAGTTGGAGAGGTTTAGGTAAAACATGTTTTTTTTTTTCAATTGAAAAATACTCATAATTTCACAGAAAATTTATTTTTCCAATTTGAAAAGATACTTCTTGCCTAATTTCCTCTTAAAAACAAAATGTTTTTTCGCTAAGAGATTCTGCAACTTGAATCACATATACCTTTTTGATTTTGAATGGATTCATTCTGCAAAACTGAAATTGAAAACTTTTATAATATTTATTTTTCAGTCATTGTAATCTCTATGTTGATTTTAGGAACTTAATTTTTTTCAACAATTTTTTGTATTTTTTATATAATCGTACTATTCTCATTCTAAATATATTTTTGGAATACGAATTACTTATCAATGTAATTCGTCTGTTGAATCTCGCGCTTCGTGTTCGGACATGACTATACCTTGCGCTTCGCACTCCGATATTTATTCTTTACATTTGGAATGCTTGAATGAAACTTTATCAAAAAGATCTCTTTTGAGTAGCTCGATTTTCAACAGACATTTGTAAACAGGTTTTGTTCAATATTTTTTCCCCGGTAATTTTCATCATTTTTCCACAAATTTTTTATTTTTTATTTTCAATGTTATTTTCACAAATAAGAAATCAAAATCAAAATTTAAATTTTCGATTTTCAAAGAAAGCCCAAAAATTTGTTATGATAATCTTGTAGGTTTTAAAAAAGCATTGTTTTTCTTCTTTTGACTTTTTTTTATATCGTGCGTCGCTTGGCCTACACTTTTGAATTTCGGTTGAGTTTAACATTTTTGCAAATGCTATAACCCTGGGATTTTTCATATAATTAAAAAAAGTTTCAGGGATGAATTTTTTGTTTTTGTTTTTTTTTCTACTGCTATAAACATTTGTAAATACAATTTTCGAATTCAGAAAAAAACTGGGCTCAAAAATTTTCAAAATTCGCACACTTTTTTAATTTGTATCAAAAGTGGCTTGTTTACGAACTCGCCCTTTCTTTTAGGATCTCAAAAAAGTGTGCCAAAGATAGATTTGATCCATTGATTTTTTCGAGTGTTATCGTATTTACGGACGGACGCATAGTTCGCATTAGAAAATTGGGGTTCAAAATGATACAGACCCTACACTTTTCTTCCGATTCCATTCTTTTTTTTTAACTTAAAGCTAATTAAATTCTGAAGAGGTCTGTCCAGGTCGATTTTGTTAAAAAAGCTCTATTATTTGTTATTCAAGTTGCAAAATGCCAATCTGTGACAATCCGTTCAATTGTTATAAACAAATTCATGAACAAAATCGATTATTGCTGTTCATTCCCGCCAGGAAGTTCTTTTCATCACGTTTTTCCCCGCGAAATCGAGTGAAATTAATGTTTCGGTAAAATCAAACTCTAAAGTATAATTTTTTTTGGTTGTTATAAACAAACTTCATGAACAAATTTAATAAACAAGCGCCTATGTATATATAAAATGCATTTTTTCTGCGCAAACAGTAGGCTTGCCTTCAAAAATTAAAATTTTGACAGAAATAGACAATAAAAATATTTACCATTGTTATAAACAATACTGATTAACACATGCATTAAACGGTTATTCTTTTATAGAAAAAATCCATTTTTTGCATAATTGTTCATTCTATCCCTAAATTAATATTCTGATGGAGGACAATGACGTTTGACACTATATTTTTTTATTACCAATTCTTATCCAAAATGCATTTAATAGACGCTTTCAAATAGAAAAAATCTCTTTCTTCCTGAAATGTTGATTATATCATAAAAAATGAAACTCCTGCAAAAGGTTATGACATCCAACAACATTTCCCATTGTTATAAATAATCATGATCAATCAATTCTTAAAATAATTTTTTCGGGTAGTAGAAAACGGTTTTTTGGGTTCAATAGTAGTTTAATAGTACAACAATTTCAGGATCTGCTGATTGCAGATGATTGAGATAAGAATGGGCAACGCTTCTGAATACCAGAATTTTTCGTCCAAAAATGGTTAAGCTTCATGATTTCGTTCATCCTCGTTGCTTATACCCGTGCGCAAATTGCCGTATTTTGCCTTATTTAAAAAAAGGCCCGGATCAGATGCGGCTCAGGATGCCTGATTAATAAATTTATGTAACGGTCCTGACCCGGTCCGTTTACGACCTAACAGCCTTCCCTTATGATTAAGTCAGGTAGTCTGAATTATGTTGTAGTTAAGGTAACTTGACGGCCCTGGCTGGAAAAAGAAAAAGGATCCGAGTGGAATTTGATCGAAAAAACGACGAGTTTTTCAATTACAAAAAAAACTTTCAAAACGATTTATTATCATAAAAATGTCAAATGTAACATTTTTGAAAATAAAAGAAGAAAAAGTAAACAGGGCCACAAGATGAAATTGACGTGGAGCATCATTCATCTAGTTTAACTTTATGTTCTTGGGGTCGCTGATCACGATTCCGGTATCCATATGACCCCATCACGTCTAGATCAAGGTCAAATGAAGGTCAAACACCATAATTCGATTGCTGCAATTTTTTTGACCCCGAATCCAGCTAGGAAGGGTCTCGAACCAGTGGACCTTTACGTTTTTGGGGCCTCTGATCACGATCCGTGTATGTGGGTACTATGGAAACAATTTCGGGTGTTGAAGCAATTCTAATTCAAAATTTGAGTTCAGATGTTATATAAAAAAATTATTTGGGTTGGAAGAATGGATTCTTTTAATGGAATCGCATAGTAGACTTGTACACGAAATGAAAATTGAAAATTTATGTACAACGTGTTCTTTTGTTCGTAAAAGTTTTACGGATAGATTTTCTTTTATGTACATTTGATGTGTCTCTCTTTTCAAAGACCAACAATAGTCTGACATCATGTTCACATCCCAACCCCCTTGATATTTTCTCTCAAAGTCTTTCAAGTTTTGGTGAAATCTCTCACCCTGCTCCTCCCTGAAGTCCCCCAGATTTTCAGGGAAGTAATCAATGTGGGAATGGAGGAAATGGATCTTTAAATTCATTAAACATCCAATCTTTCGGTAATTTTCCAACAGTCTGTCGGCATTATTCCTGTAATCAGGGTCTTTGTTATATCCCAAGAATATTTTTTTAATTTCTTTGAAAATACTCCAAGCTGCTCTCTCATTAGTTGTGATTCTCATTTCGAATTCATCATCATTCATCAGTTCCCTTATTTGGGAGCCATCGAAAACACCTTCATTGATTTTCATTTTAGAAATATTTGAAAATTTCTCAAATATATACATGAAAGCATCGCTCTTCGATACCCTCATTGTTTTGACAAGCTGTTTAAATAAGCCGAGTTTGATATGTAATGGTGGAAGGATGATTTTATGACTAGGAATGAGACTCTCTTGTAGTCTCATTCCACGTCACCACGTGGAGGTGCCCTTGGAGCAGGCACAAAAAATGTCGATTCACAACGTCCTTTCTTATAGCATATTATGTAAGTAATAAATCTCGGCCTCTGTTTGACCTGGAGAATGATCCTGTTGGTAAAAACTAAGGGCATCCCTTACGGTGAAAATGCTCGACAGTTGAATGTGATTTCGTAAAATGCTAGGCCCATGCTCTGAAATTTAAAGTCGGTTGAATGTAAACACTTAAGCTTGAAATGAAACATTAAATCATTCAATTTCTCATTTTAGACTCTGAACCTATCATTTCAGGAAACCACATCCACCAGGACCGTGATCAGCGACCACAAGAACATAAAGGTCCACTGGTTCGAGACCCATTCATAGCTAACACATCAGCTGAGAGATCAAAAGAAGGATTTGACCTCTAGATGACCTCAAAATTATCTTCAGAGGTCAGTTTGACCAACAGGTCAAGGCGTATTCGGACGTAAAATTTTCCGCTCTTTCAGAATCCGGGGTCACAAAAATTGCATCAATCAAATTAAGGTCTTGGACCTTCATTTGACATTGATCTAGACGTGATGGGGTCATATGGACACCGGGATTTGATTAGCGACCTTAAAAACATAAAGGATAACTAGATTGAAAGATGCTCCACCTCAATTTCAACTTGTGGCCCTGTGTTATTATTACAATATTATCGTAGATTTATCATCGGTTCCAGTAACAGTACTTGGAATTTTATGCATAATCAATAAAATATTAATATACCGAATAATAATGTGAATAATTATTCTCTGCAATTATTTTTCGTAAATACAAATTTAAATTTGTGCGGCATCGCGTGACGCACAATCTTGTGCCCCGTTGCTTTTCGCGCGTCTTTTGCGAGGTCTTTTGTTTTCTCGCCGGTGAATCTGTGAATGTCAACAGTGTCGATACGTGCACATCTTATAATTTATAGCCAGTTATAAGTGTAATAAATAATTCAAGGTAAGAATAGCATATATTTTACATCCTATTTTAATTCATCTGTTTTGGCAACAATACAGTTCCATAAAACTACCTTGTGGTAGTAGCTTTACGAATGCTTGTTTTTAGGTTAGGTTAAATATTGCTGATTATATTTATCTTATTTTCAATAATGTTTCTGTAAAACTGAGTCCTTTCTATGAAGAATAATTTTATTTATTGTTTATAAGTACTAGCAAGCCAACATGCGCGTGATTATTTTGTCTTCCTTATTACGAGTTCGATCAAGTCATTCAATAGCCAATTTAGTTTGCAACAACAGTGTATGCGAGCAGTAAAATGGGAGTAATTCTGCATTTTTCATGTCAAATATATTTAATTATTTAATTAATAATTAAACTTGTATTTTCTGTTCCTACTGAAACCCATAATTTGTTACATCCTAATTGAAAATAAAAATTTAAGAAATTTCATAGGAAATATATGCGGGCCGGAGAAGGGCTTTATTTATCTTAAAGGCACAGGAACGGTTACCTGCTACTGACCGTCTAATGTTGGCTACACACGGCTCTTCTCATTCCGAGCGCTTACTTATTAAATTTGTTTATGCAATTTGTTTATAACAATCAAAAAATTATACTTCAGTGTTTGATTTTAACGAAACGTTAATTTCACTCGATTTCGCGGGAGAAAACGTGATGAAAAGAACTTCCAGGCGTCAATGAACAGCAATAATCGATTTTGTTCATTAATTTGTTTATAACAATTGAACAGATTGTCACAGATTGGCATTTTGCAGCTTGAATAACAAACAAACAGAGGGGGTCTCAAAACGTGGAGATCCGTTGAAAAACTGTGGTATCAAATTTCGAACAACTCTAATACTTTCTCAATCCTAAATGCTGTATGATAAACATCTAAAATGAAATATTTTCGACACTTCTGGGCGCTCGTAAAGAGTTTTTCTTAGTGCATATGGTTGGGTTAATCGTATGGATCTTTCTATTGGATCATTGTTAGTCAGTTCGGGTTGTGTCTGAAAGGAGATGTACGCTGGCTTTATGGAGATCTCCATCCAGAATGATTTCGAGAGAGGTTTGTCAGCCACCCATATCGGAACAGCTCGTAGGGAAATTGCCTTATTTAAAGAAAGGCCTGGAACAGGCCCGGCTCAGGATGCCTAATTAATAAATTTATGTAATGGCCCTGATTAGGCCCGTTTAAGGCCCAAATAGCCTCCCCTAATTATTAGGGGGGGGGGGGGGTTAACGTTTAAAAAAATTTTCTTAATTTTTTATTATTTGATTTTCTGAAGGGAGAACCTTTCAAGAATATTGCGTGAAAATTTAAGATGAATCGAAATAAAACTAACGAGGATACAGCGTTTGCAGCAACCACGCTGCATACACGACTCAGCGCAGGGCAACACGACACAGAGCTGAAAAAACACACAAAAGAAGACAGGATTCGTCGTAGACAGGAACAAAAAGATGTTTTGGACATTATGGATGATAGCAACATTCTTTATGGACCTGGCATCAATTATGAATTGATTATGTTTTATTCCAAATTGTTTAGTGTTCAAAACTTTAAAGAGTTTTTCCCACAGCTCACGTTTCCAAAGACGGTGCCCCTCCTAACTTCAAAACTACTGCACTGATCCTTTTGAAATTTGGAACACTATTTCTGTACATAATTAACGAGGTAACGCTAAAAAGCTTTTTTTAAATTTATTAATAGTTTTCATTTTACAATAACAAATTACCCGATTTTTTCACAAAGAACGCGTTTTTCACTTCAAAGTGTTCCCAAAAATTGGAAAATAGAAATTTCGAAAAACCCTCCCAGCGTTACTTGGGGAAAGCAATTATCTAACGAAAGAACTTTAATTATTTTATTTAAGATGATGCAGCACCGAGTTGTGAGGAGCACCGCAATTCTACTTTTTCAGGAGACGCTTCCGAATAATTGATGTCATTGCCTTATTTTTTGACATTTCTACATGAAAATTTCACAAAATATTCTTCGAATTCTATACTTTAATGTACCATTGGTTTTAATCAATAGATTTTAACTGTGTCGTAACAAAAATTCTCAAATATGTGCCTTTTTGCACGAATTAACGTTACCCGCCCCCCCTTAAGTAACATAGTAATATAAGAATCTGAATTTTAGTACAAAAAGGCGGTTGACTTTCAGATGTAACTAAAAGGATCATTCGCCAGTTGAAAGTCAACTGATGATGATAACATGACTTTAAGTAAGGGGCTTGGTTGAATGTCAATAGCCTTATGTACGTAAAATGTACTTTATATGTTAATTTAAGACAGAAAGATTGTTGACTTTCCGCCAACGCGTGGTGTGAAATGAAACTTGCAGGTTAATTTAAGTCAGCTGATTGTTGAAATTCATAAAATTCATGCGCTATCGTTCAGTTATTAGGAACATGAAATTAATATAAAATTAAAATTTGAATAATTTTAGGAAATAATTTTTTTTAATGCAAGCATTGAATAAATTCTTCATTTATGCCTGATAAATCCAGTTGTTTTATCCTCCAAGTCGATGAGATTAGTAGAAGGAAAAAAGAACTTAGTGACACTAAACAAGGCACTTATATCCATTTCAAGCTACCAGGTACACAACGTGAATCTTCAATCCTTTTTTATATGTTTTTGTATCATAGATGTACGATTATTCTATTTATAATCAAAATCCGTTATAGATCTGAATGCATATATCAAAATAGGAAACGGTGACAAAACGACTACCATGAGCTCAGTGTTTATCGATACTATCCAGCGCTGTCGACGCCATATTGACTACTCACAGCTACTCTCTTGGCTCCTCTTCTAAAATCGCCGAAATCCCATAAAGTCTTTGCGCATCGCATTTCGCGCACACCTTTCTGCAAGCAAAAATTGAATTTCAGAGCACGCGAATGAAAATCATCCATAACTCAACACACTTGTCAATTAATTATCATATTACCCGTATATCAGATATGAGACACTGCACTAAAGTTCCATTTATGGTTGAAATTAAGTGACCTAATTAATTTAATACAAAAATGAAATTCATCTACATTCAACATTCCTCATCTTGTATTAGGTATTTGCACTTCAATCAACAGCTAACTTCACTTTGTAGATTGCTGAGGGGAAAATAAGGGACCAAATGCGTGGGATTCAGTTCATTTTTTCCCTATTTTGCTATTATCTTCGTAAAAGCTAATTTTTTCTTTATAAGTGTATTTGAAAAATAGGTTTTATTTTTTAATTACTATTTAATGAAATAATAAAGTGATGATAATTGTTATTAATTACAAAGATATTACAGAAATAAAGTTTCGTTCTATGCATTTGATCTATTGTTTTCCCCCAAGCTTTTAAAAAAGTGAAGTTAGCTAAGGGTTGAAGTGAAAATACCTCAATACTGAGAAGGCAGTCTGAATTACCATATACCGTACTTACGGTAACTCCACGGCTCTGATAGGATACGGATAAGATCGCCTCTGTTGTAGATCAGGCGTATTATATTTTAAGGCAGTTCGTTAGCCAGCCATTTTGGATCAAAATTCAAAAACTGGGCACACTTTGAATATTTTTGAGACCACTATTTTCAAAATTCAAAAATTCTTTGTACGGTTATTCATAGTATTCAAAAAATTTAGCAATTTATCCCAATGACTTTTTTCGAAAAATCAAAAATTACTGGAGTTATAGCATTTTCAAAATCCAAAAAAACAAACTAAAATCAACATTTTAAGACAAACAACGCATGATATGAAAAAAAGTCATTAGAAGAAAAACTTTGCTTTTTGAAAACCCTACAGGACCTGGAAAGAACTACAAATTTATAATGAATGACTTTTCGATATAAGATACGAAAAAAATTAGACAAACCTTGTTTAACCAAAAAAGAGATATAATTCTTGATAGGGCATGTACTTTTTGCTGTAGTCGTAAAAAATAACATTCTAAATAAAAATATTAAATTTTTTTGAAAAAACGACACAAGGTATGAACTTAAATTACCTAAAAATAGTTGTTCGTCTAAAAAGATCTATAAATTTATTGTTAATCTTTTTTCGATAGGACGTGTAGATTTTCTTTTAATCGTAAAACATAAGATTAAAAATTAAAAACTTAACTTTTTGGAAAAAGCACAGAAAATACGAAAGAGGACATAGGCTCCTATATAAGACCCTACATAATTTCCTGTTTTAGACCCTATGCAGATGCGCAGTAGTTTTTATTTAATCGTAAAAAACAATATTAAAAATTAAAAAAAATTATAAAAACAAGGAAATAAGAATTAGCATGATTCAATTTTTATGCATATTATGAATTGTAATGGTATACATTTATTGAAATGATACATGTTTTAGAGCAGCTCAGAATACAATTTGAAGTAAAATAAGAAACAAATACACAAATAATCATGATAAATACAATTTGCTTTTTATTACATAAAAATTTTATTATAATTGATATGAAAGTGTTGTGTATAATATAGAAAAGTTGACATGTTGGACAAAACCGAGTGCCAAGCACGAGATACGTGATGAGAATGTGTTCGTTGGAGCAATAAGGGCTTTAACACAAGAGAAAGTCAAACTCACAAAATTACAGTTTGGTTGAAAATTTAACTCTTTAGTGGAAAATAATTCTTTTTCACATTTTCATGAAGAGAAGGTATCAGATTTGTGTAAAATTTGACCTCTCCCCCCCGTTTTTGTCAAATGCCCACGTTTGAGACCCCCTGAATCCGAAAAACAGGTTTTTACGAATGTGTCTTTCTGTCTGTCTGTGTGTGCGTCAGTCTGTGTCTCTTTGTGTCTGTAGATTTTTAGTTTGTTAGCACAATAACTTTCGAAAGAATTGACAGATTGGATTGGCCTTTGTTATACTTTTTAAATGTCCTAAAATAAAGGTTAAGTTCGTTAGCCAGCCAGTTTGAATAAAAATTCAAAAAGTGAGCGTATTTTGAAAATTTTTGAGACCACTTTTTCCAAAATTCAATAATTATCTGTATGGATATTCATAGTATTCAAATAGTATTACATGCAGCCCACAAATCTTCACCGATTTCGATAAAAAAAAATTGGAAAAAAGCTAATAAGATTTCTGAGAGAGTTTTTCAGCCTGATTTTTGAATAAGGTTTTCGATTTTTTTATAAATAAAAAAATACGACGAAAAAATGGCATTTCTCTATTTGACGTTTTCAATGCTCGTCAATAAAAGAATGATGGTTAAAATAACTTAATTTGCATAAAATAGCATTAGTTAAAAATATTTCAATATTAGACAATATACAAAAAAATTTGTTATCAACAAATTATTTGTTGAAAAAAATTTTTCTACGATTTTCCATAAATATGCGTTTTTTCAAGTTATGTTGCAAGAAATTGGAATCGAAACAATATTATGTAAAAACATTTCTCTTCTGATTATAATTGTTTATAATAAAAACAAATTTAATGTACAAGTGCAGTAATCAGGCATTTTTCGACAGAAATATTCTTTTTTTTCTATGTCAACTTTTTTCAATTCGGAAATTTATGATAATTTTAGCAAAATTCATAATTTATTGATTTATATTATGATTTTTTAAACACATTTGATAAAAAATGCATTATTTGGGTGTTTGTCGACAGAAAAATGCATTTTTTTCAATGGCAGTCTTTTCATTGGGGAACCACATGAAGATTTTAGAGAAATTCATAATTTTTTGATCAATTTTATGATTTTTTCAAAACAAATTTGATCAAGAAATGCATTACGGGGGCATATGACACACGACACAAGCTTAGCCAAAATTAATAGATAAAATTTTTTCACCGAAGGTGAAGCAAACAAATTTCTGTAAATGTTTTTTTTTTTACATTCTCATCAGAGAAGGTATTAGATGTGTGTAAAATTTAAGAATTCGCCCCCTCCCCCCAGTTGTTGTCAAATGTCCATGTTTTGAGGTCCCTTAAATCTGAAAAATAGATTTTTACGATTGTTGTGCCTGTCGGTCTGTCTGTATGTATTTATGCCTGTCTGTCAGCACGATAACTTTTGAAAAAATGATTCTAATAGATGTTCCTCTAGTGCACTTTTTAAGCGTCCTAAACTAAAAGTTAAGTTCGCTAGCCAGCCATTATGAATAAAGATTAAAAATTATGAAAGTTATAGTATTGAAAAAATTCTAAAAAACACATGAAAATGAACCTTTTAAGCCAATTAACGCACTATATGAAAAAATGGCAAAAAAAGAAAAAGTTTGATTTCCAAATGCCCTAGAAGATTATCATAACAACTTTTTGAATTTTCTTTATAAGTCAAAAAATAAATTTTAACAGCATAAAAAATAATGGAAAATCCAAAAGTTACATTTTTACATGCAACATTTTCACAGTATTTTAAATATTCTCAAATATAATAATGCATTTTCAAAAAAAAAATATATATCTAAAAAGTCCAGGGATGGTTGGATATTTTCTCAGGTAAAATATTTTGCAAAAAAGTGAAGGTTATTCCTGAAGTAAATTTCAACGAGGAATTCAATGGTGACCTTCGTTTTGACCTTGAAGTTGACCTTCATGGATTTTTAAAGGTCAACTTTGTTTTTTTAAATAGAAACCCCCTTTTTACATCTGCAATCGATAGAGCGGAAAATTCTACGTTCAGATACGTACCCAAGTTATAGGTCAATTGTAACGTTCAAGGTCAGTTAGAGAGTATTTGAAATTAACAAAGTTTTCCAAGGAACAACGACGTGGACGTACTAAATTCTGTTCCCTTTGCCGTACTTGATTAACGTGTGTCCCCTTGCCTCTCACGTTTCGGGGTGCTTGATTAGCATGAGTTCCCTTGCCTCTCACGTTTCGGGGTGCTTGATTAGCGTGGGTCCCCTTGCCTCTCACGCTTCAGTGAAGATGTTCGAACTGAAAAACTTGAACTTCTTGACAAAAAGCTATGTGATTGTAAAAATGAGTTACAACATTACGAATCATCTCCCTATCAAATCAAAGAACCCTGTTGCAGAATCCGATTCTGGAATTCGTCTAAGCTTTGCGGTTACGTCGAGTATACTTTGCTCTTGAAATAACCCCTAAGAAAATAGTCGAGAGGCGTCACGTCCAGGAGATCTAGCACGCCACTCGATTTCACCCCTTCTTCCAATCGACCTTTGAGGGAACTGAGTAACCAAATATGCTTGAACCTCCCTACCGTAATGAGCCGCTGCTCTGTCCTGCTGAATCCAAATATTTTGAAAATTATCGCCTGTAATCTCCCTTATTCTTGGTACAATTTGGTTTTTGAGAAGCTCTTCATGTGCACGGACATTGAGATTACCATTGATGAAGAAAGGGCCTATCAATGTATCATTCAAGATACCGGCCCAAACATTAATCCTTTGTGGATATTGTGTGTGACTCTCCAATATCCAATCAAGATTTGTGTCGGGCCAATATCCACAATTTTGCCTATTAACTTCACCTTTCAAAGAGAAAGTAGATTCATCTAAAAATACTGTATTGTTCAAGAAAAGAGGATCTCTAGCAATTCTGTCCATCATAATTTCACAAAATTCAACCCGACGATCAGGATCGTCTTCATTGAGCTCTTGTACCAGATGAAATTTGTGAGGATGGAAATTAATGCTTTTTAAAATACTTTGCACTGTCTCAGGAGCAACGTCACGCTCATCACTAGCTCGACATAAACTAAGGTGTGAGTTTTCAACAAATGCTTGGGCTTTGTCCATCTGCATCTCCTCAGATCTTGCAGATTTTGGCCGACTAGTTCTTTAAAGGTCCTTGATAGATCCATGATTCATAAAGCGCCTTACAGTTCTTTCAATTGTTGATTTTGAGATAGGATTTAACCCTTCTCAATTACGAAAAGTGCGATTAAAAAGCAAACGAACTTGATCATAAGATCGAACTCGATCTCCCCAACCACGCATCATTAATACAGATACCCTCTCTCGTTCCGAAAGCTTAGCTTGCGTCATGATAATCTTTGAGCGAAAGATAGTAAGTATGTACTCGTAATACGTAAATTTAGTTTCGATTCATAATATTCGTATGGAAAAACGGTATAGGACTTATGGTATCGCCTTAGGTATTGACTTAGGTATCGAGAAACGGTATAGGACTGTATAAATCTTCGGGGAGGAACAGAACTCTCACCAGAACACCTGGAACTTTTAATGACAAATTTACTTGTGATTTTACAATATTCGAAACGCTGTAACCAAGATCAATACAGAGCTCACCAATGAATTTTTCGTTAAAATTTACTTCAGGAATTGCACTGACCTCTTGAAAAACTTTTTTAATTTTAAATAACCTCTAACTGACCTTGAACTTTAAAATTAACCTATGACTTGGATACGTAGCTGAACGTAGAATTTTCCGCTTTATCGATTGCAGATGTAAAAAAGGAGGTTTCCATTTACAAAAACGAAGTTGACCTTCAAAAAGTCATGAAGGTCAACTTCAAGGTTAAAATGAAGGTCACCGTTGAATTTCTCATTGAAATTTACCTTAGGAATGACCTTCACTTTTTTGAAAAATATTTTACCTGAGGAAATATCCAACTGCCCCGGGACTTTTTAGACACCCTGTAATTTAGAAGTTAAAAAACGGTAAGGCTGCTTAGTAGACCGTATGTGCAAAGTTTAAATCATAAAGAAAACATTGGAAATTAGCAAATTCAGTTTATGAAAAAGCGACAAAAGTTGCAATGAAACTTTGAATAACCAATTTTTTAAAAAAGAATGCGCATTTTTTTAAACGGGACAATGAAATTTCGTCTATTTTAATACCAATGCAAGTTACGAATTATAATTATATACATTTATGGGGATGATATAAAATTTCAGGGATAAAATCCAGTGCGAAGGAAGAGATACATGATGAGAATGTGTTCGTTAAAGCCGAAGGAGCTTCAACTAAAGAGAATTGACAATCACAAAATTACTGTTGTAATTACTTGTTGTAAAATTACTGTTGATAGTTTCATCTTTAGTTTTAAAAAGTCTGTGCAAAAAGATCGAGCACGGAGAGCGAGGTAAATACATTATCGTGCCCGAAGCGCGAGATAAATATATTATCGAGCGCGAAGCGCAAGAACCAACAGTCGCGTGCCCTAGTCATATTTTTTGTTTCAAAATTGAATTCTTGTAAAGATAATTTGTCTTCTGGTTTGACAGTTCAGTAATTTAGATAAACTTTTATTTATTTTTTGAGTGAAAAATCTTTATTTGTTGGAAATTCGTCTGTTATGTTTTAAAATTCTTTTGTTTTGTTGTATAATTTCAATTATTTTTGTTGACTAAAATATAAACTATGATACTTTTTCGTTGTCAATTTGTCTTTTTACGTCTAGTATTCGACTATTATGTTAAAAATTCAATTATTTTGTTGAAAATTCCAGTATTTCGTTAAAAAGTTTTGTTTAACGTAGAAAAAATTTTTTTTTGTTCGAAATAAAATTAGTACATTTAAAAATTTTTAATTTGTATATGAAACACTGTAATTCCTGAATATGTCTGAGCTAGAAAATAATTTATATTCAAGCGCTGATATAATTTGAACAATAAAAATATTGTTAAAAATCATAAATTCTTAAATTCTTTTAAATTTTCCTAAATTCTGTCATATTCTCGGTTATATAACCTGCGCTTAAATTCTAAGGAATTTAAAAACTCTAACTGATACGGACCGTTTAAGTTTGGCTACACGCGGCCCTTCTCATTCCTATCGTAACGAAACACCATCAGGGCAGGGTTCTCGCCTTACGGAAAGTCCAAGGGACGCAATGCCCAAACTTGCTCTTCATTCCAAATTTCAGTGTAAATTCCTTACTCTGGCTTGTGAATGTTAAAACGGAATCTTTTGTTAGAACTAAAAAAAAAGATATAATTGTGTATATATAGCTAAAAATGCTAAAAGGTCTGTCAGAAAATATGCCTGGGCCCGTCGGAAGCTTAGATTCTGGAGAAGTCGTCCAGCACAGAGAATTATATTTTATGTTTTTGTTCGGTGCAGGCCAAGCAGTTCTCGACAACTTTACAGATAAGTTCTTAACTTCTCCTTATAGATGAAGGTTCAAACTCTTATTTACGTCTCGGTAAAAGAATTTATCGCTTGAATTTATATTATATAGGTTTATTATTTCGCGCTAACTTTTACAATGTTGAGAGCACACCAGTGGCCTTCAAATAGAAAAATTACTTAAATTTAAATATGTAGCGGATTTTTTTTATCATAAAAGGAAATATATGATTCGCGAAAATGAATTATTAAATATTACTGTGAGTGAAATTCAATTGAAGTGAAAAGAAAAATATATACTTTTTAAATCACAGTCAAACAAGGATTTGAAAGCTCTGCTATTCTATTACGGTTGAATATGTTTTATGATAAGGAATCCTCAAATTACTTTCCTCGCTTTAAATCACGGTGCGTAACCTTTAACTTTGCAGAGGGAACTGTTGTCCCATATTTCCACGGATATCGCTTCCGCAACATAGATTTTATATACAGGTCGCTTGATGGAGGCCTGTGTAGAAGTAAAAAGGCTCCTGGTGCTGAAATGGAAAACGTTGATTGAAGTGATCTATTCCGCTGGACAATGCAGCAATTGTTGTACATTCTTCATACCTCTTCGAGGCATAAATCCTTCCCAGAACAACATTTTTTTCTATAGTATAGATTTCTTTAGAATATTGAATAAATATTTTTTTATGAACATATTTATTATGAAAAATGAGAATTTTGGATTAAATTGTAGAACTGTTTTCGCACGTATTAAAAGTGGAAGTTTTTCAATTTTTGTTTAATACTTAATATACTATTGAAATTTAAACTCGTTAAGAATTTAAATATACGTTTAAAAGACATGGTAAAAACAAATTGATGCATACAAATTTTAACAGATGTATTTAAAAATAATGTTATTTCAAATTAATATTGAAAAAACAGGTGGGTTAGTGCAGCAAGTGAGATATATTTAATTAAAAACGAAAGAAATTCTATTCTCAAATTGAAAAACTGACACACGTATGAACAAGATTGTTTTAATATGCTTTATAGTTTATTTTATTGCTGACTCTCCTAATAGAATTGTTTTCAGTTTCCATTTGTGAGCTTAGTCCTGAATTTTGAAGAACCCACCATTTGATGCCTAGGATCCTTAGAATGATTGGTATAGTCAGGGGCGGACTGGCCATTCGGGAGTTTGGGAGAATTCCCGGTGGGCCGCGGGCCCGCCAGGGCCGCTTGGGTCTGCGGCAATGAGTGAATTGATTTTTTG
>NC_046662.1:97925460-97975264 GCF_010883055.1 Belonocnema kinseyi
GGTATGCCAAGTGAAAAAAGGGCCGCCTATATCTCACGATTTCCTGGGCCGGTTTGATGTCCCAGTCCGCCCCTGGGTATAGTACCATGTTTAACTGTCGCGTGAAGATGGCCACATAATTCAAGTTTAAGTTGAAGAATTTAGAGATGGATTGATTTATATATATGTATATTACTTAATTAAATTCGACAAATTTCGAAATAATCTTTGTTCGAGTTTGAGGCCAGCGAATTTCAAAGGATTTCTATTATTTTCACGAATTATGTAGGATTTATTAAGTTCTACTTACCATTTTTAAATTTAATTACATTAAAATTACAATTTTGAACCATGTACTCAATTCTACTAAATTTTCTACATCAGTTAAATTAACAACGTTTAGACATCTCATGTATGGTACATATAGACAATTCTCCACAAAGAAGTCACTCTCGCTTCCCCGCGTAATAACTTAAGGATACATTTTCAATCATTCTAAAAGGGTGAAGCAGGATAAGTACGTGTTTGCTGCCTCAGCAGGGATTTAGTATAGATTTTAAAAATAATTTAGCAATAATGTGAGGCTGAATTCCTCGAAAGAATATATCTTGAAAAAATGGTATAGGAGTTAGAAAGGATTTATTGAAAAAAGAAAAATACCATCTTCCCGCGAACGGCTAAGCCAATTTTGATGTCCAACAAATATTAAAATTGAAAATTTCATTTAATCCGTTTGAAAGCTTAGAAAATGTACTACAAAATCTTACATTTTAAATTTGAAATAGCATTAATCTAACAGGAGTTATATTTTTTTTAAGCGAGTCGTGCACGTATTTCTAGCAAGTAGTCTGCCTGTAAATGGGTGAAAATCATACACGAAATCGGCAAATCCTTTTGAACTGTATCTTTGGTCGTATCCGTGTGGAAATTGCCTTATTTAAAAAAAAGCCCGAATCAAGTTCGGCTCAGGATTCCAGATTAATAAATTTATGTAACGGCCCTGATCCGGCCGTTTACGGGCCAAATAGCCTTCTCTTATTAAGTCAGGCAGTCTGAATTATACCGTACTTATGGTAACTTTATGGCCCTGATAGGAAACGGATAACAGCGCCTCTGTTAAAGATCAGGCGTACTGAAAGAGTTCCCAAGTCAGAGCACCGGACGCGAACCTTTGTTATACCTTATGCCAAATATAACATTTTTGAAAATAAAAGAAGAAACATGATTATCACAATATTAACGTAGATTTATTATTGGTTCCAGTAATTCCACTTGAAATGTTATGAATAGTTCAGAAAATATTAATATAACGAATAATAATGTGAATAATTATTTTCTGCACTTATTTTTCATAAATACAAATTTAAATTTGCTGGGATCGTGTGACGCGCCATTTGGAGTCCCGTTAGTATTCGAGCGTCTTTCGTGATGTCTCTTGTTTTCTCACCGGTGACTCTGTGAATGTCAACGATGTCGACACGTGCACGTTTTTTCATTTATAGCCAGTTACAGGTATGAATACCATATATTTTACATTTTATTTTAATTCATCTGTGTTAGTAACAATACATTTTCATAAAACTACCTCTTGTGTAGTAGCTTTCCAAATTTTTTATTTTTAGGTTAGGTTAAAAAATTGATGATTGCATTTATCTTCTTTTTAAATAATGTTTCTGTACAATTGAGTTTTTTCTATAAAGAATGATTTTTTTTTATTGTTTGTAAGTACTAGCAAACCAACATGCGCGCAGTGGTGTAACTATAACCGTGTAGACCATACGGCGGAAATGTTTAGGAGGCCCCTTTTATAAAATTAAAAAGCAAACTGCGTATAAGTGTAGCTGAAAACCATTTAAAGAAATAAAATATTTCACATAGTTCTTTTTATGATATATTACTAATTATATTTTATTTTAGACAATTGATATAATAAATTATACATAGTTCTGACTTAAAAATTAGTATTGCACCGTTAACAAAATTATCTGCAGGTTGCTATACTGCATTTCGTCTCGCTTTCATTTTGGCAAATATATTAATAAGAAACTTCAATATCCAATTATTTTGAATCCTTAAGTTCGATTGTCAGTAGAGATAGATTTAAGAATCGGCTTCAGTGCATTCTATTTCGTCAATAAGATTTTATCATTTTTAATTTTCTGAACGTCCTTTCGCAAGTTGCTATACTGTAACATGCAGAGTTAAATAAATTCTTAAGGGATTACTTCTGAAAAATCGCTTTCCATGAAGCTCTATTTAATGAGTAAAGTGCGGAAAACATCTTTTATTCTGAACGTCTCATTGAACTCTTTAATATTTAAAAATGGGATAAAGTTGATGACTTACAAGGAGGATTCTTTTATGAAATCCTCATGATATCGAATCTGTAATTCCTCTGTCAACTATGTATTCACAATGTGGAATTAAATCTTAGACATCTTAAGGTGTGATTAAAGAAATTAATTTTTTTAATTCTTTACAAATACAAAAATGCTTCTTACGCTTTGGTTTTCGTTATTCTACAAAGACTGGTTCACTACGCCATTTTTGAAATATTTGTGTAGCTTCTTCCTTACACTTTTGATATTTAAGTTTATACTTTCTCGAATGTTTCCTTGCAGTGCTTGAGATTTTAAGTGCACGACTTAAATCTATATTTTCTGCTTGAAGTAATTTTGATGAAACATTTACTTCATTTACTATATTGGAAATCATTGTGCATATCATTATTAATTCAAACTTTAACACATTTTTTTAATTATAGCTGATTGTAGCTGCATTAATCCATAAGGTTACGTTTTTTCATTAGCCAAGAAGATTTCTGAATATTTCAGATATGTAAAAAAAAGAATCTAGACAATTTTAATTAAAATTTGTTTATTTGAGAAGAAAATACACAATTTTGGGACAAATTTAAACCAGTTTAGAAGATTGTTAAAACCGCTCAAACCTTGAAAAAATTAAAATATTTAACAAATTTTCACGAATCTATAAAGTATTAAAATGTTTCTTTATCTATTTTAAAATTTAAAAGTTCGGAAATATCTTTTAAACTAACTTAAATCGCCCCTAAAATTGTCTTCAAATCTTTGGGATTTGCTTCTGATTATTTTAGTAATCATGTATGCTGTTCTAAAATCGTTTTAATTATTCTAATTAAATCTATTGAAAAATAATCGATTAAAAATTCTGAATTAAACAAATAAATAATTATTAAAAAATGCACTAGAATGTATGAAATTGAAATTAAAATATAATTTTGCCACTGGCCTTAAACGGCCCCCTCACAGAAGAAGGCCCCGCTGCAATGCGGGGTTTCGCGGTAAACAAGTTACGTCACTGCATGCGCGTGATTATTATGTCTTCCTTCTTATAAGTTCGATTAAGTCATTCAAAAGCCAATTAGGTTTGCAACAGCAATGTATGCGAGCAGGAAAAGGGCAGTAATTCTGCCTCTTTTAGATTAAACTTATTTAATTATTAAATTCTCAACTGAATTTGTATTTACTTTTTTTATTGAAGCTTATAATTTATTACATTGTAATTGAAAAATAATAATTTAAGGAATTTCATAGAAAATATATACGGCCCGGAGAAGGGCTTTACTTATTTTAAAGGCACAGGAAAGGTTACCTGATACGGACCGTCGCAGTTTGGCTACACACGGCCCTTCTCATTCCGAATGTGACGAAACACCATCAGGGCCTGATAGGATTCCCGTATCCGGGCCTTGAACAAGATCAGGCAACCTCATCAGTACCTGGTAGTGCCCTGATTTATATTTCTACACTGGTAATATACTATAAGATACGTGAATGCCATGCAAATCGAAGAAATTTTATTTTAGGGTAGCCCGATCTCAAAAGAATGCATGCTTCATAATTGTTATGCTGCTAATTATTTACACGAAAAAACGTGATTGCTTTCACAATGAAGCCCGACGCTATTCGAGTTGGATCGCAAATTAATTTGTTTTACATGTGGTTGAAACAAGACAACTGGGGAGTGGACTTCAAAAACCTGAAAAAAACAATATCGAGAAAAAGGGAATCAATGTTCAACAGTAGAATGTGCAAAGATATTTAAAAATAGAGGTTCTAAATGTCGAAGTCTCTTAGCATTATATATTTTTCTTTTTTTATGGATTGAGGTATCGTCTGATATTTCTCATTTAAAAAGAACAGTGTGTGCTTTACCGATGAAGAACTACATATGTGTTTCCAGCAATTTATCTGTAACATATAGTTAACAACGGTCTGTAACTGTGAGATAATGGTGTTACGTTCCCGTTATGAAACGATTTTACGATTGAGTTTTACAATAACTGAAGAATGGAACTTATAACATTGATCACTGGCATAGTAATTCATCAATAAAATTCATGAGGCTGTTCCATATTTAATACATAACACTGCCATACATCTCTCAGAACGCTTATGTCGTTGTTGCGAAACTAATACAGATTTTTTACAATTTTCTGTGATGACGTTTTCATTAAACGGTTCGTAACCTGTTCCTACTAATTTCCGAATTATGTGTGGCGAATTTGACAACTGCGCGCGGACCGAGAAGATGGAGTCGTAAGTGGAAGGGGTGGATTTCAGAGATAGTCCCCACGTTCTGACTGTCTGACTTGGAAAGTTTCTTCAATTGCTTTTACTTTAAAATTCACGTAATAGTCCAGTTATCTGGTACTTTTAGATAGTAATTTCTAGGACATTCATTTTTTTCTCTGAAGTACTTCATTTGTGGGTGCATAATATGGGGTCAGGTTCTATGAACAGGATTTCGTCCCAGTCTTTCAAAGAAACCCGATTTTTTCCAATTTTTCCAATTTGTTGCCAAAAATCGCATTCTTTTTTTGTTTTTCTGTAGCTCGGATCCTGATTTCCAAATCTAAAAATGGTCAACAGATGAATTAAAGCAGACGGAAATACCTGTAATTTTAACAACAAAAAAACATCCAAAATATAATAGATCGCGAGTTAGCACCTACCAAAGGTGACTCATTTTAACCTGACTTTACCTGTAAATTTCCACACGGAAAAAAAATTATTTATTTTAAAAATTTAAAAATTATTTATTAATAATATTTAGTTATTTTATGTAAATTGTTCTCGTAAATCAGCATTTCTTGTTATTTCAATATAGTTATCGCCTACAATCGAAACAAATGTAAATTATTAATACTGCATCATAAACTCCATTTAACATTAACAATCGCGCACATTTTAAGTGGTAAAAAGCGTTTAATTGTCCAAAGTAAATCTCAACTGTTACTGCTCCCGATTAGACCGTCGCCATTTTATTTCGCTGCTCCCATAATGCATCGGCGCTCTTCCGATAATTGCTTCAGACACCTATTCTTAATATACCTATTATAGCTATACTTATTAGGGGTTTAACTATACGATATCCCTGGTATATGGACAATGGTCAAGGATATTCATTTTCGCTGATGCAGGGATCTTTCTAAATTCCTTCGTTCGTTTTCAGCTAAATTTTTGGCTATAATAAGGAATAATATCCCTGTCACAGCTCAATTTTTTTACCGTGCAGAGTTCAGTTTTTTGTTAATAGCTCGTTTCGGCGTTGTCACAGAAGAAAGATCCAAAATAATTAATACAAGAGGACCTAATTCTGCGTACGTTAAAAAAGGAAAAGGTTCCTAACCCGAATAGGTCACAAGTAAACCTTCCAAATATGCCTATTTTTTTGTCTTTTTTCACCGAAAGTCTGAAAGTCGTGTTGGTTCGGTGAAAAAGGATAAAAAAAGTAGGCATATCTGCAACAAACCCGAATCGAGCTTTTTACAAAAAACTTAACTCTGGGAATTTACATTTACATTCATATCGAAATGGATCACCTTTGGCAGGTGCTAACTAGCGATCTATTATAGTTGAGATAATGTTTTTTTTTATGAAATTACAAGTAATTCCGTCTGCTGCAAATCATCTGTTGACGGTTTTTAGATCTGGCAATCAAGATGCGAGCTGCAGAGAAGCATAAAAAACATGTGATTTTTGGCAAAAAATTGGAAAAATACCTCTCAAATGCACAGGAAAGCACCAATAGAATAGAAAGTGATATGTTGCACCTTTTTCTAAAAAAATGTCCGTGTTCTGAGACGAAATCCTATTCATAGAACCTGACCCCATATTATGCACCCACAAATAAAGTACTTAAGAGAAAAAACATGACTGCCTCAGAAATTACCATCTTCGCCCTATTTTTCCGACCAGATGACTGGACTATGATAACACTAAGGTCCCTTTACCTTGTGACGTAGTAACGTAACAAATATTTTTTATTATAATTTTGCCAACATAAAAGTAAATAAAAAAGTATATTTGGAATTCGAAACGAACATAAAAAAGAAGTTCGCTTGGCTCATATCGCCCCATGTCTGTGGTAGGGTGGGCCATTTAAATAAATGACGTATGTTCTTTATAAGTAAGTATATTGTTGAAAGTTACAGTATTTTAAAGTAAAAACATATCTTGCAAATATTTGTCAAAAATTGTACGGAATATTTAAAGTATTTAATGTTAAAATGATGAAATCCCTAATCCTAACCTCTACCGCAACTAACTCTACAAACAGTGATTAGAAAAACGATGCATATCCACAAATCTTTGAATAATTGTACTACAGAAATAAGTATAACAATTTTTCAGCTTAATCATGTACAATTTCTCAGTAAAAGTTCAATTCTGCAAAAGGGAGGCTGTTTTTGTATATGTTTGCCGTATCTTTCTGCTTGCCAGAATATCCACTGAAAAAACTTCTAATACGTGATTTTGTATGATTCTTGAAATTTCTAAACCAATGCACTTAAATAACAGTTACAAAAGAAATGATAGCCTACAAGAAAATGTAGTAGCTCATCTTACCCCCTATGTCTATTTCGCCCCACACGACCCTAGCCCAGACGGAGCCACAGAGGAAGTTTTTGCAGGCAGGGTTGGGCGTGGGGCTTGCCAAGAAACAAATGCATGCTTTATCAGTCGCAAAATGGACCAGACGCTCGAGCAGCTACAGTCAAAAATAGCTGATCTGTCCATTGCACCGTCTCCATGCTCCTGCTTAATCTTGGTGAAAGTCTCGGTTGCATGTCCGAAAAGTGAAGACCGCCATTTTGTATTTGCAATAGAACGAAAGTTGTGTTAGATTTGTGCTGAATTGTGCAGCAAAATTTTTTATAGAAAAAATCAAAATTTGAGCGAAAATTTAAGAAAACTCGAGGGTCAGCACTGCCGATTTTTTTTTAAACAAAAATCTACATTTTTTAGTGAAATACTATTTTTTCTGAAAATAATTGTTTGACTGCAAAAATTTTCAAAATGTGAATTTTGAAAATCCAAAATTTGAGCTGGGTTTTTCTAGGTATACAAAACAAATACACAGGCCCACATAAAACACAGTTGTCTGCACGAGACAAGTGACTAGGCTACCTTTATGTATTTTGATCCGCTGAATGCGAATCTACCCTCAGAATTTCTCGTACATGTCTAAGTTTTCCCCTAGATGCAGATAATAGGGGGAAATCTAATGATATTCTGGACATTATTTTGATAACATCAGTATGCGAAAGAATAAACGTACGGGTGTCATATTCTTATGTGTTGGGACTCGTAAAGACCAAATTCATGCACAAAAAGTCCGCAGTGCGCTTTGTTACCCCTAGATAGCCCATAACAAAAGTTTGTGTGCACGAGACAAGTTTTGCAGTTTTGCGCTCATAATATATATTTTACCATTAGGTTTTTCAGGCTTATACCATTTTCTCCCTAGATGAAAAAAAATCGGGAACCGCGTAGGGATTTTCTGGTCACACAGGCCCATAAAAAAATTGCCTGCACGAAACAAGTGACTAGGCTACCATGACGAATTTTGAGCCGCTGAATCTAAATCTGGCCTCAGAATTTCTAGTAGGGGAAACCCTAGGGATATTCTTGATCTTATTTTGATAATACCAGTATAACAAAAAATAGACACATAAATGTTATATTCTTAAGTGTAGCGACTTATAAAGACTTAATTTGTACACAGAAATTCTTAGGCGTTCCTTCTTTTTCTCCTAACTTGGGTAATTCTAGGAAAATTGAAGGTCCTTCGCGTATAATATAGATTTTGTTCAAGATTTACATGAAATTTTACATGTTTTTCTATTTATTTTATCAGGTTTTATGTCATTCTAATTTTAATTACTGAATGCTTCTTCAATCAGCTTCGACGTCAAAATATCGATTTCTTGAGCCGGTCATTGGTCATTATGTTCTTATTTACACGTAAAAGTCTCATTTCAATTATTCATACACACACTCACAGATTTACATAGCCTCGCCGTCGTTTTCCAATTTTCGGCTATATTGAGTTCAGTTAGCCTGTTGCTGGCAGCTAGATTAGTCACTCAAACACCTGTATATTTTTGTTTATTTTAATTAATAAAATGACCGCGCTTTTTGGCGTAAGCCTTGTTAAAAAAAGTAAATGATAGTGAATTATTTCTCTTGTTTAATCCAGTGAAATATTATCTGTTAAAAAAGTATCAAAACTTTCAAATACACTCCATTTCTTCAATTTTGGTAAAAACAGATTTATACGGAAAAAATAACAAAAATGGCATATGCTTTGCAGATTTGTCTGTACAAATTAAGTCTCTAGAAGTTGCTACACTTAAAAGTATAACAGCGATGTATCTATTTTCGCGGATACTGTTATTATCAAAATAATGTCCAGAATATTCGTAGGTTTTCCCCTATTTTCTGCGTCTAGGGGGAAACTGAGACGTGTGTGAGAAGGTTTGAGGACAGATTTTGATTAAGCGCCTCAAAATCCATAAAAGTAGCCTAGTTACTTGTCCCATGCAGGCAACTTTTTTATGGGCCTGTCTGACCAGAAAATCCTCAGGCTTTTCCCTAGTTTTTTCACCTATAGAGAAAATGATACAAGCCTGAAAAATTTAGTGGTCAAATTTATATTGAGAGCGCAAAACTGCAAAGAATTGAGCATTTTTGTTATTTTTTGCCCTATAAGGCTGTATAACATGAGCAAGACCTTCAATTTCCCTTGATTGATTCAAGCTAGGGGAAATGGAGAGCACAATGGGGAATTTTTGTCTATAAATTTGGGATTTACAAGTCCGAACATATAAGAATATGATACCCGTACGTTTATTCTTCCATATACTAGTATTATCAAAATAATATCCAGAATATCCCTAGGTTTTCCCATATTGTTTGCATCTAGGGGAAAACTGAGACGTGTACGAGAAATTCTGAGACCAGATTTGGATTCAGCAGCTCAAAATTCATAAGAGTAACCTTGTCACTTCTCTCCTCCAACTTCTTTTAAGTGGGCCTGTCTTGTTTTCAAAATAATTTTTTGAATGCAAAATTTTTAAAAATACGAATTTCAAAAATCGAACAGTTATACTGGGCTGTGCAAGGCGCTCACAACAATTATTGCTTCCTATATACTTTTTACTCAGCTCTATATATTTTTGGTAAAAATCAAGTTTTTTGTCTCAAAATTATTTAATAAATAAAAAATTTTACAAAATGCAAATTTCAACAATCTTCAAGTAGTTCTGCATTTTAGTAGGGGCACACAACAGATGTTTTTGTATACACTTATTACTCAGGTCTAAATTTGTTGCTAAAAGTCGAGCGTTTTCCCCTTATCATAATTTTTTTAATTCCAAATTGTTCGAAACATGACTTTCGAAAATCTGATTTTTGTGCTAGGTTGTGCTAGGCATGCAAGACAACTATTCTGTTATACACTTGATACTTAGGTCCATATTTTAAAATGAAAATTCAGTTTTTTTTCTCAAAATAAGTTTTTGGTTTAAAAATTTTTGAAATTGCAAATTTTGAACATGTGAAAGTTGCTCTGGATTGTGCTAGACGTGCACAGCAAATATCGTGTATAGGACAATAATTGGTTTGGAGGCCTAGCACAGCCCGCAGCGCAACTTTTGGATTTTCGGAATTCACATGGAGACAAATTTTGGAACTCAACAAATTATATTGAGGTGATAAAAAATAGCATTCCACCGAAGAATATAAATCTGAGCAAAAAGTTTGTAATACAATACTGAAAAAAATTACTTTGAGGTTTAAAAACTAGTATTACACGAAAAAATGTAGATCTAAGTAAAAAGTTTATAAAGAACTGATAATTTTTTTGCAAAATACTAAGTAGGCTTCCGTAACGAGCAGCGCAGCGTGGTGAAGTTTTACGTTAAATTTGGAGCCATGAAGACGGCGGCTCTCCTTCTAGACCGGGAGCTGATCGTAGTTTTTGGTGCCCGACTTCATACCGCATACCTTTTTAAGGGTTGATAATTAACCCTAAGAAAACAAAGATAAAAGTGTTTCTAGTTGCCGCCCACAGACACGCTATAAATAAAATCGCATTGCAATTTGTGAAAAATTGTTGCGTTTTTTCGTGATGTAATATTGCCTGCCTTGATAATATAAGGTATTGCAAACAAATTGGAGTGCAATAATGACAGATATGCGGTACACAGTAGCCCAGAGGACTCAAAGGGTCACGTGAAAATTAAAAAAATTTAAGGGAATTTCCGTGTTTTTAAATTGCATGCGAATGTAAAAAATAAAATGTTTCATCGAAAGAATTGTGCAGAAAAATTGGCATGAACCCCTCGTTGGTTTAGATGAGGAAAATTTTTGAAAAATTCTATAAACATTTTCAACAGATTTTCCGTGATCTTAAACTATAACAAATAAAGCCAAATATGAATTCCTTGATAAAATAATTATCTACTGCAAAAGACATGCATATTGAATAAGCCCATTATATTATAAATAATGATAGAGTGGCAAAAAAATTACTGTAATTTTCCGTGACTTTGTTTAGCACGCGGTTTTGGATTTCATTATGAAATAGTATTTTAACTTAATTAGAAGAATTGCATGCATGTAAATTCAGCCAAAAATAAAAAATTGAAAGTCCTAAAAAAAAATTTTGTAAATGAAGAAAAGAAATTTTTCGTGACTCCTTGCATGCCACTTTGGATTCTGGTGGGAAATATTATTTCAAGCTGAAAGAAAAAATGGCATGCATGTTCATTCAGCTTGACATAAAAAAATTTGGAGAAAGAAAACTGCCAACTATTGGCACTTAGCTTCCTAAAATCAAGTGGTTTCTCTGTCTATCGTGATTTTTAAATCTACCTGGGGAAGTATTCAATATTTTCAAATAATAAGAAATATAAAATTTTCATTACCATTTAGATCCATTAAGGAATTAAAAACATAAAAGACTGCTTTTAATGTAAAAAATTTAATTTGTTCACTTTTGGCTTTACAGATAGATAAAGATTTGAACGTATTGAACAGATATTACGTAGACATTTTTCAAGAAAGTTCACTTCTGTTTTAAAATACAATATTATTTGGACTTAAAATGCGCTAAAACGTTTTAAAAATAATTGTTACAATGAATCTGATCGAGATTAATTTGATAATTTATGATAAATATTTGTAATTATATATTTAGATTAAATTTACATATTGCTGAAGTTAATTAAAAAAAGTATATTAAAATATATTAATGAAGTTAAATAATTTGAATAATAACTATGATAATTTGTTTATAATATTATTTTTAGTTTTACTCCCGTTTCTGTTTGAATCACATTGTTTTTTAGTAATATATTATATCAGCAAGTTTCACAGTAAGTACGCCAATAAGTTTTAATATAATTTTTTAATTTTTTTATAAATTAAAATATATTTTAATAAAAATTTCATTCTAATAAGTAAAAAAATTAGTTTATAATAAAAAAAATTGTTATTCAATGATGATAATGATGACGATAGTGGTGTATTCGGCATCGGTCAAATGACGGAAGATGAGCCTGATATCGATTGTGAACAAGATGATGGAGATGATGATGTTACTAATGATGGTGATGATGATGATGATGATGATGATGATGATTAAATTATTATAAAATAATTGACTGAAAATTTAAATAAAGTTTAAAATTTTTACTTATTATTTTATTCATAGATCATAATTAATGAATATGAACTGTAAATAATTTATATTATTTGTTGCAAATACAATCTTCATTTTTTAATTTAAATATACTAATATTAGATTAAAAAAATTTTTAAAGTAAAAGTGTAGTTAGAGGAAGCTTAGTGTCAATTCATTGGCAGCGGTTTGTTTTACATTCAAAATATTCTTTTATGTTTTTAATTGCTTCATGAATCTAAATCTTAATGAAAATTTGATATTGCTTGTTATTGAGAAATATTGAACACTTTCCAAGGTAAATTTAAAAATCACGAGGGAGCGAGAAAACAATTGATTTTAGAAAGTTTCGTGCTAATAGTTGGCATTTTTTTCAAAAAATGTGGATTTTAAGCTGAAGGAACATGCATGCCATTTTTTCTTTCAGCTTAAAATAATATTTCCTGCCAGAATTCAAAGTGGCATGCAAGAAGAAATCATGGAAAATCTCTTTTTTTCATTTACAAAATTGTTGTTTTTTTTAAGATTTTCCATTTTTTTTAGTTTTGGCCAAAGCTACATGCATGCCATTTATTCCATTAACGTAAAAAACTATTTTATAATGAAATCCAAAATGCTATGCAAAATAAAGTCACGGAAAATGTTAGAAAATTTTTGTAACTTTTTTCGCGTGTGCCCCGATTTTGCAACATCCTAATTTGTATGCCAATCTTCTCAAATATCAATAAATTATATAAATAATGTATCGTAAAAATGGCACGTAATTTTAAATCACGAAAAATCTGTTGAAAATGTTTACAGAATGTTTCACAAATTTTCCTCATCTAAACCAGCGAGGGTTTATTAAAAAATTAGATATTATTAATTATGAATAATATATTATTACTAAAATTTAATTTTTAATAATTTTAAAATATTAATTAAAACTAAATTTTAGCTAATTTAATTTTGAAAATATTTCTTTTAATTAAAATTTTTTAATTAACCCTGACAATTGTTCTACACTCTTTTTTCGATGTAACATTTTATTTTTTACATTTGTATGCAATTTCCAAACACGGAAATTCCCTTAAATTTCTTTTATTTTTACGTGACCCTTTGAGCCCTTTGGGCCAATGTGCACCGCATTCCTTTCATTATTACACCTTCAATTTGTTTGAAATACCTTATATTGTCAAGGCAAGCAATATAACATCACGGAAAAAAGCTAAATTTTTTCACAAATTGCAATGCGATTTTAATTATAGCGTGCGCGTGGGCGGCGGTTAGAAACCCTTTTATCTTTGTTTTCCTAGGGTTAATTATCGACCCTTCAAAAGGCATGCGGTATGAAATCGGGCACCAAAAGCTACGATTAACTTCCGGTCTATTCGTGGCATCACTTTTCGGCAAATACGCGGAAAATGTGAAGCGTGTTCTGCTAGCGACGGATTGAATGTGATCTCTCTTTTTGAGTTAGCGCACTCAAGCACACGTAAATGAACTGGAAAAATAGCGCTTCATGGAAGTTTTGTTTGGCTGACGTTTCCGACATTTTGTGTTTCTCGCTGACAGCTTCGGTATATATCTGTCTCTTTCTGACCGCGTACTAATGCGCATGCGCCTACATTTGATACCTGATATATAATATTGTAGCTCATACTCTAACCCCTCTGTTCTACTACGAAGTCCAATATTGTACATGCACACTGAAAAAATGTCTTTCGAATTAATTATGAGATGTCGCTATCAATTTCGTTAGAGACTTTTTCTTGTGATTTGGGCATGAAATACGATTTGTTTTTGGATAAAATATGGCAATTGTAGTGTGATAGTGTTGAATGATAAAATGATAAATGCGTAAGCGAACTTCGCAAGCCAGAGTAGGAAGTTCGTTTCCGAGTCATACTAAGAAACCATCCACTAAGCCGGCCAAAAACGTTCGGAACCCGTACTCTCACGGTATGGCAAAATTGGTTTGACATTGTGTACCTGCTCATGCGCGGTTTGCCGTAACAGAAACATTTAAAAGTAAGTAAAAATATTAATTGTAAGGTGCTATATCACAATCTTATTATTCATAATTGTTTCTTGTATGCGATTGTAATTTATGCTATATAATTTTTCTTTAAAGAATACTTAAAAACAATTTGCCTGTTTGCTGAATTTAATTTTTTTTAAATTGCCTATAAAAGAAAATGAAAGTAATTTAATATATGTGTAAATAACTTTTGCTTGACGGTTCTTAATATCTTAATCTTTTCATTATTCGATATGCACTTGTATACTAGGGCCGACTTAGTCGAATCATTTGAGATGAGCAAAACAATTTCGTGAGCTGACATACGAAAAAAGTAAACAAAATTTGTTTGAAATCGATTAATATCTTTTGTTCCCTTTTTTGAATTGAAAATTTTGAAAGTTCCAAAAAATTCCCTATTGCATAATATATTCCCGCAACGGTCATCGGAGAAAGATAGCGAAAAACTGCCTTATCTTGGACCGCCCTCCCGCCCTGAATAACAAAAGTTCAAGAATCGGAGTCCTGCGAAAAAATTGTTAATTTTTTTTCTAATCTGGGGGAAGACACTGACGATGAGTCTTTGAGTGTGCCGTATGCTGAAAAACAGTTTTCGGTCAATTTACAGTTTGTTTGATTTGGACATTTAAATTATATAAAAATATGCTTTTAAAATGAATCCAAAAAGTTTTAGATGTAATATTATGAAAACTAAGGCACTTACACTGACTTTTTTAAAAGGGGCCACAAAAACGTTGCAGCCCTGGGCCACGAGTTCTCTTAATTCAGCATTGGCGGGCCATCGCTTGCCAAACCAACTTCGCCATACTGAGGCAGTACGGGTTCCGAAAGTTTTTGGACAGCGTAGTGAGGGCTTTCTTAATATGACTCGGGAACGAACTTCCTACTCCGGCTTTGCTATTCTGGCATTGAAGGATGCCATACGAAATTCGATAGAATTTGAGTCAGAAAAGTTACACGAATCTACTGCGTTTTCAGTAAGCTTAGTTTTCATGCAAAATTCGAAAGAAATTTTTTTCAGTGCAGGCATATACAGGTCTACTTACGCCGTTTGAAAAGAGAGATGTTAAGGTCAAATCACCTTACTTTTAACTCTCAGAAAGAATTTTAAAATATCTTAACATTAATTAAAAACGTTTGCTCGCAGCGCGGGTACATTCTTTTTTGTTAAAGCTTCTTTGGGTTTAACGAACTTTCTGTACCTCATCCCGGGACTGTTTCTTGAAATACAATGAAACTCTTCTATAGCGCCGATTTCGGGGCTGAAGGTGGGTGGCAACTAACTCATTATAGGCTGTTCCGCTTTTGTTTGTTCACGCCCGACTGCTCGCCTTGGTGACAGCAGCAGATCCCGCGCACCCCGCGCAGCACCTGTTACACCTGTTACACCTGTTACATTATTATTTAAATAAGTTTATATTATTAAAATTCATAAAGTGCATTAATATTGTTGCCTAAGTATTGTCTTTGTTCATTTATTTTTAATGCTATTTTTCACGATTCAAACAAAAAATATGCATCATATAAAAAAAGAACAAATCTTGAGTAATTCTTCCAAGAAATGATATTTTTTATTTTAATGTTATTTCTTCATGATTAAAACAAAAGATACACGCTGTATTTAAAAATCATTTGCAATAAATTTTTAGATCTTTTTAAGAAAAACTATTATCTGTTAATTTTCTTTCGTTCATACTGTCGTTTTTCAAAAACTTTCACTTTTAAACATTTTTATTGTTATTTTTTCATCTTTTCGGGTGAACACACCTTTCTTTTTGGTCCCTAAATACACGGACCATAGTGCAATTAATTACGATTCATCTTCCAAAAGCTATCCAGTATTGTATAGACGACGTATTCAATGGGTCTCGAAACATAAAGATCGAAAGAAATCCGCGATAGTCAGTTTTCACATCAAACTAATACTTTTTCATTATGATGAGAATTTAAAATTATAAAGTCTAATTAACATTTAAACCATAGGACAAGATAGTGTGAAAAGCTGAAAAATTCGTGTAGTCGCATTTCTCTTCTAAAAGCTAATTTTTTCAAATAAGTAAAAAAAGTTGAACGTTTCTAGCCTTGCACCTTTTATTGAAGATTTTTCTTTCCCATCTTTGTACATCTTGCGCGCTGTATTCTTTCAAACATTAATATTTGATGTGTTCACAGAATTCAGATTAACCTGGAAAATATAGAAGTTTTATTGAAAAGCATGTAGTTGAATGCAAACTTGCAGATCTGTTTTAGACAAATCAATTTTGACCTGCAAGATTTTACTGTGACCTGCTGATACTAAAAAATTACGACTTCAGCTCAAGATCGATTTAAAAAAAAAACTAGGGTACGTATCTTTTGAAGTCTCACGTGTTGCAGTCGTTAATGCTTAATATTTGCCTTCGTGTTTGGTTTGAATTTTTCAAAAACGTTATATTTGGTGAAAATTTTGACTTTTTCATATTGTACATAGTTTTGCTATATAATAAAATTGTTTTATTTAAAAAAGAATTTTCGGTGGATGCCTTAAAACAATGTGCTGCAGAAGAATCCAATGAGTCCGAAAACGTCGAGATTTGATGAAATCGGTGAAACCCAATTTTCACATAAAACGAATAACTTCTCATTGAGGCGAGAATGTAAAAAGAACAACTAATTTTCATACTTAATTATTATTTAATTTAAAATATAAATCGAGTTTAGCAAGTTAATGCAGTCCAGACAGGTTACACACGGTCGCTGTGAATTCTCTGAACATCCAGTTAGAACACAGAAGAAACAGGAGTTTTATCATTTTGTTTCAGCTAATTTTCTAGCAATTTCATCTAGAACTTTAGCAACGTATGATATCATGATCATTTATCAACGATAAAACAGAAAAGAAGTGAATTTATTTAAATATTCTTATCGCTTAAAATGATCTAGTGTCATAATTTTATGCAAATGACTAGAAATTGTTCGGAAAGTTGGCTTATATCCATTACTATCTAGAACCACGATGTACCATGATGTATTGATTGGAAGCTGGGCTACAGGTGGCATTCTGGCGCAAGCGCTATATACGTGCTGTGGATATGAATACGCTTTCGTTGGCTTGCTAAAATTCTCCCGCGAGACTGAGCAATTATTTGCATCGGCAGTGACCCAGACTTATCGGGCCTTCCTTCTTTACTCAATATTGCCCTAGTTTAATCTGAATTGTAAGAAATTAGCTATTAGAGATCATTATTCATGACATTTTTTTCTCCCAGGGATTCGCCGATGCAGCATAATACTTAAAGCTTTAATATATAGGTATGCGCTACAGTTCTCCTTAAAAGCGTTGCTGTTTTTCCAAGATAAGAAACTACTAAAGTGTTATAAAAATTTCAGTGAATCATTTATAAATATTTTAATTTTTAATCTAATATTCTGAAATCCACAATATTTAACTAGCCATTTTCTTTCCATTTTTATATTCAACAATTTTGCTTCAGATTATTATGACAATTTGAACAGGTTCTTAAAAATGTTCTGCAGGTTGTCAAATAGAACGTTTAATGTAAAGTTTGGTAATTTTATCCTAATTTAAAAAAAAATCTTTTTTGAATAAAACGAAAAAACGTAATCCACTTGAGACGCTTCTTTTTTGTAGAACCTTAGATACTGCGAAATTGTCTTCCTTCTAGATTCCTTTTTGAATGTTATTCAAAAACTATTTGTTTTTGAGAAAAATGTGAAAATGTGTCAGAGATATGATTTTTCCCATTTTTCTCGAAACCAGTTGGTTATAAGGAGCAAAAAAGCAACCACGAACACCACATACTTTTCGTATTCACAAATTTTTATCTAAAACACAAAAATATAGTTATTTATATTTCAAAGTAGAATAAAACCTTCTTGATTGAAGAAGAAGAAAATTCAAAGTCTCTCTGTATTTCTACATATTCTGCACACTTGGATATAAAGATTGACTTAAATTTCTCATTATTTTGGCATATTTCTAACTGTTATGTAGAGAAACAAACATTTTCTGATATTTAATACCATAGGAATAATAAAGACTGAAAAGGTCGAAAAATTATTTTCGGGAAATTTTAACTAATTTTGTTTCAATATTAATTATTTGTCTCACAGAAGTTTCTTGGTACTATAGAGGGTCATGCGTTTATGAATAGGTGAGTTGAATGTAATGGTTGAGCTACAAAGAGCATTAAATATTCAAGATATGGTGGGAGAAAATTAGAGTACGTCAGTAATCACACAAATAGAGAAGCGAGTTTTATGAAACCATGCTCTGAATATAACTTACTGGTTTTCATCAAAAATGAAAAAGACTGACAAATGTTAATGAAATAATTAGAAAAATCTTTGAGGTAGAGGACATTCCGAGTTTAGATAATCGAAATCGTGAATATCTCAATTTTTGCATACGGACGGACGCTGGCACTTGATTATAGGGGTTTTCTACAAACCCTAACTGATATGACTAGCCTAGTTTATTTCGTTTCCGATATTCTTGTAATGTTTTAGTTTCTTTGCATGAAGTCCACTTTATTGGGCCATTCATTTTTGTCACATGTTAACATCAATCTGTTTAAAAACTTCTAAAATTTATAAAAAATCTCTCTTAATCTAATATTTATGTATTTACGTACAGCTGAACGATTACTTTTTAAGCCAGTAATTTTTGACCTTCACAAAGGAATTTGAATATTTTCTTTATGCTATAATTTTGGCCTTCTTGGGCTTTTATTGGGCACCGATGCCGATTCTTGGGCACACAATTTAAATGTAAACATATCAGAATTTTGGGTTTTTTGGGCTCTTCTTTGGCACTAATTCCGATCCTCAGCCTCTCTAATTTTTTTTCAAAGAACCAGACTTTTAGGGTGAAGGTGCTAGCAGCCAGCACCTCCACTACAGAAAATTTGAAAAATTATAAAATCAACAGCACCATAATTTTGGGCTTTTTTGGGCTGTCGGAAACAGCAAAGGTTAATTTGGAAGAAACAAAACCCCTATATTTTAAAAACTACCTTTAAAATAAAGTATGCACTCAAACTAAATGTAGGAATATCCTAATTTCGGCCTATTTTTGCGCTCCCAGAAAGAATCACAAATTATTTCAAAAAATAAACCCTAACACTTCAAAATAAAGCTCAAATACCGTAGGTCTGAGATACTTTTGAGCTCCCTAAAAATAACAAATTAGATTGTCCCAAAACAATCCATAACACTAACACATAACCCTAACTAAGAATATAGATATTAAACAAAACCAAAAAAGAAAAATATAGCTGGTGCAAAAATTCGATAACCATCTTGGTTTGTTTCTCGAAGTCAAGTAAAACTATATCAGACATCGAGTACGCAGCAGAAACAATTGTCGAGGATATGAAGTTCCAGTATATGCGGCACTTATCATTTTCGACGACTGACTATTTTCCTACGCGCGTTTGAAGGATTGGCATTAGGGCTGATGCCGTAAAAGTGAGATAGATTGTTATAAAGCACTCTTAGTGCCGCATTGTACCTTTGAATGTACGTCGTTCTTGCATCAGTTAGACAACTGAATAGTATGTGTCCTAGATGCTCAAGGTGTCCTTAAAACGCTCCATAGTTATCATCGGGAATGTTTTGGATCAAAATGTGGCGAAGGTATGCTAAGGTGCAAATAATACCGCCCTGACACGTCAAAATGAAATACTTTATGCTCTACTCATCTGGGTGAAGTCCACTTCTTCGTACTTTCTGACCATTTGGAATAGAGGGTCTCATTTGCGACTATATGTGTTGTGTCTAGAATAATTCTGTTATGGCGATATTTAAGATTCAGTATTCTGCGTCCACCTTGACATCGTGAGATGTAGTCACGTAACAAAAGACTTAAGGTACATGCTTTTGATTATATGCATAACCTTTCATGCCCTTCTATCGAATAACCTTTATAGATGTGTTATGTCCTGAATGCGGCTCTGTGGCACACCCTGTTCAGTATATGCAGGGATGCCATAAAGTTTTACACGAAAACCTAGAGGTTTAGTTGCTGTTTATTTTTAGCACAGGTTTTCAGATCATCCATGTAAAATATACGAGTAACCTTATGATTTCTATTTCCAAGTTTGCAGCAGAAGTACCCTTCGGAATGATAAATTGCCAGAAACAGTTGCAATATGTATATATGAGGCAGCAGATATTAGGCAAAAGAGGAGAGAGCTCATGGTGTCGCCCTGAAATACACCTCTCTGAAAGGTGACGTTGTTAGTTGTCACTCGATGTTTTCCAGATGAGATAATTAATCTGGTTTTCCAAAGTGTAATCAATCTCCCCATGTACCTCACGATATGCATATGAACCATTAAGCCTCCCAATGTACGAATTATAATTTTATGGGAGGTTGAATTAAAGCCTTTTCGGTAATCGAGCCATTCCATCGATAGGTACTGCTAACAGGACGATGCGAATTTGCAGACACATTTATCGATTAGCAGGTTCTTTGGGCTTGAGAGAAACCTGGATGTTGATGTTTCTCATGGTCCTGAAGCATCGTTCTTCTTCTATTGGACAACTGCCCGTGGTTAGTCTCAATTTCGTCTCTCTTTGTCTTTTGCCAACTTGTTCTGGCTGCGTTAGAGTAGGCGCTCTGCTTACATAGCCCTTTTTCTGGAAAAATTTTGCATAGTTTCGCAGATGTTGATGCGACAAGTGCGAGAGCTCTTAGTACTTTTTGTGCTATAGAACCTCCGTTTTCAGGGGCTATACTGGTATCTCAGCTCTCTGACAAGTCCTTATTCATTGACTTCGTCTTGATTGGCTCCCTTAACTTTAGGGTGGTCGGCATTGTTGACCGAACCATTGTCGGGAGCCCTGCAAGTTCGATTATTTTGTACCACACCTAATACGAGTACATAGATAGGTAAAAGTTAATTTTTTGGCCTGCTGGCCTTAAAACATTGACTTGCTTCCACTTCCATTTTTTACAAAATTTTCCATAGTTGTCCATCGTTGTAAAGCCCTCCATTCAAGGACAAGGCTGCATACTCTTGAATCGAGTGCCTGGTTTAAAAATTCCGCGGTTCTGACAATAAAATGTCTGCGAGGTATTTGATTTTAGCGAGCCTATCCTTGTTGTACAATTCCAGAAAGACTAATGTAAGTTGAGTAGGGAGATATCGATTTCGAGTTCATTGAAGTGATGTGTAGAAAGTGTAATTTTGTCGATTAACATTTATACATAATTTGGCTTTCCGTTCTTTTGATGATTTAGTGCGGCGTGTTCTACGATACTTTATTTTCCCACATAACAAGCATGATCAATTTTGGAAATCAGCAGGCTATTTTATTCCTAGACGCCATGATACATCAAATATTCTATTTCTGATGTACAGAATTTTGATTCTATGATCCAAATTCACCTAGCTGCGGCGATTTTTATTATCCTTGCTGTCGCATCTAGTGTTTGGAAAGATGAGTTAAGTCATTTAAGCATTAAGCCAAATATCGACTTAGTCATCTCTTAGCTCTCCATCACAAATCAACGGCAAAGCGCTTGAAGCTGCGATAAGTACTTTTATTACAAATCTAGAATTTGATCAAAGTGAGTTTTTCTTGAATTTTAATGAATGTGCGAATTTTATCATTTTACTTTAAAGATTTGCCCTCAATTTTGTTAGTGTCATATAACGTTTATTTTTACTGTGTGATGTGTCCTGTATATGTGATAAAAACTATTTGCCCGATTTATTGATGTATCCTTGTGTTCCTTTGATTTGAATATATTCATTTTCACAACAATTAAACTCTGATTCATCCATGCTTGTTCGAACAGAAATATAATTTCGTCACATATATTTTTGATAATTTCAAATTTCAGACATTCTAATTAGGAATCGAATATATTTTTAACTCAATTAAAAATAATTTATGCTGCCTTGATTTAACGGTAGAATTTAATAATATTTAGAGTCAAATCTAGAAAATCAGCATTTAAGTTTAAATTATTGACAAAAATTAACTAATTTCTATACTCTCAAAGGTCGCACAGTATCGCAGAGGCACCATTTCAGACACCTCACCGAGGTGCTGTTCAGCCTTTGGTATGTTTGTTACGCCTCTGATTGGGGATTCATACCTTAGGGACTACGCCTGGACAACTTTCCATGATTGCTTATTAATTATTGTAAGTATATTCAGCAGAAACACTTGGTACAGAGAACTGTTCGTATTTTTCGGCGGCTATATGGTGACAGTTTTTTTCCCTGGAGGAAAAAACTCTAATTCGATGTCCGGTTGGAAAACAATTATTTGGTACCGGTAAATGTAATAAAAAGTACAATTTTTAAGGAACAGAGACATACAATCTGACAAAATATCTAATAAATATGCGATGAAAAATTTTAAACCTTGGTGACAGAAAAAAATGAATAGGGATAACAATTTCTTTAATAAGGCTTTTAATGACTTCTGCATGAATACTCATATCTTGGTTATTTTAAAAAAATTCAGATCAGTGTTTGTTTGAACATTTTTTTTTAAATTTCATTATATATTAACACAAAATTTTTTAAAAATTTAGCATCTATGAGCAAAAATAAAAAATTTTTTTCCTTGTAATATTTTCGTAGGATAAATTGTTTGTTCAGAAAAATTTAAAACCTGTATGTTGTCTATATCAAGGTTATATCTCTTGAAAGCAAAACGAAATCTGCTGTTAGGATGCAAACTTCTCTTCTTATTTTTTTTTTGTCAAGAAATTGCTATTTCTAAGAGAAAACCGTCTCGACTTTTCATTTATTCATAAGAAGTCAGCCAGGCTAACCATTTTAAAATTTTTTCTTGAAACTGTTGCATAACCTATGCGTACCATTAATGAGATTGATTATGCATTATAAACTCCCTTTCTTAATTTTTTTGTAATAATCGAGATAAATAAAAACAATCAAAAACCAGATTTTAAAAAAATTTCTGTAATAATCTTTGACATAACTTTTGAGTTAGAAAATTTCTCGAATAATCAAATTATTAATTTTCTAATAATCTTTGGTGGCTCACTCGTCGCTAATAGAATCTGTACAGATGCAAAAACAGTTACTTACATTTTATCAATTTTGACCTTACCTTCGTTCCCACTTCTGCCTCAAATTGACCTATACATCGACTTTGGTTGTGTACACCTGTAAGGGAATTCGTAAATTGGCGCGCCCGATATTTTCTAACTATAGTTTGATGTTCTGACTATACGTTGAATGCGTCGCAGCCATAATGCAGCTCGCACGCGCATGTTCAGTGTCGCTCGAAAAAGCATATGGGCCAGAGCCAGATTGCTCGGGGTATGTGGTACGCGTTGACTCGAGTACTGTTTTTGCGATAGTGTAGATTCATATTAGTACACCCGAAATACTTTGAGATAGTTAACTAAATTATTGTTTTTTATGTGTTAGTGTACAAACACTAGTGAGAGTTATTATACAGCAGCATGAACACCCTGGCGGACCAAAGGAACCGAAAGGAGCCTCTACAAAGTACCCGTAAAGACCCCATTCGGTTCCTTTTTAAAAAACTAAAAAAAAGCAGCAAGATCAACTTTTAAACTGTTGAAATTCGGATTCTGCGTTAAATTTTCTATTAGAAACTCACGGAGTAATCGCAATACTTTTTTTTTCAGCGCTAAAAATTAAAGAAAATGTAATTTCTGCTGAGGATGACTTCAAGTACATCCATAATAGCTCAAGTAGTATGTTGCGCGCAAAGTTTAAAAATAAAATTCTCTTTCACTTGCATCGCAGCGTTGTTGTCTGAGGTTTCAACTGCGTGGCGCTAACATCTAGACAAAATTCTTGAAGTTACCGACGGAGCGATTATTAACTGCTACTAAAAGAAGATGCACTTGAAGGCGCCATCGGCCCATGTAAATAACAGGTATTTTATTTTTTTAAGTTTTTAACGCTGCAAGAAAAAGTATTGCGATTACTCCGTGAGTTTCTAATGCAAATTTTAACGTAGAATCCGAATTTCAATTATTTAAAAGTTGATTTTGCTGTTTTTTTTCAGTTTTTTAAAAAGGAACCGAATGAGGACCCAATGGGGTCTTTACGGGTACTTTGTAGAGGCTCCATCCGGTTCGTTTGGTCCGCCAGGGCATCGTCTCTACACGTGCATGGTTTGCGCTGGAGGCGATTAAATTACTTCATTTTTGCAAAAAAATTTATAAAATTATTTAAGAAAGCAGGCATTATAAAATATTTTCATAAAATATTAAGTGAGTGAAAAATATATTTTTCTGATAAATAATAAAGTTTTTTCTCAGTTTCATCCAAAAATACACTCTTTTTCTTTGCCCGAAAAATGACCTCCTTTCCTTTGCGAAATAAATACCTTTTTTTAAAGATCCATAAATTAACTTATCTTTTTCTAATTCTGATACATTTAAACAATTTATAGTTTAATTTTTATTTTAAAATATCGAACATTTAAAAAGTTATGATTGTTTTACTAAAACACGTGTTTTTTTTTTATTTTTCGGAAATTTTCGCTTACAATAAATTAATTTTTAAATTATTTTTTATTCATACCACCGAATCCTGCATTTGGTTCAAAATATTATATCTGGTGTTTAAGTTTTTAAATTTTAATCTCATACCCATTATATATTTTTTCTTCACTGTACGAAGAATTTCCCCGAATTTTGGCAATCCTTATACAAAAATGTTCAGGGGTAAAATTATGATATAAAATATGAGTTTTGTTCTGTGTATTAGCTACAATTTTTTTTTTAGTTTTTCTCATGGATTTTCGAAAATCGCATTTTGGTATTGATAGAATAGGTCCGCGGTCTAAACCTGTTAACTTTTTATGGCGTCTTATGAGAAATCCGTATTTTTTCTTAAATCGGCTTAGTTTACTCGTAGAACTGGGCGGTGTGACACATGTCAATGTATGTGCAGTTAAGTATGCGTGTATGTATTGAAAGTTATTTGTGGCTACTTTCCGGTCATCTTTGATGTCTATAGATCGCTGTAAGGACGAAGGTGAGCAACGGGTCTCGGTTACTGACACTCAGCAAATTTTGCAATCATCTACATATGTTCGGCTTGCACTCAAAAAATTTCTGGTTAAAGCTCTAGAAAATTATAAAAAACCAGCTTAACATAAGATAACATAAACTAAACATAAACTAACATAAATTAACATAAACTAACGTGGTATATTTTTCTCTAACGGTGTCAAATTTCTGAAATGTCATTTAACAGATTTAGGCTGCGGGCCCTTCATATAATTTCATGTTCCGATGAATGATTCTTGTGTTTACAATGGTTCTACTCTAAAGCCTATTGTGATGTTTCTAATTTTAAATTATTTTTAGCTCATATCGTCGTATAGCGCTAAGACTATCTTTTTGGGTATTTCATGAGGCCATCAACTTACAAAATTAATCATTTTTAGTCACTTTTCAAATGTATATATTTAGTGCGGAATCCTTTGAGCGCTTACAGAATCAAGCTTTATAATTGTAATAGAAATCATTCAGCATTTAATTATTGAAAAAGGAGGGTGTGATAAGCCTACAATAGACAAGCCTTCCCCATTAATATCTTTTCACGGCGAAGCATCTTAACCCCAAAGGTATTGACTATTTCCTGAATCGCTTCCCTCATTTAAAGTCTTTCCACACTTGCAAGGCTCATCAGGCCATCTCTGCTCCTGTCGATATCAAAGTCTCCCATGGACATTTAGGTATGTCCTCGGGCATCGTTTCCCCCACATACTACAAAATCCCTTGGGTCGAGGATTTATTAGCTATGTGTTCCCCATGGTACTCTGTAACGGGAAAGCCCTAGTTCTATACACAATTTTAGTTTCCGAAATATTAGAAAGCATTGAGATATGAATACGTACCTAAAGGTATGATATACAAAGCTACGAAGAAAATAGCCCGTTGGAACTTGTGTCTACATTTTGGTGTATTTTTTTTACGAATCGAATTATTTTCCGACGCATTATCTCTTATAAGATTATGAAGTGTTTGTCAACTGCACTCAGAAAAATATTTGTTTTAAATAATAGAGATTGATTTATTAATATAATTTTTATACTGTAACCAACAATAACATTCAAAAGACGAAAATTATTTTAAATTAAAGGCAACATTTTCATGGCAATGAAAAATCATTTCTATAGAGAGGTCGACCATAAATCGCATAATGCTTTTGCGTAGGATTTGTAGACCCTTTAATTCGCCGTGTAACGCTATGTTAACAGTAGACAATGACCCCCCCCCCCCCAGGGGTGCCAACCCCGGGGTGCAGGTCGGGCGGCCGTCGACCTGTTTTGAGGGGGAGGGTCCCGAAAATTGAGAAATATATTGTGTAAATAAATTAACTAAAATTGCACGAAAAATAAGGGAAAATAATTAAGTAAAAAAAAGTGAAATAAAACAGAACGTGCACAAATACAAAATTCGCACGATTAAATTTATCTTTAGCAATAGGTTCGCGAATATTACATATGAGAGCACTATTTCGTAAGTATCTTTGAATTTTTTAAAGTATATAAAAGAATGCTTCTAATATATCCCTTTGCTGTATGCCAGCATCAATAAAACGGGTACAAAAAATTCCATTTGGAAAAAAGTATAGATCAGAATTAAATAATTAATATATTTTTTTAATTGGCAATTATAAGCGATGCAAGAACGTATCCTGATTAATTTTATTGATTACAACAAATATATCGTAGAAAAAGATTGATTAATAAATTTTGCCTAAACAGTTTTTATAAATAACTGATAAAGATAAATCATTCAAGTCCAGCAATTTGAGTGTTTAATATTTGTACGAAATAGTATATTAGAGTTTTAATTTTACATTGTAATGTAATTTGATCTCTTATACTCTTTTTTATTGAACAAGCTGATTCCTTATTGTATAGAAAAATTATAATCGATTATTTATTTTTAAATTAAGCTAGAAGAATGTTCTTTAATTTGTTGTTTGAAATTTTTGCGTATTAGTCACGTATTTCAAGAGTTTATTTGTTACACAAGTGCCTGAGGAAATAAATGTGTTTTCACGATCTTGTTTTTTTTGATCATCACATTCTTTTTTCTGAAACAGAGGAGAGGGGTACCTGACTGAAGTAGAACCGCCCGACCTGTTTCAAATAGGATTGGCGCCAATGCTTCCCCCTACACCCCCTTATTTTCGTTCAATTCTCATTATTCTAATTACTTCAATATAAACACTAGAACAGGGTGAAACCCTGGCTTATTTTGATTAAAATTATGTTCTACATTCATGAAATGATTAAATAATGAGAGTAGATACTAATTGAGGTTACCGTTACAGTCATTTGAACGTTTCTTTTTTTAATTATCCTCACTCGAACTTAATAGAGTAGAAAGAGATCCCATAAATCTGGAAACTTCTATGCTACATTGTTTTGTCACACTCTCAAAAAGCCTCATACATATATTATAAAAAATCATTTTTTAACAAAGAAATTTTCTTAATTTTCTAAGAATTAAAAACTTTCAACCAGTCTGTGATGGCCAACAGTGACATATAAATATATTTTTTTATAATCTGTTCAATTGGTTCAATCTGCTCAATCTATTAACAGGAAACAGCACCCTATCTGAGAGACGATTACCCTGTATGAGAGATATATTTTGTTTATTTTATGATGCCCTGCTTATTGAATTTGCTTTAACTTATATTGTAATAATTATCTTTCCCACAGTGCGCAGGAAATATGTTGTTTTACAAAAACTACAACTTCGATTTTGAATAAGAATAATTAAAAATAGCTTGCTCTGAAGTCCAAAAATATTTTATAACGAAGAAAAACTGTAATTTTTCACACTTTTTCTAAGTTTTTAATGCATTCCGGATGTCTAAAGATATTTAACTTTTAGATACTTACTTTTTATGACAAATTACAGAGTTTCAGCTACAAAAGCCCCGATTTGTACTTATTTTCAGAAAAATATACATAACAACCTGAAATTAAAAATTAATAATTAAGTTTATTTAACAATTTCTTCAGACATTTATTTCTTTTTTTTCTTCTTTTCATTCATCCGGTGTTACTTATATGGCTTCAGACGAAAAACGAGAAGTGCAAGCCAAGATCGAACTCACTTATCCGGAGACAAAAAAATTGTCAATCTATTCATATTTATTTAGACAATTGTTTTTAAAATATTCATGGAATGTGGTATGATATAAATTGTTTAAACAACTGCAAATTATAAAGAGGTTAAACTTTTATGTTTTCTCTTCTCAAGGAAATTATTCCACAATGCCAAAAGTTATTCAAATTGGGCATTAATTAAATACTCTTTATTGCAAAATTATGAGGGAATATATTGTTTAAACAAAGTAAGCCAAAAAAGCAAGATTTTCGTTAAAAATGATGTCCACTTCCAATTCAAATATCATATAATTCTATTATATGAAGCATCCCTGCAGCGAATTGATAAAACAGTCTGTCTTCTAATTTTCACCCAACAAATTTCCCAATTATTTTTTGGTTATTTCTAGGTTATAAATATCAAAACCTCCTCTTACTAGACGCACAAATAAGATTCGTTTAAAAAAATAATATGGAAATATCATTGTTTGATTATTCTTGTGATATTTTAATGATAATTACTTATCTTCAAATCGTGGTTAATGTCAAATTCACTTCACTTTTTAATAAATATTTTTTATAATAATTCCTTGTAATAAATTTTTAATAATTATTCAATTAATAATCGCTCATACCAAATAAATTAAAAATTATATCTTAAGTTTTTGCTCAAAATCTTCCAAAATCTACATTTTCTAAACAATTTTATAAAACCTTTACAATATTTGGAGTATTTCTGTATTGTTTCAGAAATTCTAAATTTACTAATAAATTTCTTACTCTTTTTTTAAAATCGTATACTCAAGCAATATTGCAACATTTTTTTTATCAAAATTAAAAATCAAGTTATAATTTTTCTTGAAAACGGCATATACTCACTCTCAGTGATGCTTTAGTGTCATGAGATCAGTACTAATGTATTCAGTAGAGGTCCTAGTATCAGCCTTTACTTAAATCCAAGAATAATAGTTTTGAAACTGAGTTAGAAAAAAGCGAATATTTAATAAATTAGAATCCGCACTAGTGATCCTTTTCATGTGAATACCCACATATATTGTTGAAAGGAGCCAGATATTTTTGGAAAATGTTTAATTAGCAAAAATTTACAAGCTACAAAAAGCGCAAATTAGGAAACGCAGAAAATTTCCCGTTATAATATGTTTGTCCCGGCTTTACCCCGGTTGTCTCTCGAATCAACTTCATCCTGGTTATCTCCCGGTTCTCTTGGTTCCTCCAGTACATTGAGACACGTTTTGTTAGAATAAATGAAAAAAATGAATTAGAATATAACATTGTTCCAAAATAGGGAAAAACGAGGTCTTATTACACTTACTCGTATTACAGTATCGATGTTTAATATTATCATATGAGTATTTAAAACACGAAGACGATAAAGTAGCATTCTAAATACAAAACATTATGAATTTCTATTACATTTAGTTTTTAAATGCTCCTCGATTGTTCCCGCCGTTTTCCGATCGAGCTTGACTGGGCAGAGCCGAACATGAAATGCATCATTATGTTTCACAACATTTTAAACAAAATTTAACCCCTTTCCATTTTCAGTTCATTCTTTTAATATGGAATTCAAAACATTAAGAATTCTTTCTCGCGAAATTTTTACAATAAGGTAATAAGATTTAATTCAATGATTACAATGTAAAAAATATTGCATCTAAATACACTCAAGTTTATTATACTGAGTTACTGAGATATAAAATTAGATAATGTTATTCATACAAGAATATTATCAGTTCCTTTGAAAAATTGTATTTAATAAAAAATCAATATAATAATTGAAAGTGAGAAAATGTTTAACCTGCCTCATAACAAACTGTGTGCAGCAATAAATCCTTCGTGCAAAAAGGCCCAGATATTTGTCATACTGCCCTGAGTTGACAAGCGACGGCGCTTTGCCGAGATTTTTTCCAATTATTCCATAATGCAAGTTAGCCGTTAAGTTGTTAGGGATAAAATACGTTAGTACCTTAGGAAAGTTAATTACGAATCTCGCTACAGCGATTTCGATTTTTCATAGCGATTAGGCGTGTGATTATGTATGAATGTGTGAGGTTAATAAATTACATTAAAAAAAAAACTGGTTGAATCAACTAGAATTCTGGTTAATTCAACTAGAATAAAGTGTTAAATATGCCCTTAATATAAATTCTGGTTAAAAGTATCAAAAGTTTCTGGTTAATGTTACCAGAAAGTCGGGTAAATGTAATCAAAAGTTCTGGTAAGGTTAACCAGAAATATTTACTAGACAGTTTTCTGGTAGCTTATGAACCAGATGTTCTGGTAAACTCAACCAGATATTCTGGTAGATGTCGATTTTCGACTATTGAATTTCGATACATGTTATTTCGATATATGTTCTGCTTCGCTCTAATGCCACCTCCCTATAATCTTCAGGTGAATACATCTAGTAATAAATGGCGATAGATACAACACTTGAAGCAAAAGTAGCGTATTGTTGATGCGTTCTGTTTCTGAAACTATTCGTTAAGACTATTTTGTTCGTGATTTTACATCATATACATGTAGATCATTTGATTAACACTCAAATTCCCGGACATTCGCGTTATTTATTTATTTTCACAATGTTAATATTTTAGAGAATACTTTTCAAAGAGACCCAAAAAATCTGTGCCTTGTTTGGAAATATTCCTGTACCACTGATGTTGAGACAGATAACGCGCAATTCCTTCTTATAAAACAACTAAATTCACGTTTCACTATAATTATTTATACTTAGATAATTGAGAATGCAATTAACAAATTGCGATTGTTCGAAAATTGGACATTGGCGCCAAAGCGTTAATTGACACATTCAAAAAAAATGACATAAGACAAAATTCAGATTTTTGGCAATCGACAAAAGATCGCGATACTTCTGTTACCAGAAATATTAACCACAACAGTTTTAACCAGAAAAAATCAACCAGAGTTCATTGACTATAATTCTCTAGTAATATTAACCATAATTTCGGGTTCAAATAACTAGAAATTCTTTAACCAGACGCATCTAGTAACTTTAACTAGAACTTTTTTTTGAGTGTTTAAAATTGGATATATTGCATTTTTTAAACAACATTTAGATCTTGCACACCACAAAATTGTTTGTTGTATGAGAGAAAAAAATATCATGCACCTTAGATTAAGGCTGAACATATTTCAAGCACATGCTTAAAAAAAAATGCAACAGAAAATTTGCATGACCTCTTCTGTATCATAAGAAACAAAGTTCCTTAAAAGGTATATACGACACATAATATATTTTTAATAAACTGTATTTATCTTAAAATAAATATTACATGAAAGCTATAATATGACCGGAAAAAATTGATGGGGAAAACATTCCCTGTATGGAGTTATACCAAGCGTATACCCTAATAAATGGACGTATATTTTTTAAAAAACCAAAATCTTAAGCCGAAAAACGAAAACTTAATTTCAAAAATAAATCGCAGGGGCGATTTGGAATTCACAAATATACAAAAAATCGGTTTCTGAGAAAAATACATTTAAATGTAACGATTGCGTACATGTTATTATTTCTTTCTTAATCGTAAAACATACGTACGTACAAATGCACACGTGTCCCATTTTTATTATATGTGCAACTGTACATTAGTTCTTAGCAAGACTGTCTTTTTTAACTAAAAGTATTAGTTTTGATATCCAGGAGCTGCAGGATGACCACCATAATTTGGAGGATGGGGATATTTGCTATAATATTGAAAATGCAAATTGTGCACATTATCCGCTGCTGGATGCTGGAGATTATTGTGTTGGCCATTATATTGTTGATGATTATCGTAAAAAATTATATCTTCAATAATACGCTGATGTACAGGAAGCTCAGGGACTATTGGAAGTCTATGATTATTGTTGATACTTGGATCGTTTTCTTGAAAACTAGGGGGAATTACACGGGTCGCATGTACTACTTGTTTTGGATAATTATATGGGATGTGTGGATGGTTTGGTTGAAAATCAGGTCTTTTTTGATGATGCACAAGATTAGGGAGTTGAGAGCATGTAGTGGCTTTACGGGGAAAATCTGAATCCAAAGTTACTCTATCATTTTTTTCTTTATAAGTGTAAGTTCTAATTTTCGGATCCCCTGCCAGTCCCATAATCGTTGCTTTTGTAATTTTGGATTTCTCTGACATGCCTGATGATATTTCTGTAAAAAGAATAAGTGATTTGTGAATTAAAGTATATTAGAACTGAATTTTTCAAAATACTAAAAGCTTAATGAATAGACTAACCTACATAGTAAATCCCAGACACAATTTTTAATCTAAAGCTGAATAAAAATGTTGCAAACATTTCGACGGCTTCTAATAAGAAATGCATGACTCTTCACAACTGATGATAAAAACGTAACTAGTGCCCTTTATAGTTTATTTACAGCCACGGCGAATCACGTCTTTCTTATTATAAATAGTCGAGTTAACCATTGTATATAAAACTGTGAATGCAACATCGGATAATTTTGATCGGGAGGCGGATATTCAAACACATTCAAAACTTTATATATGCAGTTGTCTACTATTTTCAGTGTTTTTAATTCTCACGAAACTTGATATAAAAAATATACCTGGAAATAACTGTGAAGTCAATGACGCGTTCCACGTACACAAAACTCTTAATATCAGAATCAAACTATCTATGTATACGTTAACGGATGATCTAAATTAGGGCAAATACGGAAAAAAAACGGGTGCGCTTCTGAAAAGGACATACCTTCGAATAGTTTTAAACCTCATATACCTATGTATTTTGACGTGCTAATTACGAAAATCATAGTATAAGTTGCCGCAAAATTTAATTTCATAGTGAAAACCATGGAAAACTCATAAAAGTCAGGTTTTTTAAATTTATCTCGGTAAATATGAAAAATTTGGGAAATATCTGAATATTTATTCCTTACTTTAAACACTTTTTAAATATAATTTACAGTTTCTAACATAAGAAAATTTGAGTTTAGTAAGTGCAACAGACTTGAGTTCAGTAAATGCTAGATGTTAGGCACCCCTGTGACTCTCTCACAGAAATAATGTTGGCCAAAACTCTACCCCTTTACAGAGTCTTGTAAAGGGTTGGTAAAATACCCCTGCGACTGCTCACAGCAATAATTTACTCAACTTCCGTGACTGGTCACGGAAATAATGTTGGTTAAGCCCCTACTCCTTTCGAACATTTCGTGGAAGACAAGAAGGCAACCCTGATAATAATCGAAAAAATAATAAAGGTCACAGCCCTAACCTGCTACCTTCACAGAAATTTTTTATACTTATAAAATTTATGCCTGATTTTTTCGTAGAATATTATTCGTAGGAGAAATGCGAACAAGAAAAATATGTATCTCGATGAGATCTACAAACTTCATTTGAAAATTTTCTACAAGTTTCGGATTGTACAAATGCTATGCAGTATAAACCTCATAAAACATCCTCTTATATTAATCCGTGTGGAAAAAATTCATGGCGCTATACTGTTCCAGCCTAGACCGCCACGAGTCTATACTGGCACTATTTCGAGAAACTATTCCAGGGCAGTGCGCAAATGTAACGCTCCAATCGTCTAGGCGCTATCTACACCAGCGGTACTGCCGCGTTCTAGAGAATCTAGTAAAATCTAGTAGATCTTGATGCGACCTAGATTGCATATTTGATACTAATTTTTATAATTAAATCATTCCTGACATAAAAGCACTATGAGGTACATTGAGAATATTAACAAATTCCAGATTTCTGTAAGAAAAATGGAATATAGCTCGTATGTGCTTTTTTGTCAGAATGTTTTCAAATATTATTGATAAAAAAGAAAATGTTGATTGTGAATGTTTTAGAACCAGGAGCTAAACTCAAAATTGAATTCTCATTTTACTCCATAAATACTAGAATTATATATTTTTTAAATCATCAGGGCCAATGTTCTACTCCGAATAAAGATTTAATTGAAAAAAGGACTAAGCCCTGATTATCCAGAAAGAAAGTAGATCTAGTATTTATGGAGTAAAATGAGAAAATTCAGTTAAAGCCAAAAAAGCGCCAATCTAATTCGGCGTGAACAGACAGCCAAGAATAATCCAGTACTGGTGCTAGAATAATTCCAGTCTGCCAGGAATTATTTCCACGCGGGAACGCACATTAGATACAGTATCAGCAAATTGTAAAAATCACGAAAAATTGCATATTTACAAAGAAGTTATATCTTTGATATTTATCGTTATTCTTAACACCGAATATCCTGGGGTATCACATTCAGATTTATGAAGCTGCAGAGTAAAGTGATTTGCATCAGAGGGATGCTTATTTGATTAAAATAATTCAGAGTTAGCATGAAAATTAGTTAACAGTTATACACTGAAAGAAAGGATAGTTGCCGTCAGCATATTCTGCTTAGCTTCGCTATGATAGATGGTTGTGCTCCGCATCCTAGTAATATTTTGAGCCGAACCATCTTAGATTGGTGCAACTAGTATATAGCAGTTAGCTGGCGTTGGATGCGGACGTTGGCTATTTGGTATGCTCATCCTACATATGCAACAGATAGGGATGAAAAATATCTCAGTATTTTAGTAAAAAAGATCTAACATTTGAAAATGATTAATCGATATCGATTATTCTTTCGTCATTAATTGAATATTCAAGTTATAAATATGTCAATAGTTCTTATTCAATTTTGAAAGGATAAGATAATACATAAAATTCATATGAATAATTACTGTTTTTGATCATTCTGATATCGTGACAGACCCATATTTGAAAAATCATAGTAACAAAAGTAGCAATAACTTTAAACTTTAGCCTCACCAAATCGCTTCATTTATCGTTCAATTAAAGATTCTAATAGTTTGTTGCCAAATAAAATTTGTTTACAGCCAACAGAAATGTGACGCCTCTGTTCTGCATTCTAACCAATAATTTGTATGCAATTTAAAATTTATATGCAAACATGTCAATATTAATATTTACAAATAAAATTAAATGATTTAACAAGGGGAACTTTAGGTACACTTTGTTTTTGTTTTAATCGTTTAATCGATACTCTCCTCAATGAAAGGTATATACTAGAGGTTTTCCGAGAATAGTCAAGAAAACTAAAATTTTAACCATTTTCGAGAAAAAGGAATTTTAAAAATTGCGAACGGATAGTTATCGAGCTGGTGTAGTATTTCAAAACGTCGGCAGCTGCTTGGTAGAGCGATTGGCTGATAATCGCAAGGTTGCGCGTTAGATTCTCAGTATCCGTACTTTTTAAAATATTTTTTTTATTCGAAAAAATCCTTTCTTATTCCATTTTTAATAACAATTAATATAATTATGTGATTTAATAATTATTTATTCCTTACTGTCAACAAAAACTCTGTTTGTCGTATTTTTATTATCACCAGTTATATTTTGTACATAACAAAAATAACATTTAAAATAATAATGGTAATTTAAAATAATTTTAAATGACTCTAAATTAATACAATTCTCAGGATACTGAAACAAATTTCAATCTAAATTAATGGTACAATATATTTAACATTCCACCTTCTACGAAAGAATATTCGCTGGGACAGGCGTAATACATATCTAAGAGCTCGCTTCAATGCTAATCTTGATACTAGCCACGACTATCTCATGCAGCCTTGCTCTGAAGCATTATAATTTGATGTTTGATGAAATGCAGATATGGTGTACGAGGATCCGGCGGCAGCTGTCTAAAGCATACTTGCTTTCAGTATCCTTTTTTCAGTGTACGTAAACATTAAAGAACCTCGTACTAAATACATTAAAAATGATTATTCGTAAAAGTGGCTTAAATATTGCTAGTTGGCACATTCTTTTAAATTGAACCAAATATGTTAAGGCCAGAACTTAATCCTATGCGCATTTTTGACGCTACAGTGCGTCAAAAGTTCTTAGTAAAAAGTTTGTGTAAATACACCACGCATGCGGGAGATAAGCATAATGCATGTGATAACGTATACAGGGTCATCAAAAAGTATCGGACCCCCTCCCCCCCCTAACAGCGAAAATATGCGTTTTCGTGAGAAATGTTTCAGACAAAAGTTTCAGGGTTTTGGACGAGGATCTGAATAGTGACCTTCAAGGTCAACTTTTATTTTTCAAATGGAAACTCCTATTTTTGACAGCGCCAATCGAAAGAACGCAAAATTTTCTCATTAGATATCCATCAAGATCATGTGATCGAATGACCTTCGAGGTCATTTCAGGGTTGTATATACTCAAACAAGGTCTAGATGGCTGATCAGCGAAAATATGCGTTTAAAAAAAAGAGTCAAACATTGTATCCAGATCCAGTCGACTAAGGCGAGATCCATCGTAGGTCTCACCAGTTCATAAAAAAAACAAACCCTATGTGGATCCGGCCCGCAGAGGCGAACTCCATTGAGGGTCACATGGGTCAGGGAATTCCCACTGAGGGTCACATGACCTTGATGCATATCTAAACGTGAAATTTTGCGTTTTCCCGATTGTCGATGTCGAAAATAGGGGTTTCCATTTGACAAATAAAAGTTGACCTTGAAACAACCTTGAAGGTCAACACCAAGGTCAGTTTGAAGGTCTATTCACTATTCAGATCCTCGTCCAAAACCCTGAAACATTTGACTGAAACATTTCTCACGGAAACGCATATTTTCGCTGATAGGGGTGGGGGGTCCGATACTTTTTGATGACCCTGTATGTACATAATTGTCAAGAAGTTTAAGGGGGGGATGTGCAAGTCTGAGGGACTGAGTCATTGAGTGACTGAATGAGTGAGTGACTAAGTAATAGAGATAAAGAGAGAAAATGACTAAGTGAGTTATGTAAAATGTTAAATTAATGAAGTGAGTGATCGAGTGAGTAAGTGAATGAGTAAGGGAGACATGTAGTATATGGATGATAAAGTAGAAAATAAGATGATAGAGTACATAATCTGCATTTATTTTTTAAGTCAGCAGATCACTGAAGAAATGGGTACTTACTTGGGTTTTCCGTTGACATAACAATTTTCTTCTTATTGTTACTAACTAAATTATTAGTTTAACAAACCCGAAGTGATAACATCAACAAAATTGGTTATGCCAACCAGCAAAGAAGAAGTGGCATATGCGAATATCGGATTTCAAGCAATACCAAGGCAATAGATCGAAAGACATGTTACGGAATTTGCAAATTAACTCTATAATTCAGAGCCGCACAAACATTAACAGTTAATCAAACTTACTATGGTTGTTGCTTTAGATGGCTTTTTATTGTCTGTATTGGGAACATACTTTTCCGATGGTCGCAACAATGATGCAACGATTTTGGAAGGATTGTGATAGAGGGAGGCTAAAGCTATGAGATTATCAACTGAAGAAGCTAATATGTCTCGGATAGACACAAAGAATCGATGGACCGTTGAGGCTAGGAACGGATATTTTCGCTCCATAATGAAATTCTTCAAAGGAAATATCATTACGTCTTATCTACATCACCTTCAGAAATTTTATTTCATCGCTACTTCAGTCATCAATAGATTTCACCAACCAATAATTATGGAAGGTAAAACAGTAGAAAATTCAAGAGAAATGATTCGTAAACGCCAAGCATATTAGAAGCGCTTGTAGAAGTTGAAAATTTACGCATGAGACGTGCTCAGTAGGTTCGACTTGAATAGAATGTTGCTCCTGAGTTTCCTGTTCTTAACTTACAATATTGACGAGATCTCACCATTGGAGCTTATCGGGTAAATGTTTCTCCTTCGTACATGAAAGAAAAACTAGATAGAGATGAAGGAGAAGAAATTAAAGTTTATATGAACATGAACATTCCAGGGCTGATAATATTAAAACAGTATTCTCGATTTCGCCGTGGAACGAAGTATCAAGTTTTAATTTCATACTTTGTACGAAATATAGGTACACATATAATATCGCACACGATGAAGTATACATAGAAGAGAATATAAGCAGTGGTTACTACTGCCCAACTGTCAATCGGGAGACAGAACTTTGGGCACCTGTGCACATGTAACATACATATCATGGTACATAGAATACGCTAAATATCAACCTAGTGTAAAGTATCTGGACAGCAGATTACTGAACATTATCAATGACGAAAATGAGCAACCCCGTTAAAATTCTGAATAAATTGCAGTCTTTTCATACCACAAATACGTAAAAATAAACTCGCGTTTTTCCACCCATTCACTCAATCACTCAATGTCTCAGTGTACCAATTAATCACTCAGTCACACACTTCATTGCTCCTACAATCAATCACTCACTCGCACGCACGCACGCACGCACGCACGCACGCACGCACGCACGCACGCACGCACGCACGCACGCACGCACGCACGCACGCACGCACGCACGCACGCACGCACGCACGCACGCACGCACGCACGTACGCACGCATGGACTCACTTACTCATTCAATGAATGAATCAATATTCACTTGCTAAATCACTGAATCATTTAATTACTTCCTCAAACAATCACTTACTATCTGACTCACTTCGTCATTTTCACTATTCACATGACTGAGCCATTTTCTCTCTTTTTCTCTCTGTTAATCACACTTTTGCACACGCATGTACATATGCCTAGTCACGTGCATTTTGTAAATCTCCCTTATGAGTGGTGTGTGTACTTAAACTGTTTCCTATCAACTTTTGAGACTCTGTAGCGTCAAAATGGCGTATCTGATTAAGTTCTGCCCATAATACTAGGCAGTCTGATAAGCACCTGAAAATTCTAAGAGATGGCATTAGTATTCACTAATGTGAACGATTTTCGTCGAGCTTGATCCTTCAAATGACGCCTGTCAAAACTTCAGCCATTTATGTTTACGCATTTACAAGTTACAGCACTGAGAAGCGCCTAACCTCCGAGTTTTTTTTAATATGAAAAAATCTGAGTTTCGAGTTTTGATCAAACACTACTATCTTCGCAAGAAAATGATATCCGAGACCAAGGCCAAGCTGGATAAGTATCACCCGGACTCTGTATCGTCGATTGGAACAATTCACAAGTGGTTCACCGAGTTTCGTTGTGGCCGTACGAGCACAGTTGATGCTGAACGATCTGGGTGCCCAAAAGAGGTCACTACACCAGAAAATATCGAAAAAATCCATGATATGATGTTGAATGATCTCAAAGTGAAATTGAGAGAGGTAGCTAATGCTGTAGGCATATCATTGGAACGTGTGGGCAATATCATGCATTCAGTTTTGGGCATGAAGAAGCTCTGCGCGCGATGGGTGCCGCGTTTGCTCACAGTCGACCAAAAACGAATTCGTGTGACAACTTCCCAGCAGAATTTGGCATTATTTTCGCGTAAGCCGACCGAGTTTTTGCGCCGATTCATAACCATGGATGAAACCTGGATCCACTACTACACTCATGAGTCAACGCAACATGTAAAACAGTGGGTTCGACCGGGCCAAAGTGCTCCGAAGCGTCCAAAAACGCAACAATAGGTCGGAAAGGTTATGGCCTCCGTATTTTGGGATGCACATGGCATAATATTCGTGGACTATCTTGAAAAAGGTAAAACTATAATCGGAGCATACTATTCATCATTATTGGACCGATTGAAAATCGAAATCGCCGAAAAACGACCGCATTTGAAGAAGAAAAAACCGCTTTATCATCACGACAATGCGCCTGTTCATTCATGCAAGCAAAACTGCATGAAATCGGCCTCGAATTGGTTCCTCAGCCACCGTATTCACCAGACCTGGCCCCCAGCGACTATTACTTGTTCCCTAACCTGAAGAGATAGCTTACCGGTAAGCGTTTTTACTCAAATGAGGAGCTCATAGCTGAAACTGAGGCGTATTTTGGAGACCTTCCGATCGAGTACTTTTCGGACGGTATCAAAAAGTTAGAAAATCGTTGGACTCGCTGTATCGACCTAAAATGAGAGTATGTTGAAAGATAAAACCGACTTTGGCCAAGAAAACGTCTCCGTGTTTCATTTTTCAGGGACTTATCAGACTGCCTAGTATATTTTGTTCAGTATACAAAGACGTCAAAAATAGTAAAATTTGATCAAATTTCATGAAGACCCATTTTTAATGTATTTAGTACCAGGTCCTTTACTCTCGGTGAGATCTTTGATTCTCGAAATTGGATCATTTTGATATTAAATAGAAAATTGAATTGAGCTGCAGCACTTTTGATACTTCAGGATTCATTTCAAAGCAATTTTTTATTTAGGTGAATGTTAGAAGTTGTATAGTATGCTAACATAAGTATCACATAGTACGAAGCTAGTGCAATAATGTGCAAAATGCTTCAATCCAGCAGGGGTATGTCTAATTTAAAGATAAGCCACTTTGCTCACCGGCAAAATAATAGAAATTCTTGTTTGAAAGTGATACATAAATTTTCTTTAAAACAAATATAGGGAATAAGAAGTTTAGTGAATAAGTATAAAAAGTTCATAAATAGTTTTGTAAGGCGGTTGTGGAAAAAATACTATGTAAAACACTATTTTTACAATGCAGGTGATCGCTGTTTGTGTAATTGCAGTATTTTCCTTGAGGGGCCGTACTTAAATTACGTAAGAGCTCAAGGGGGGGGGGGGTTCAGATGCACTGTGTAATTTTTTTGCGGTCTTATTGTTGAAGAGTGGGGGCGGGGGTCTGAAGAGGGCGGATAATCCTTGACGTAATTTAAGTACGGTCATTTGCTCTTCTTACTCGACTACGTTCCACACTCGCTTCCATCTGCGGTAAACTCCAAAACGACCTTCAGGCCTCCATGTTTTTTTGTCCAAGATAAAAAGATAGGTAAGTTACTTAGCGGTTTAAAATTATTTCCTTATATATGTCAATCGTAAAGTCGACCTAAACGATAAGGTCACTTGTGTATCTTTTTACTTCTAACGTCTTGGTAGTGTTGCCTAACTATACCTGATACTCGATTGTTTTGCTTATTTCATATGTTTGAAATATTCTGCCTAATAAATTAGTGAACATTATGAAAATAATTTTCTTCACGCATCTGTATGAAATATAACTACAACCACCATACAAAAAATAAATGCACGATGTAGAATACAAAGAGGATCATTCTCTAGGAAAATATATTTAGGAATTAAAAAAATCAATAAAAAAATTATACGATTTAATGCAAATACCGATCTGGCCCCAATAGGATATCCCGACCTGACCCTGATCGGTAGAACTCTGTGGCCCATACCTGGGCCCGACCGGGCTAGACCGATTTCCAACTGAAACGTCATCTCCATGCGCTCGCAGAACTAGTGCTGTTTGATTTTTTCTGATAGTGCAGTGAAATTTGTATACATACCCATCGTTCATAATAGTCTATCAATGATTAAAAATGCATAAGGAGAGTAAGTCACGTGTTCGGAGGCACCAAACACCAGCCAGTATACTTCGAAATCTGCGCGAGGAAGAAGTGAATAAGTAATTACACTCTACGGGCTCATTGAAACCTATGCGCTCGCAGAATTAGTGCGGCATGGTGTTTTCTGATAGTGCAGTGAAATTTGTATGCATACTACTCATTCATAATATTCTATCAATGATTAAATTAGCATAAAGCGAGTAAGCCACGTTTTCGGAGGCATTAAACACCAGCCAGTATACCTTGAAACCATTAGATGAGTCAAATATTATTATATGATGAAATTTATCAAGTTCTTTTGTTTTAAATTATTATTTAAGAACTCAAGGTTTTTCGATTTAATGTAGAGTTAGAATTATAAAATCTATTGACAAGCAATGGATCGCAGTGTGCACAAAATTGTAATGTTTTTAGATTTTTAGAATAAAATATGTGATACAATCGTTTTTGTTATTGAAACTTTGATTCTACATCAATAATAAATTCATCACAGAAGTACATTAAGGACAAATTTTCATAACTTAAATTTCGGAATCAAGTAGTACAATTAAAATGCAAAATGCCAATTGTGTAGGGATTCCAACAAGAGCTAGTTACTCAACTGCGCATACGTCGCATTCGGCATCTAATTGGTTGCTATTCGCGCGAAGTTTAAAATGCTAAACAAAGTTACTTTTCTTTTTTATTATAAGCAATGACATTTCATTTTATAAAAATGCCCATTAGGTCGAAATTAATGAATAAGAATAAAAATTAATTGAATGAATGTTTTGTAAATAATATTTAAAATAACAAGGAATATTTAATTCACAAATTTGCGCTTTTTAAAAAGTTGCTTTGTCTATATTGCTTCTCCACAGATTTAGAAAAATAAAACGATCTAATAATTGATAGCTCAATTTTTTGGCGAAAATATAATCTACAACCACTTTCTCGAATTTTTCAAGAAGTGATGCAATTGGCAAAAAATTGAGTTAATTTATAGAAAAATGTTAATCGTTCGTAAACCATAGGCTATTTCCCGATAATTTTCTTTAGAATCATTCGAAAATATTAAGTTGTAGGGAATTTTTTTCAAAAAAACATTGTCTAATTTGTTAAGAATTTTTATAGACAAATTGTTTTTTTCAAGAAATCAAAATTGGTAATAAAAATATTTCTGGTTAGCATCCATTTTTTTTATAAAAAAAACCTTTTCTTTAAGTGGAAATTCAAAATATTAAGGTGGCCTTCAAAATGAGAGGACCATTCGACAGTTTTGAGTTTACTTATATTAAATCCCCATTCGTGAAATTCAGGAATGGATTATAATGAGACTGATCGTATACCGATCGGGTACCGATGGGGCACCGATCGAGTTTCCCAATCGGATGTCCCGACCTGGCCTCGATCTGGGCGTGTATTTCATCCGGGACCTGGCCGCGACCAGGATTCCCGATCGGGACCCGACCTGGACTGGTCTGGTCCTGATCGGGGCAAGACCGATATTTCTGCACGGAACTCTGAATACTATGTTTTTGTGTTTCTCCTATGTCTACTACAACTGATCGAAAAATACGATATTTCCAAAAGATCGCTTAAATGAGACGAGATGCGATGATATGTTATAAAATAAGATGAGAGTTTTTCTCGCTGTTGCTTATTTCACGTATTACTTACTCAAATACGTCAGTGAAGATTCTGAATCCATTAGGAATTCAGTAAGCACTTCTAGACAATATTGTACAATTTCGAAAATAATAAATTTTTTTAATGTAACTCGATACACGTGTAATATGAAACTGATCAATAAAATTTAAACATATCTTTTTATTGATGATGTTCATACGAGATAAAAAAAAATCATTGGCCTAAGAACAACGAGAAAAATGCAATATTTTGTGATTTTGACTTATGACCTCAATGTGCGAATGAAGAGAATCTGTTGTATTTGCTTATACTTTCAGAAAGTAATTCTGGCATCCGCTATGAAATTGTAACCCCCCCCCCCCCCCCCCCCCCCCCCCCCCGACACCGAAAAAGGTAAGACGAAAATGTTATATTGGCGATAAGTTCAAATATGAATTTTCTAATTATTAAAATAATAGAAATGATTAATCTTACCAATATGGTTAAAGAAAAACATGAAATTGATGGCAAGAGTACCGAAAATGGACCTCATCTTCTTTGCATGTATACAAAATTGCATCTTTTATAATTTCGTGTAGGACAAGTTCTGATTCTACAGAATTTCGCTCGCTAATATACACTAACTGTTTGACGTAGACTATATGCAAATTACGGTATGAAAAAGTAAATAAAGATATTTGCACTCAATAAATTTTTATTTCTTCATTTGGAAATTTATTACAACCTTCTAAGATTGTACAGGTAGTTTACAAGCGCTTAGCTGACACTTTTATGAAGATTTACAAAACCCTGCTTTCGCAATTTCAAATAATGCTCTCTAAAATCTTGGAACTAGTGAACCGTCCAATAAATTAAAAATACGTAACATTTGTGGGCCATGAGTAACTTGAATAATTGTCAAACTACGCTTTAATGTGTAATATTTAAAAATTTTAATCATAAATGAAGATTGTGCGAAATTATCCATTTGTATGAGTTGTGCATGTGTGTATTTATCTATTTGTAAAATTATAACTTTATTTTAGAGCTATTCTTATGTTACTGTAACATAAAAACTAACTCAAGTTATCATTTAAATGCCTAAGAGAAATAGATTATAATTCATAAAAATTAAAGACAGACTCTTTGAAATAAAGAAAAAGGGATTAAAAAAAGCTTTGGTGGCGTTCCGAATAGCGTAAACGAACGATTTCGTTAATACTATGTATATTTATGTATTTTGACGCGCTGATTACGAAAACGGTAGTGAAAATTTGCGACTAGTCGATTTTCGTGATGAAACAATGAAAAAACCATATAAATCATGGTTTTTTGCGATCATCTCAGATAATTTGTAAAATAAAAAAATCTGAAAGAAAAGTTATAGAACTTATCGAAATACAGATTTTTTGTCTGAAATTTTTTTTCTGTGAGTGATACTTTTTGAAAAAATGAACGACATAAGGATTAAAATCGTATCTCTATTGGTTTCGGTTTGGTACCTACTTACGCTCCTCACCACGGGAAGGTTGGAGAATTTTGAAGAGAATTTTTACATTCTCATTTCTGAGAATGTAATGTAATCGTCCAAATTTTCGATCTCTGGATTTGTCTAATCGAGTCCGCATTTTATACACTTCTGATGTTACCCAAAATGAAGGCTAAGTTCGTTAATCAGATATTTCGAACCAAAATTAAAACATTGGGTGAATTTTCAAAATTTTGATATTCTTTTTTTGAAATTTAAAAAATTGTTGTGGAAGTTTCTTATAGATGGATGAAAGACTTGAAAATTATCTGAATAAAATTTTTCATTTTGATGAAAATTAAAAAAGTTATATACTTTTCAAAAATTTGAAAATTTTCAAAAAATATAAAAAATTATTTTTTTCGTAAATCCAAAAATCTCATTCAAAATTTTCACAAGATACCAAATGTATTTCAAAACTTTTCTAGCCGATTTTTTCGAGTAGACCAAAATTAAAAAAATTATAGCATTTTCAAAATTTTCCAATTTTTTTTTTTAATTATAAAAATTGTTGTCAAAGTTTCTTATAGATAGGTAAAAGACTTGCAAATTATCAAAAAAAAAAAATTAATTTTGATGAAAATTATAAAAGTTATATACTTTTCATAATTTTTAAAATTTTCAAAAAACAGAAAAATTTAATTTTTTTTCAGATCAAAAAATTTCATTCAAAATTTTCACTAGATACCAAATATGTTTCAAAACTATTCTAGCCGAATTTTTTGATTAGCCCAAATTAAAAAAATTAGAGCCTGTATAACCTATCTGTTAAGCGCGAAGCGCGATTATCGCAATGATAATTTAATTGTCAAGGCCGTAGGTACTTTGAGAACCTTCTTTAATGACAAATTAAAAAAAAAGTGTTCAGCTTCACTTAAGAAAGGGGAAAATGATTGAGCAACCACAGCAGGGCCCTATTAGGATCAGAAAAAATAAAATGTGATCATTATTTTGCAATATCAGAATAAGCAGTACCAGATCAAGGTACACAAAAAGAATAGTAATAGACATTTGACATAATAGTTTTTAACATAGAATGTAGAAAATTGCGCATTGTGGTCTGTGCACAAATGTGGAGGGTAATGCAAAGACCGAGCGCGGAGTACGAGATAAATATATTATCAAGTGACATGTTAATGACTGAGGGGTAAATAACTTTGGTCATGCCCCTGCCCCTTTTCCAACGTCTCGTGGGGGCGGGAAGGCCCCCCTCCGTGATAAGTCACAGAAATAACGTAAGGTCCCATCCCTGCCCCTTTTCCAAAGTCCCGGGGGGGGGGGGGGGGAAGGCACCCGATGACAGGTCACAGAAACAATGTAAAGTCACACCCCTGCCTCTTTTCCAACGTCCCGTGGGGGCGAAAAGGCACCCCTGCGAGAGGTCACAGAAATAATGGAAGGCCACACCCTGTCCCTTTTCTTGACTTGACTTGCTGATTACACAAATGATAGTGAAAATATTTTCGTACCATTTAAGTCACACCGCTACATTAAATATATCTTTTTGAAAGATCTACAACATTTATTTTAAGTTTTTTTGTAAATTTGTATTATTTACTAAGATAAACATAAAAAACCATGATTTTTATGGGTTTTTCATGGTTTTCTCCATCAAAATCGACTAGTCGCCAATTTTCACTATCATTTTCGTAATCATCGCATGAAAATACATAAGTGTACGGAGCCTCAAAAGAATCAGCGATTTACGCTATTCGGAATTCCATCCAAAAGCTTTATGTTTATCTTCTCGTTCATGAGAGTGTAATAGAATCGTTCAAATTTTCCCTCTCTGGTTTTTAACGGGTCATTACGCTCCCACACTCTGAGACTAAACAAATGTATAGGTATCTGTCTGTATGCCTGACTCTATTTATGTATGCTGTGGAGTTGCCTGCATTTGTAGGAACATTGACTTTTGAGACTTTATAAAATGAATCAGCCTCTGATATTCATTTTTTAAGTCACCGAGTGCAAGTTAAGGTCATTAACCAGATTAATTTAAGTAAAATTCATAAATGTAAAAAAGTAAAAAATTACCTTCTCATCATAACGAGAATTTATTAGATTAATGCGGAAACTGAGTATCACAAATTTATTTCAATCTCCACGTTTTAAGACCCCTGTATCTGAAAAAAACAATTTCGTGACGGTATCTGCTTGCTGTCGACGACGTCGTCGTCTGTATGTCAGATAACTTTCGAAAGACTATTTGGGCTGGATTGTGCTTTGACACACGCTTTTAGGAATCAAAAACAAAGATTTAGTTTGTTAACCAGCTATTTTGGATAAATATTCAAAAATTTAGAGCATTTTCAACAATTTTGCTACCACTTTCTTTCAAGATTTGAAAATTCCATGTACGGCTGTTGATAGGACACAAACATACAAAGAATTTATTTCCATTACTTTTCTGACACAAAAAAAATTACCTGAATTATAGTATTTTCAAAAATTCCAAAAAAAAGGAAAATGTACATTTGAAGTTAAACAACGCAAAAATGAAAGTAAGTCGAAAAAACGTTACTTTTTCCAAGCCCTGCAACATTATCATAAGGGGCCATTAACAAAATACGTGATACATTTTTCAGGAACTTCTGACCCCCACCCCTCCCTGTGTGATACTTTTTCCATTAGTCTAAACATGGAGAATGATACTTTGGTAGACCCCTCCCCCCTAAACGTATTAAGTATTTTGTGAATGACCCCTAACAAATTTTTGAGTTTTTCCAGAAATTGAAAATTCAAATTTTGATCCCACACAAAATAATGAAAAGTCAATCATTCCATTTTTCAGTAAAACTATGCAAGATACGAACAAAGGTGTTCAACCAAAAGAAGCAAAAATCTTTTTAATGAATTGTTTTTTGATAAGATTAGCGGTTCTCGTTTTTTCATTAAAAACAACATTAAACATTAACAAATTTAATTTTTGGGAAAAAACAAAAAATATGAAAAAAGTTTATTGACAAAAGTTGTTCACCCAAAAAAAAAACTGCAAATTTATAATAATTCATTTTTTGCATATCATGAATGCAGCTAAGAATAAAATGTAATGCAAAATAAAAAATAAATATGGAAGTAATCATTGTAAATACAATTTGTACTTTCATTTGCAATATCTGAATAAGCAATGCTAGGCCGTCGTACATAAATAAATGTAATATTCATTTGATATAATAGAGTTGAACAGAATGTATAAACGTTAACATTTTGGACAAAATTGAGTTCGAAGCACAAGATACGTGATGAGAATGTGTTCGTTTAAGCCGAAAGAGCTTTAACAAAAGTCATTTTACACTCATCAAGTTACAGTTGACGATTCTTTGATTTTTAATTCTAAACGGTCTATTCACAAATTTTGGAAAGACACAAGCACCGAGCGCGTAGCTTAAGATAAATACATAATCGAGCACGAAGCATGATAATCAAACAGTAGCACGCTCTAGGTGCGTAATTAATAATCAAGTAGATTAACTATATTGGTATTTTTTTTAACAGTAAAATGATTTTTTTTTTAACTGACTATACATTTTTACATTTCCACTCATTAGTGTAATGGAATTGTCAAAATTGTCGGCTTCCTGCTTTTAGTGGATCTTTACATTTCAGCACTCTCAGCGTCTATAAAACCTTTAACAAATTCGGTTACACTTGTTATGGGTCCCAAAATCGTTAAATAGGTTAACAAAACCAAATTTTTTGTTAACTAATTTGTTAGGTGACAAAAAAATTCCATGTCATCATTAAAGCCGCATGTGCTATGGAAACCGCCTTCAAAGTTAAGTTAAAAACTAATTTCAGTTCGAATTTATGATCGTAGTTCATCAGGTGCTTCTATCACAGTTTATGATTTAGGTTGCAATATTTATGATACTTCAAATAAAGTCGAAATTCTCACATATAATCAATGCACGCTAAATCTTAGCTCAATGTGTTTTTTTTCTCATTATTATAAATAAAATGTTGTATTCAAGGATTAAAAGGAATATAATAATTGGCAAAAATTTTATTAAAAAAGTTTATCAGAAATAATGGTTAAATCGTACTGTATACTTGTGAACGCTATCACTGAATAAACTATATATCTTACATATGTCACACACGTAATTGGGCAATAAATTATACGCTCTTTTCAGTCTTTGACGCAGTTAGTTTTCTTCACCGTCGTAAAATTCAAAGAATTGGAACTTTAGGATGTTAAAATTTAAACGAAATTTAATTTATCATATATATATATAATTCAAAATTTGTCATAAAGACAACCGCAGGATTTCGCCAGGAGCGGGTGCTAATCTGAAAAATTGCACCCGCTTCCAGCGAAATCGCGGTAAAATTTCAGCCACAACCACGTCTCACAACCGTGAGATAGGTGGTTACAGTCTGTAAAGGAATCAATACGACGATCCAGCAAAAGCCTCGTGCACCCTCAGACCACGGAGCGACCCAAGGACGACCGCCTTCTGCATTTTTCCCGCAAGTGTTCTAGCATATTGTTGACAAGCAGGGATGCTTTTTAGGCCATTAGCAAGTGAAAGCTTAGCACCTCCGAGAGCGCCCATGATAAGGACGATCAGTTTAACAGAATATTCCGGGTACGATCGTTGCAACTCCCTTATAAGGTCCCGATACCTCTCTTTCTTTTCATTCTCCTTGGCTATGATGTTTTTGTCAGCTGGTGCCGAAAATTCGATAACGAACATGGTTCGCTTCTCGAAGTCAAGAAGAACCATGTCAGGCCTCGAGTGAGCAACAGAAACAATTGTCGCGAATATAAAGTTCCAGTATATGCGGCACTTCCCATTCTCGACAATCGACTCAATTTCCCTAGGAGCATTTAGAGGAGCGATATTGAGGTGAATGCCGTAGGAGTGACAGAGATGGTAATAAAGCACTCTTAGTGCCGCATTGTGCCTCTGAATGTAGGTCGTTCCCGCGTGACTTGGACAACTAGATAGTATGTGAGCTAAATGCTCGGGGTGTGCATGGCACACCCTGCAGCTATCATCGGGAATGTCTTGGCTGAAAATGTGGCGACGGTATGTTAAGGTGGAAATGACACCGCCTTGGCATGCAAAAATGAAACCCTCTGTACCAGACTTCAATTCGGGCGATTTAAGGAAAGCAAACGTTAGCTCAAAAGACATTGACTGATCCTTCACATTTC
>NC_046662.1:97975364-97976655 GCF_010883055.1 Belonocnema kinseyi
ACAGTTCGGAAGACCAAATCTGTCGGATGAGACGTTTGTATCTGCTTCGGAGAGTATCCTTTATAGATGTCACATCCTGAATGCGGCTCTGTGTCACGCCCAAGTAAGTATAAGTCTCTCCAGCGCAAAGGTGTCGTATGGCACTTCTATCAACGAGCTCAGGATCTTCAGGGATACCATTAAATTTTCCTCGCTTCAAATAAACCTTGGCGCATTTGTCTAACCCAAATTCCATTCTAATTTCCTTAGTATATCGTTCGACAATCCCCAGAGCTAGATGCAGTTGCTCTCTGTTTTTATCATAGATCTTAAGATCGTCCATGTAAAATACATGAGTGACCTTGTACTTTCGATCTGCAGGTTTGCCGAACAAGTACCAGTCGGAATGGCGCAGTGCTAGAGATAGTGGCAATAATGTAAGGCAAAAGAGGAGTGGGCTCATGGTGTTGCCCTGAAAGACACCTCTCTGAAATGTGACCTTGTTAGTTGTCACACGATTTTTGCCAGATGGGATAGTAAGTCTGGTTTTCCAAAGCGGCATCAATCTCTCTATGCACCCAACTATTTGCGGATGAACCTTTAAGATTTCCAAAAGACAGATGATAAGTCTATGGGATGTCGAATCGAAAGCTTTCCGATAATCAATCCAGGTAATTGATAGGTCACGCTGGTAGGGAGCTGCATCTTTGCAGACACATCTATCGATGAGCAGGTTCTCCCGACATCCGGCTACGCCTTACCTTGAGCCTCCTTGTTCATACATTTCTTGCCACACAGGTTCAATTGCCCGAACAATCCTATCATTTAGAATAGCTGTGAATATCTTATAAAGCGTGTTCAGACAAGTTATTGGACTGTAGTTCTTCGGGTCAGCTAAGTTGCCTATTTTCGGCAGGAGTATTGTGCGCCCTTCCACCAACCACTCTGGAATCGGCTCTTCCGACTTAAAATATGAGGTGAAAATACGGGCCAAATGCTGATGGGTTGAAGAAAACTTCTTCCACCAGAAGGTTTTGATACAATCTGGTCCCGATGCGGAATAGTTCTGCATTCCTCTTAATACTTTTTTCACCTCCTCGGTAGTGATGGGTGGGCATTCTTTATCAGGTGTTATGAGGGCAACACATAATTCCTTGAAGCTATTTATATTTTCTGAGCCTTCGTCCAGTCTATGCTGAACTTCGTAGAGTTCTCTCCAAAATACTTCGACCTCCTCTGGTTTGGGTGGATGTTCGACAGTAACTGGAGGGTCTTGGAAGAGTCGAGATGGGTCAGAGAGAAACTGTTGATT
>NC_046662.1:97976755-97986896 GCF_010883055.1 Belonocnema kinseyi
TTTATTTATTAATATTGCCTAGGCAATATTTTAGGCTTCAAAGTTAGGTGCATTCTTTTAATAAGTAAATTTTACCAATTCCTTATTAATTTTTTCCAAGAAGTGGTATCGGAAAGGAATATTCATATAAGAATTTTACATCGATGACCTAGGTAATATGGAAAGATTTCTGCCGTCTAAATAAGAAAAGTAGCAACTACATTTTGGATAATTCACCTCACTCCAACTTCAATACTCTCAACTCAGTCATAATAAAGTAACTACTTTTTTGTTTTAAATGAAGACTTGTCGGCTTATGGCTTACTAGTACAAAACAATGTTTTTTAAAGTTATGCTGGCCACGCTCTTGTTTCACTTTATATAAAGTTACTAAAACTGATGGACACGTTAAAGATCTGTTTATTATCACTTCCAATCACTTCCAAATTTATATTACAAAAAACCGAATAATTTGATAGATTTTCTAATTTTTTTAAGATGTGAAAAGTAATTATAAATAAACAGTATATTAAGCACCAGGGGTGGAGGGAGGAGAGGGGCTCATTTGACGAGTTTATTTGTGCAGAACGAAACGTAGCCGAGTATTTTTTATGTAAAACATTTCCATGAATTTCCTCTTCCTTTGATTTTTTACATTACATAAGATTTTTGCAATATTCCAATCAAACTTATGTCTATGAGCGATTCTATTTTTCGAAAAACGCTACGGTATTTGTCATTTTTATTAAAAATAGTTTTGGTGTTGATCTCTCTTTATCTTTAGTAATAAGACCGCTAAATGCCCCGATTGGGGCCATGCAAGTCCAGATCGCATCCCGATCGGAAATCCTGGTCGGGGCCAGATCGCGGATGAAACATACGCCCAGATCCGGGCCAGGTCGGGAAACCCGATCGGTGCCCCATCGGTGCCCAATCGGTATACGATCAGTCTCATTATAATCCATTCATGAATTTCACGAATGGCGATTTAATATAAATAAACTCATAACTATCGAATGCTCCTCTCCTTTCGAAGGCCATCTTAATATTTTAAATTTCCAATTAAGTTATTTTAATTTAAAATTAAAGTACCACAGGCACGAAAAGAAGAGGTTTCAGACGAAAAAATTCAATTATACTTTTGAGAAACGTAAGATTATTGTAACAGAATCGATTGTATCACATATTTTATTTTCATAATCTAAAAACATTAAAATTTTGTGCATACTGTAATCCATTTCTTGTCAATAGATTTGATGATTCTAACTCTAAATTAAATCGAAAAACCTTGAGTTCTTAAATAATAATTTAAAACAAAAGAACTTGATAAATTTCATCATATAATAATATTTGACTCATCTAATGGTTTCAAGGTATACTGGCTGGTTTTTAATGCCTCCGAAAACGTGGGTTACTCGCATTATGCTTTTTTAATCATTGATAGAATATATCATTGATATAATATTAAGTCTTGAAAGAACGCTGCGGTGTTTCCGAAAATGTAGTTTATAAAATAAAATATGGAAGTTGTAAGGCAGTATATAAAAACTGCCTTAAAACTTCTACTCTTTATTTTATTAACTATATTTTCAGAAACACCACACCATTCTTTCAAGACATAGAATCACACATGTACACTAATTTGATCTTATATATTGAAGGGAACCAAAGAAACGGGGAATTTATAGAAATGTTGAACGTAAAAAGAGAGGGAGACAATTTAATTATCATACAATTATGGAAATATATACAAGATTTTGAAGATATTAAGTATCAACACATATCCTAAAAAATGAGGAATAACAAATAAAAATGTAAAGATCATTATGATAAGAAACTTCAATTTCATATCTACATCTCTAACTAATATTAAGATATAAGGTAGAAATTATAACCTGAATTGATTTCGAAACATTTTCGTCCTAAATAGTATGAAGAGGACGGAGAAAGAAAAAGGAAAAGAGAATGAGGTTGGGTTGGTTGTCTCTTTCTCGTTTCTCCCTCCTTTTCCTTTCTTATGTGTCTATCTCTAATAAGACGATTGCAATAGTTTTTGTAAACATATTTCTCCATTTGAAGTCTACTTGTGCAATCATCTTGCACAAATTAAAACTTAAAATCTTTTTTAAAGAACTGATTTTTGGATTTAAACATTTTTAAAGCTTTTTTGTTAAAAAAATTTTTTTTGAACAATTTAACTTTATTAAGGTTATAGTGTTCGGTTCTCATTGCCGTTCTCAGAGTGCCGGTTTCTGAGTTAATTCTTAATCTAATAGTTGCAGATCGACGATAAAATAATATACAGCTGTCAAAATATCTAGCACATTTGACGAAAATCACAAAAACCGAATTTTTACTAATTCACGCTAAAATAAATGTTTTTTTTTAAACTGCGTATGTAAGTAATGTTCGATGCAACGAAAAATGATAATTCTCTGTTAGAAATTGATTAGGGTAAGTCGAGGAGAGATGGATCTAGAGGAGGGATGGATCACTTCTCGGCATTTCGAGCCTGTATTACTAACTGAGCTGCTTTTTTTAGAGTTAATGTGTCATGATGCATAGACAAAACGTTCAAGATATCGCGTCATAACGACGTTTCTTTGCACAGCTACAAAAGATTCTTTTTTTGACCTGCTCCAAAAAGCGACGGAAATTTTTACTGTGAGTCAAAAACAATTCGTTTATCGTTCAGTAATAGTGATTTCTGCGAAAAGTTATACGTACATCTATTTGTGGGCTATTTTTGCAAAATACGAAGGCATCGCCGGTAATCCTTCAAAATTTTTTCTTGATTTCCTAAACACCCTTACTATGTTTTGGCATTTGAGGAAAGATGGATCATATTTTTCGAGCCGCTAAGCTATGCATGGGACATACATATATATTTTTATCCCCCCCCCCTGAAATATTTTTCTGGATCCGCCCCATAAGATGAAACATATATTTATGCAACATACACGCTATACAGGCATCAGAAGTCGAATTTTCGATAGGGATGCTACATAAAATAGTATATGTGACATGAGCAGGAAGAAACGCTTCTAACTTGTTGATTTCACACTTGTTGCTAAAAAATAAGAGCCACTGCACAAACTAAAAACTTCTACAATTTTTTCACGTGTTTTTTTTAATTGCCTAACCAAATTTCCGAAACTGAGAATCTTATACAGATGCACTTTTTATTCATTATGACTGACAAAACTGCACCAAACATGATTAAAAATAAAGTTTGATATTCCAAGGCCCTAGAACCACATGGTGGTTTTTTTTTAATTTTACCAACTTTACACGAGAGTTTGGTACAGGAGTACGTTGGCTGATAATGAAAAGTAATTTTTTCACCTATTTTATGCAACAATTATTAGAACAATGAAGCAAGACTTTACTTTAGGAATGCTAAAACTGGCGGGCCTAATTACAGGATTTAAGAAATACTTAGATGGGAAAAAGTTAAAATTCAATGTAGAAGAGATAAAGATATATGAGGTTTATAAAAGGACAGGGACGAAAAAAATTACCAACTAGAAGCAAGAGAATAAAGTTAGAAGAAGTCAGAGTCTAAATGTCTGGGATATACATTCCTTGTAGACAAATGAAGATTGTAGCGCTCATATTAGGGAAAGGATAGAAAAACTGGATGGGGTAATGAAACAGATATAGGGAATAGGACAGAGAGGTTAAACAAATTTATGAAAAAGAACGTGGTTATTTGATAATCTGGTATTACCAGTATTAAGTTATGGTTTAAAGATACGGGGTTGGAAGGCGAGGGAAGAAATTTCATGGTTACAAGAGATATATATAAGGTATGGACGCTAAGAGAAGACAAGAGGACGCCTGGTTATATAGTGACCCGGGTAAAAATAGTTAGTCTTAATTTTTTCTTGAATTTCTTCAATATGTCTTCAGGACCATGAAGTTTGGTTCCATCTCACTAGCTACACATTCGAGATTCACAGATTTTTCTTACATTTATCATTGTAGTTGTGCCAAGGCAAGACCATGTAGAGTTGTGTTGCGACACGGAAGGATAATTTATGTATTGGTTCTTATTAATACCAGCTGGGCCTGCCATTTACAGATAGGTTCAGATGAAACAGTTGATATCTACTAAGGATTATAATTCTGCAACACATAAAACTTTTTATTTTATAATAACGGATTTTTCAATGAAAAATTGAAAAGCTGTCGGTCTCAAAAAACGACAGGCATATAACATGGGTCACAAAAAGAATAATACTGTCATTTTTTACACGTATCTAGTGAACTGTTGCAGAAAGGAAAAATTTACTTAAGATAAACATACTCATTACATCATAAAAAATATATACCATTAGGATAAATAATATAAAGATTATTTAAAATTCAAGACAGATTACTGATGACCCTCGGAGCCCTTGGCAGCCTTTTGGCTTCTCTTCTAGTTTGAGGCGAAGCTAGGGAAGAGAAAGTGAGGGGAAACAGAGAAAAATTGTTTAAAGGAGGAAGAGAAAGGACAGGATGTCCACAGTCTGATCAAAACATATTTGGAAGTAGCTAACCCTGCCTGTAGTAATAAAACTAATCTGTAAATTATCCTTCCGTGTCTCAAGTCAAGTCTATCTGGTCTTGTCTTGGCACAGCTACAACCATAAATGCAAGAGAAGTCTATATATATCCAATGTTTAGTTGGTCAGATTAAACCCGGCATCATGTCCTTTAAGACACATTGAAAACGTTCAAGACAAAATCAAGAATAAATATTTAATCCTGGGAGATAATTCAATATAAAGAGTATCCAAGTATTTAGAAAAGGTAAAAGGAGAGTCTACATGGATAAAAATAGAACGATTTAGATTGGAAAACAAGGTAAGGGAAGGGATGTATTGAGAAAAGAAAGAGAACAGAAAGTGCAGAATCTGTGAAAGGCAAGAGGAAACATAGGAGCATGTATGGGAAGGATGTAGAAGAGAAATTCAAGATAAAGGAAGCTGAAGAGGGAATGTGGTAATGAATTTAGGAGAGGAAGGATTTAGTAAGGAGCGGATAACAAAATTGGAAGGGGCTAGAAAACGAATAAAGAAGAATAAAAGAGAATATGTGAAAAATGGTAAGGTTTAGGTACAATAAAAGTGAAAAAAAGGAAACGGAAGTTGCTTAGAAGCGTGAATCTTTCGGAGTATTGGTTGTGTAAAAGCAAACGTAGATTAAGATACGGATTCGCTCCCGCTTACTCATTCTTTTTCGTACATTTTCTTACTCGTTTATTCGTACTTCAAAAATAAAATTGCGCTATCGCAAAAAATTAAAGCAAGGATCTAGATACAAGAATTTGTGTAAACAGTTATAAATAATAAGTAAAAAATAAAAACCAGTTTTGCTATATAGGAGGGGTTTGGGAACTAACTAATGAAATTATATTACGTGCAAACGAGTGAACATTCATGGAAAATTGCAGTGATAATGAACATTAGGGTGTAGTGTATCAGTGTCTATGATTTCCACGTTAATTAATATACCTACTTCCTACCTACCTACTTCTATACTTCCAGAACGAATATTGTGCTTAAACTTGCCTGGCAAGCTCGTCGACGTGGAATTGATGTGTTTTGACGTCACACGAACTGGAAGCTACTAGGAGAATTCTATTGCGGAAATCATGAGTGTTAATGTGATAATCGAGATCATTTTTTCAATCTCCGAGATAAAAATTTTCTGAATGTTGGTAAAAAATAAACATGTGAACTCTATCTTTAAAATTTATTTGGAAACTTTTAATATCTCTATTTGAAATCAAGGAGGTTCATAAAATATAGTGCTCACTGTTAACGGCATTTTTTTTGGTTAAACTAACAGAGAAAAAACTGGGGTTCGGTAATATTGCGGCACAAGTAAAGGTTCTTTCTTAAACTGAATCAGTGAAATCTCACTGGTTCAGACAGCCAGAAGTGTTTCACTGACAATCAGTGAGATGGCACTGGTTCACAAAGTGGAATTCCGTCACTGGTTTAATCAGTGAAGTTCACTAGTTACTGTGTACCAGTAGTCATCTGGTCGTAGGCGCTGTCGTCCTTCTGCTGCTTAGGTATGAAACTTATCATTCATCACTTTTGTGCCAAGCTTTGCAAAACCAACTTTTAAAAACTGCACTTTATTGAACAATAAAACCCAAATGGCCAAGGGCCTCCGAACTTTAAAGCGCAAGATAAGCCCAAATCTCGGTTTAGTTCCAGTGTCGGAGGTTGCCAACAAACAGCCTTTAGAGGCCAGGGGGGGTTTCGTGGCCGATGGAGGTCCCATGGAACACCAAAGCTTCCTACACGTATTTTGCTATGGATTTCGAGCATGCGAGTGGCATATCAAATGATTCTTTATTTATCAAAGAATACGTGGCTTTTTCAAATTGAAAAAATCTTGAATAGAACCAATGCTATTGCAAAAAAACCAAACTAAAAACTTTGAGACGTTATATTTTATTGTTTACCAGGCTCCAATTTTTTTCCTAATTAGGCCACGGATACCAGCGAAGTGCCGATGCATTCCCCATTTCATCGAGAGTACTAAATTTTTTTCAAAATTTTGAAAATACCGATTAGAAACAAAGAAATCGTTAATTAACTGATAAAAAATCGAGTGGATTTTCGGAAATCAATTGTTTAAACGCCGTCACTTTTTTTCGTATGCAGGTGAAGAGCACTGGACGCGGATTAATCAATTTGTAATTTCATAAAGAATGCAATGCTTTTTCAATTTTGAAAAAATCTTAATTAGAACCAGATATATGGTCAGTTCAATGAAAAAAATCATGGTTGCGCGCCACTCGCCGCGGGCTGGCTTGGCTAGCGCGGTCTCAATACTGGCGCGCAACCATGATTTTTTTTCATTGAACTGACCATATCACTGGTTCTAATTAAGAATTTTTCAAAATTGAAAAAGCATTGCATTTGTTATTAAATTACGAATTGATTAATCCGCGTCCAGTGATCGTCACCTGCATACGAAAAAAAGTGACGGCGTTTAAACAATTGATTTCCGCAAATCCACTCGATTTTTTATCAGTTAATTAACGATTTCATTGTTTCTAATCGGCATTTTTAAAATGTTCAAAAACTGTAGTATTCTAGATAAAATGGGGAATGCGTCGATGCTTCGTCGGTATTCGTGGCTTAATTAGGAAAAAGTGACAGCCTGACAAACAATAAAATATAACGTCTACAAGTTTTTTGTTTAGTTTTTTTTGCAATATCATTGGTTCTTTTCAAGATTTTCTCAATTTGAAAAAAGCCACGTATTCTCTAATAAATAAGGAATCAATTGATATGACACTCGCATGCTCAAAATCCATAGCAAAAAACTTGGGAATGTTTGAACAATTAATTTGTTAATAACTTTTGAAAATCGCCGTGCACGAGCAAACACCTTGCAAATTCGGATTCAGGAGCTCAAAATACGTTTAGGAAGCTTTGATGTTCCATGGGACCTCCATCGGCCACGAAACCCCCCCTGGGCCCTAGACTACTTGGAACTAAAGCAGAAGAATCGAAATGAAAACGCTCAGGGCCGTCTTAACCGTTTTCAATTAAAATGGATTCTATTCTGCAATAAGCTTGACTATGTACTCGCTCACGAAACGCTTTCTAAACGACTGATGCAACTGCCCTCGCCCTACACCCCTTAGAAACTGCGTGGCTAGCAATTCTAGGAAGAACTAAACCCTTTGTTAATTCCAGTCAGGTCCCAAATATTTTTAAAACAAACACTTGTACTTAATAAAGTTTGTTTTTACTGGAGACGGGCGAAGACCCCACTGACGACTCGCGTCTAGCAAACGGCTCTTTAATAGCACAGAACGTTTTGTGGGAACGTTCCCGGAACGTGTAAAATGTCCGCTGCTTGGTGACGTTCCGGTGAAATGTTCCGGGAAAGTTCCACTGGGACCGCAGGGGAACCTTTCGCAATTGGTATTTTTAACAACAGTTATCTCGTAAACCGTAAGAGATTTTTAACACTTGATATCATTTTTTAGTTTTGAGTAGCGCGTGTACTACAGTATAATACGATATCCATATTATAAACTGGCATCAATTCTAACCTATCTCTTAGGGTTTACGCGATTTATTGTCAATAACAATAAAAACGAGCATTTCTGTTTGAAATGTTTCCAAGTGGCAGACATTATGCACGTTCCGGAAACTTTCCGTGCTAAGAGGGTTGAGAAGAATGCAGGTTCATGTCTTGGCCACGTGAAGCGCTATACTCACAGTAACAAAGATTTGGAGAAGGTAACAGAGAACGTTACCGTATGTTACCGAGAATGCGAGAATTTATCGAGAATTTACGAGAACTTAAATTTTTTACTATTCTTTTTTACTGTTCAAGCAAAATAACGTGTATAGTGTTTATACTTAATGCACTTAAACCTAAATAACAATAAACATTAGGAATTAAAATAATTTTTTAGTTTTAAATGGTTAGTCATATATTTAATTTCGAACAAGTTTTAAGTAAAAGTGTACATTCCTTAACGGTTATAATTTTTCGTATTAGCAAAACTAAGTACCTATAATAGTCAGCTGAAGATGAATAGTTAACGTAGAATTAATACTGCAATTAAACTTACTCAGTCTGATGAAAAAAAAGCAACTAAAATGCTTAGAAGAATCTAAATAGTTATGTAGGAAAGACACAGTGGTTTTCAAATTTCATTTTTGTAATTTATAACTATTCCTTGTTGCTCAGTCATTATCTTTTTCATTCTTATTAATATTCTTAAATAATATTCTTTTTGACCTGTCGCTTTAAAAAAATCAAAAAAAAACTTTTTAAAATAATTTTGACAAATACTACGGAAAATTCAGTTTCAAATAAGCCCAAGCTGTTCAACAGCTTTCATTATTTTCCGAGTTCTTACAATTTTCTTAATGCATCGAAATTTGACTTTTTTCCTTTTAAAAAAATTGACATTTTGCTTTCAACTACGACTTATTAAACGTGAAATTCTGTTCGCCTTCATCCTATTCAGAGGAAAAAAACTTATGTTAAATTAAAACGTCAAGGCACTTCAGCAACAGCTCAAAAAAGACGTGTAGATGATTTCGGCAAATAGTGCTGCGATATGTGGGAAATACAGTATTATCTCATTCCTGTGATTTATCAGTTATAATAAAATTACGTCAATCCAATGAAACTTGTGTGAAATTTTTACACTCTAACTATCTTTTTAAAAAAATAAAGTAAGGTAGCTGGCTTACTTAGATGAACTTAATAACAAACATATAGTATTAAGTCAGTTTAAGTAAATGAATAAATAAATAATTAGAAACATATTCCCAATTGCTTAATAAAAATCATGTCAGGTTCCATTACAAACTATTTGAGCTCAAAACTTTACATTTATTTCGCGAAAAAAACTTAAATTTTCGTAAATTCTCGACAAAAAATCGCTCAAGAACTTACCAGTAACTTGCCGGTAAGTTACCGTCGTTCCTGACGTAAGTTACAATCTTTCGAACTCTAATTCACTGGTTCACTAGTGATAATTGAAAAAATGATTTAACCAGTGACAATTTCAGTCTTTCGGTCTAAGAAAGTCAACAGCCTCTCTTTTTGAGTTTTTTTTAGTTAGTTGATATCCATCAGGTGACATATTTAAAATCGATAAATACTATGAATAATCATGCAGATGAATATTTTAAAAAATTTCTTTAACAAAATAAATCGCATGACAGAAATACCTAACTCTTTAAAATAATTTATTATTATGTAATATTTCAAAATTATATTGAACAATTTTGAGTAGGCCCGCGCTTTTGGAACTATGCGCAGTTTAATACGTCAGATTTTTAACATTAACTTAAAACCCGTTACATCTCATCTGCATTATATGTCTTTTAAAAATGACTATTCTTCATACTTTTGGTTTTCTTATCAAATTTGTTCCCGGTGCAATATTATCTCATATTCATTATGCAGTAAAAAGTACATTATTTGCTTGTAAGATCCTTGTAGTGAGTCGAGACAAACATTGAGTTTATATAAAAAGTCTCTATTAAATCTTAGACATTACCAGGTGTATACCTATGAAACCGGTATTGCCATCTAGCGGCCAGTAGGCACACTTGTAGGCACTGTCGGAACTTACCATTTGTGCTAATTAGCGTATTGTCATCTGTCAACAATA
>NC_046662.1:97986996-97988515 GCF_010883055.1 Belonocnema kinseyi
CCGTATATACTGGAACTTTATATTCTCGACAATTGTTTCTGTTGCTCACTCGAGGCCTGACATGGTTCTTCTTGACTTCGAGAAGCGAACCATCTTCGTTATGGAATTTTCGGCACCAGCTGACAAAAACATCATAGCCAAGGAGAATGAAAAGAAAGAGAGGTATCGAGACCTTATAAGGGAGTTGTTACGATTGTACCCGGAATATTCTGTTAAACTGATCGTCCTTATCATCGGCGCTCTTGGAGGTGCCAAGCTGTCACTTGCTAATGGCCTAAAAAGCATCCCTGCGTGTCAACAATATGCTAGAACACTTGCGGGGAAAATGCAGAAGGCGGTTGTCCTTGGGTCGCTCCGTGTTCTTAGAGTCCACGACGCTTTTGCAGGATCGTCGTATTGATTCCTTTACAGACTGTAACCACCTATCTCACGGTTGTGAGACGTGGTTATGGCTGGAATTTTACCGCGATTTCGCTGGAAGCGGGTGCAATTTTTCAGATTAGCACCCGCTCCCGGCGAAATCCTGCGGTTGTCCTTATGACAAATTTTTAAATATATTCCATGGGTTATTCGAAAAATGCATGATAATTTTCTTTGTAATTTTTGTGCACCTTCCCTTAGCTATGATATGTTAGGCTCTGATATTTCTAAGAACCCCTTTGAAACTATCTTGATAAAATGTGGAACCTCCCCGCCCACCTCCTTAACTCAAGCATCTTGAAATTTGTAAATGAATAAAGAGATATGAATTTATACAAAAGATTCATCTAAATAAAGAGGTCTTTATCACATAATAAAGGGCTTTGACCCGACCCCTTGCGTGATAAATCATGATATTTTTGTGAACTCGCCTACCCCCACCTTGAGCATCACATTCTTTTTGAATATATGCTTTGTGATTAAATTTAAATTTTTAATTACTGTTGAAACAAATGCTGCTAAAATTAGCTTGATATCCCTTCTTCCAAGGATCTAATCTAATATTTGAACCCTCCTATCGTTCGATTTATCATATCTCGTCCTTCGTAGTGCGACTTAGAAAATATTCAAATTTCATCAAAGGATTAAGTTCTGGTTTGCAATTCTCTAAACGTGAAGAATATCTTTTCAGTCGTAAAATTAAATTCAACTTGAATGCAGTCATATTCCATTTGAATATTATTAATTTATTACTATTTGAAATAGAAAACTTTGGAAAATAAACTTGAATGCTATTAGAAATTATTATATAATTTTCAAACAACTTTCGTTACCATAAATTTGTCTAATTGTCCATTTATGGCATTGAATTTTGCACATATATTGTTCAAAGAAGAAACGGGATTTTCTGCTCGAACCGTTTTGTGTTCCAATGGAACTGCAAACGAAAGGAACCTCGCTTGCTGGAAAGGCAGCTAATATGGGCAATTGTTTTAATGGAACCTACCAGGTGTATACATATGAAACCGGTATTTTTTCAAGAAAAAAACACATTTATTTCAAGAGAATGATAACAAATATTTTATTCAAAGTATGCGCC
>NC_046662.1:97988615-98001924 GCF_010883055.1 Belonocnema kinseyi
ACTACAACTATGTTTGGTGTTGTCATTGTTGTTCCCACGAGAAGCTAGGGAAAGGGGTTCGTCCATCCTTGTAGAGCCCCGCATGCAAGGATAAGGCCGCTTACTCTGAGAGGTCACCTGGTATCCCAGAGTCACCGTTCTAGACACCTCCCCCAGCTGCCATTCAGCTTTCGGCACGGTTTTCACACCTCCGCTTGGGGGTTAAATCCTTCGGGACCACCCCTGTACAATTGTCCGCGACTGCCTATTTATTTTTGTAACCATATTCAGCAGAAACCCTTGGTACAGGGATCCTCTATCCGCAACCCGAGGACGTGTTCGGTGGCTTTGTCATAGGCCCTTCGTTTTGATTCTAGAGGAATCAAAACCGAACCGAATATATACATATATATATATATATTAATATGACCGATGTAATGTATTTTAAAATGTAATATTTTTTCATATTCATATAATGCTGGAAATATAACACGTTATTAGTGCCGAGAACTGGGGCGAATCGCTTCTTCGCACAGTTAGCCAAAATCGCGAAAAGCTGGCCAAACGTATCAAGTGTTCATGAAACGGGACAAGTTCCGTTATTCACGGGTTTTGGTGATCGCTGATTTCTAATCCAATGTCAAATATTCCGATAACAAAATGGTAGATCCAATATGGCGGAGGAGTATATTGAATAAAATGTTATTATTTTTCTTATAATAATGTAAGGGTGTTTTCAAGGTCTCCAATGGCGAATCCGATGTCAAAAACTTTATAAAAGCAATATGGCGGATCCAATATGGCCGGCGAGTATGCCTAATAAACCCTCACTTCTTTTCAGTGACTTCATTAAGCCCTCATACCAGTTTTGAAAAGAGTAAAAAGTTTATTTAGCATACTCGCCATATTGCACCAACCATTCCAATTTTTTAAAATTCAAAAATGTATTCAGCAGACTCGTATACCATATTGGATACTTTTGACTTCAATCTAAGTTTTAAATTATCACTATTATGAAGGTGAAAGTTAAAAAAAAATGTTTTCTCTAATTGACCGATCCAATGAACAAAAAATCCATTTTAATGCACCTTTTATAACATAATTTTAACCAAAAAAGTAAACGTACATCAAAGCAAAAAGAATTCAAAACCCATTGTAATTTGGAAGTTCAAAAAATAGGGATGCTTTAAGTATAAAAATTTTTTCAAATAGAAGTTTGAAATCCATATTGAATGGTATATATTGAAAAAAACATTTGATTTATCATTTGTTTATTTAGCATTGACTAGTATTACAGACGAACTGTAAAAGTGGTTATAGTCATACGAACATTCCGTAATTGATGACTAATCAATAGCTAAATAATCAATGATAAATTCCCACTCTCTTTTTACCCGCTCATAATCCACTTAAAAAATACAACTCCATTTGGAATTCCATTTCGAACTTTATATATCTTAAAGTTTTAAACCAATTACAGGATAACTTATTTTAAGAATCAGGTGAAAGTAAATTACATTTTCTGAGTATTTGTTTTTTCAAACAGTTTTTTAAGGAATGTAATTCTTTTTCAACCTCCTTGTGCACTTTTGTTGTATAATGTGGTCTTTCAAAGTCCGTGATGGTTTAAAAAATGTTCTTTCCTGTAAGAATAATCTTAGTTAAATTATCGTGGTAACGAATTAGTGGAAAAAATAGCAGTAGGGCTAGACAATTCAATATAGGGTTTTAAATGAGCCCCGATAGCTTTCTTTCCAATCTGAGCGTCAGAAGTGAAAATAACAAATTAGACAAAAGTAATGACTAACACTTAAAAGATGAAATGTATATTTAGAGACAAAATTAATATGAATTGTGAATATACCATATAATATCATGTCAAAAAGTATTAAGTATGATTAAATACGCGTTTCTCAACAAATGAAATAATTTTTTGTTTCCATCTAAAATTCCGCATGACTATCGTTGCGCTTATTTGAAGATGAGAATCCTATAATACATCTTTATATGAGATTCATTCTTGCAAAAGAATCGTATATGTATTCGCCAATAATCGAAGCAATATTAGGCTCATTCAGAAAAACAGGATTGGTCGAGAAACCTTCAATTACCATTATCGGTGCCATGTTGTAAACACAAATTTACATAAATGCAAAAAAACATTTTTTCTACAAATTTTATAAACTTTAATATAAAGTCTTTATAAATTCGATGGACGGAGTGGTTTTTGTTCCTATGTACACATATGTATATACTGAAAATAAATCGTTGTTGTTTCGTCTGTAAATAACATTACTTTACATTTATTTTTAACTGTCATATTAATAAAATTGTAGGAAAAATTCATATAAAAATCCACGCTTCTATCTAGAATAGTAGATTTAACAATCTGCTATTTTCCGTGTTCCCAAGGAAACCAAAAATAAATGGTATTCTAATTCTTAACTGAATTACCAAAAAAAAATTAATTTCATTTCTGGAAAGAAAACTAGGTATATTTCAATAGGTTTCCTCTTGATCTCATCTTTAATATTTACAAAGGACAAAATTTGACTGTCTATTTTTAGAAAATTAAAAAAAAATTGGTTACTACACAGAGAAAAATTACAAGAGTTTAATTCACATAAGTGCTCCTTGATCTTATTCTAGCTTTAGGGCAAGAACTAAGATCTCGGAACCCTTGCTTTTGAAGCAACGACCGTTGATTTAAAAGGACGGGTTCTGAGATCTTAGTTCCTGCGCCAAAGTTAGAATTATATCAAGAAGCAGTTTCGTGAATTAATCTCTTAAAATTTCTCTCCGTGTACAGAAGCGATAAAATCTTTCAGTCACTTAACAAACATCCTGTCTAATGAAGCAAAATTCAATGAAAATAGCAAAAACTTAATTTTTGATAGCGCAATGATTAAATTTGGCTGATGTAACCACAAATTTGTTGAGACAACTAAAATATTGGTAATAGAACTAAAACGACCTCTTCAGCATATATAAATTCTAAATGGGATTATCGGGAAATAGTTTATGTCATTATTTTTTAAGATAATGTATATGGACCTCTTTTTCAGGGATAAATGTATGAAAATAAAAATGGAAAAGGAAGATTGTAATCTAATGACTGCTAATACACTCGTAGATAACTATATACCGTACTAACGTTTGGGTTGCATTTTTCCCGTAATTTATCAAACTAATGTATTTTATATTTGTCATCCTCATTATCTTTTTTGGTGGAAATTGAAAAGAAAAAGGATCAGCCTGTCAAGAAAGATCGGACGACGCCTTTATTTTTAAGGAAAGCGGTTTTTCGTACGTGATGTCTTCCGTATGCGAAAAGAAGCTAGCAAAGTTTATCCATGTCTCCTGTCGTGTAGGAATAAGAATTTCTTTTTATTTCACATAGAAAATCATCTTTTCCCTTCTTTCACATGCTACCCTTATGCTCTCTAGAAGGGATGATGATGAAAGCGCTTGCGCCCGGCCACCCCAAAGGCTTTCACGAAGCTCGAATCGGCCCATGAACGACAGTCCTGCCGCATCACCAAAACGCGCCACACAGTCGTGAGTAGTTATAAATTCACTTTCTTCTTCTCTCACATTTTTATTAAAATGCGTGTTTTTAATTTTAATTGGAAATACATGTTCATTTTAATTAATTTTTAATATTAGTGATCAAATTTTGTATTTTCTATTTTTAAAATGGTGTATTTTTTATGGTTATTATCCTCGATTTTCTTCATGCTGATGGAAATCGTGCAGAAATCTATTGGAAGATAAATACGTTTTTTTAGGCGATTGCATATAAAAGGATGATATTTTCTCATTCTATTAAAATAGGGTTTAAATCACTTTTTGCTTCTTTTTAATTAAAATGTAATGTTTCCAAGTTTGTACTTGGATTAAAGGACACAGAAAAATAAGATTTAATTTGCATGATAATTGTTGTTAACTTATGAAAATTTATATTTATTATAAATAACTTCGAATTAATAATTCGTAAGTGTGATTTCTTTACTAGATATTATTTGATTCAGGATACATTTTTTTATCTAAAATATTAATTCCCCAACGGATAATTAAATTATGTAAATACATTTTTTTATGAAATGATGAAAAAGCCTTAGTCAAATTAAGGGTAAATAAAATAAATGTCAAGTCATTAATTATCTTAAGTAGGCAAGTGTAGGTTTCGAGAACTTTATATTCTCCATTATACTGCGCAAACTTTACAAACATTAAAGCCAACTTTGAATATTTACACCTCAGAATTTTATTACCTCTTTTGAGATTTACACATTTTAAAATGACCTCGTTACTCCTGATGATACAATCGCGGTATTTCCTCGCGTTGGGAAATCTTTACCACAGTAATTTTCAAAGTACATGTAAAACATTATTCAGTTTCTCAACAAAGTTTACCGAAAAGTTAGGAGCTTAATATTGAAGGAATAAGTAGTTGGATTGCTAAAATGTATCCTCAGAGGTAAAGTTTTTTGCTATTGTTAACCGAAACGTTTTTTCACTGAAAGAAATCCAACAAGCCCATAGTTTCTACAAAAAAAAGATAAAAACACACACACACACACATAATATATTTAATATTTATATATATACATACATACATGCTTCAAACACATATACATCTCAAATTATTTATAAATCGTGTTCTGATAAGAAGTAAGGTTTTAACTACAAAATTAATCATATTTTCTAGTTTTATTTACTAATAAATTGAGATTAAAGTGTTTTATAATTACTTTGCGTAAACTTAATTATGTGGTTGCTTTCTCTTTTGATATGTGTAATTTTGGGATCAGTAATTATAAAGTCGTTTCGTTCAAATGTAACACGGAATGGTATTCGAACACGTGTACATAGAAGCATCAAGGTTTACGCTTTAATGTTGGTTCAAGGCTTAATTGGCCACTATGACAGTCCAGGCTTTGTGAGTTGGTGTTTCATTGTAGGTATGATCTGAAATAATTAATGTATACTGAGATTTGACACTTCGCGACACACGCATGGTATATGAATATCTTGCGTATGGCAAGAATTTATAACAAGGCAGCTAAATTGCAGCAATTAATTTCCACACTGAGTCGGATCATACTACGTGTTGTTAGCAATTTTAATTATAGCTTTATACTTTGTATTAATTTCACCAGAACTGAAAATTTCAGCACAAATTTCAATATTGTTTTATCAAAGCGCTGCGAAGAATGTACAATTATTAAGCAAGAATAATATTATTTGTATCAAAAGATATAATTAAAAAAATGATTTACTTGAAAGACTTTTCATTTCAACAAACTCACAATCATTAACTACATGAAATGTTTAAAAATATGTTATTATACATTTTTAATATATAATTGAGAAACTTTTAATTTAAAGCATTCACAATAAAAAAAAGCTGCCCACTTCGCTCGCAAGTTTGAGCGTGCTTAATTAAGATACGTGTTTGTTGGATCTCATGCTTCGCGCTGGATATCGTATTTACCTAGCGCTACACACTTGGTCTTTGTAATTTCTTCATATTTATGCAGAGACTTTTAAAAACTAAAGATTAAAGCATTCGAAAACTGAGATTTTTTGCTGTAAATTCTCTTTTATTAAAGCTTACTCTGCTTTAACGAACAGATTCTCATCACATATCTCGTGCTTCGAATTCGATTTTGTCCAAAGTACGACCATTGGTACATTAAGTTCAACTCTATAATATCAAATGTAGTATATTACATTTACTTCTATACCTCGATCTATAACTGCTTATTCAGATAAGGCAAAATAATGTCAAATTTTATTTTTCATGATTACTTTAATATTCGTTCATTATTTTGGACTTATTGTTATCCTTAGCCACATTGAAAAATATATAATTTCAATAAATTCATATTATTATAAAATTCAGAATCAGCAATGATATCAAAACAAATTATTTTCATTGCCTTGTTTTTAAAATTAAAAAAATGTGCATGCTATGAAAAAAATTCTTTTAATTGACATTTTATTGTACCTTGTGTCTTTTGTAATTAATTAATTTGTATATCTTCAATGTTGTTTTTTACGACTAAAGGTAAAAATACGCATTCCATCAAAGAAATAAAAAATAAATAACATATTTGTAGATAATTTTTAGTGAACAACCTTTGTTTTTTTTCGTACTTTGTGTTGTTTTTGCCAAAATTTAATTTATTGTTGATAATGTTATTTTTTACGGTTGAAACTGAAACTACGCGTCCTATGAAAAATTATTCCTAATAAATTTGTAAATCTTTTTTGGATCAAGAACTTGTGTCTATTCATTTTTTTCGTAGCTTGTGTCGTTTGTCCAAAAATTTTATTTTGTTTTTTGTATGATAAAACACAAACTACGCGTCTTATCGAAAGGTTATTAATTACTAATTTGCAGATTTTTCCGGTTATACAATTTCTGTTGTTTGATATTTTACGTATCTTATACGATTTGACCGCAAAATAGAATTTTTATTTTTTATTATTTTTCTTGGAGGGCTTTCAAAAGCAACGCTTTTCTTTTCTTGACTATTTTTCTCATCGTACGCTGTTGGGCTTAACAAGTTTATTTTCGATTGTTTTTTTTTTTTTTTTTTTTTTTTTTTTTTTTTTTTGAATATTTAAACTGCTATAATGCCTTGAAAATTTAAAAAATAGACTAACTTCTTGAATATCCATTCAAAATAGTTGATAATTCCAAACGTTATGTGAATACATATAGATTAATAGTCATGTAGATAAATGTCAACATGTTGACATTTAACAAAAACAAGCGGTGTGGGTCAAATTTGATACGGATCTTATACCTTCTCCGATGAGAATATATTAATAAATTAAATTGCTATACATTTAACTGGTTTATATTAAATTCATTTCAGGTCTGAACTTAAAAAACAATATAAAATTTAGATGATGTACTCTTAACATTATACCAATGTTGCTTGAATTTGTGAAAATGTTTGCTACAAATTTCTGGGAATTTCAGGCAAAATATTTCTAAAGAATATCCGGTGTAAAAACTGATAATGTATAGTGAAACCCTTAAATATCCCTCCCTTCTATAGCCCCTTCGAAAATTGGCGCCGCGCCTCAGGTGCGTGTAACAGGAGCCATGTGAGGTGAGCGAGGTCTACGGTTGTCACTAAGACTAGCACTCAGGCGTGAGCAAAGAAAAGCGGAGCGGGTTATAATGAGTTAGTTCCCACCCAACGTCAGCCTCAAAATCGGCGCTATTGGAGAAATTCACTGTATCTTTAAGGTGCTTAGTATTCAATATTTGAGTGATTTAAAGTTAAGATATTCAAACCTATTGTTCCTTTTGAATTTCGATCGTAAAATCTCGGGAACTTTTAGCTCTGAATTCCGGGGGTAAAAAAACATATTATTTAATATTGTAGCATCAAAATTAAATTCTTAAAATTTTATTTCCAAAATTCGATGTAATATTGGCTTTGAGTTATCCCGTGTGGAAATAATTCCTGACAGACTGGAATTATTCTAGCGCCAGTACTGGATTATTCGTGGCTGTCTGTTCACGCCGAATTAGATTGGCGCTCTTTTGGCCCTATCTATACCTACTAGATAGAAAAATCCATCACGCACTTATATGTCGACCCACTAATGTCGCTAGCCAGAATTTGACATCACATTAATATAAAGATTCCGTCTAAAATCTAGCTTGCATCTAGAAAGTACTTCGATTTGGAATTTGAAAAAGAAGGCGTCATTAAAAAACTAATTAATAAGAGATGACAAATTACATGTATTGCATATAATCACACCACTTTTAAAGTTTCGCCAGTCTTCCGCAACGTTGCCGCAGTGCTTAAACCCAAGGAAATAGAAGAAATAAAGTTGTCTGTGTTGTCAGTGCTGTCTCATGGTGCAGATTTTTAAATTGAATTTATCACTAAGTATTGATTGATCTGACGCCCTGTACATTGTTTATTGGTAAAATATTGAATGAAAGACAAAGCTAATATAAAAAATTAATGCTGAATAAAGACATTCTATCGTTAGGTTCTCTATGATTTTCTCATTTTACCTTATAAATACTAGAATTAAATCTATTCTAGATAACCAGGGCTTAGTTGCTCTTTTAAATTAAATCTTTATTCGGAGTAGAAAATTGGCTAATTCCAATAGTTTTTGTATGAGGTTTTTTTTTATTCTAACCCCAGCATTTGAAGAAAAAACGTCTTACATAAAAGCTATTGAAATTAACCAATTTTTCAATTCGAATAAAAATTTGTTTCAATGCAGGAATAGGCCCTAATGATTTAAAAAATATGTAATTCTAGTATTTATAGAGTGAAATGATAATTAAATTTTGAGGTTGTCTCCTGCTTCCAAAACATTTCTAATTAACATTTTCTTTTTTATTAATAATATTTGGAAACATTCTGCCAAAAAAGCACATATGAGCTATATTCCATTTTTCTTAAAGAAATCTGGAATTTTTGGATATTCTCAATGTAGCTCATAGTGCTTTTATGTCAGGAATGATTTAATTATAAAAATAAGTATTAAATTTTCAATCTAGGCTGCATCTAGATCTACTAGATTTTACTAGATTCACTAGAACGCGTCAGTACCGCTAGTGTAGATAGCGGCTAGTCGATTGGAGCTTACATTTGCGCACCGCCCCAGCATAGTTTCTCGAGATAGCGCCAGTATAGACTCGTGGCGGTCTAGGCTAGAACAGTATAGCGCCATGAATAATTTCCACACGGGATAATAAAATATCCATTCTGTAGTCAATTCACGAAAAGGCTATAAAAGATTTTCACTGTATTTCCTTGGTAAAAATAAATATTTTCCCCGCATATGATTATATTTACATATCATATTGACAGTCAAGTTAGTATGTCAGAAATATCAATTTATTGTAAGTAGTTTGATTCAGTTTAGTTTGATTTTATGATGTAATGACATGGCAATAATACTTAAATACAGTTTAAATTTGGAAACAAAGAAACATATGTAAATCTTTCACAAATTTTCAACACTGTTTATGTACAATTTTAATTCACGTTTGAAACTTTTTATATAAAGATTAAAAATATAACACTTCGAGAAGGCATTACATGATTAACTTAACTTAATGCAGTTTGGTTGTTATACCTGTCTCTCAATGACAAAGATTTAAGTAAGCTCTTATTTCCATCATACAGTGTTTTTATGTTAAAAAATTATTCGGGAATTCTGAGAATTTAAAGACCATTATCTGAACGGTCCAAAACTGAGTTTATTTAAATTTCCATAAAGAATTTCAGTTACGAGTTACTCTTTTTTTATTTCAGTTATATACGTAAAAGCTTGTCTTATTCGAAAAATACCATCCATAATGAAGCAAATATTAAACTGATGCTTAAATAAAAAATTGAAAAAACTAAACAAAATAAATTCCAAGATGAGCAACATTCATCAATGTTGGTCCTGAAAATTGTACAAGTACCTCCTTTTGTATAAAAGAACTACTTTTAATTGTAGACGGTGATAGTGCTTAAGGATATGAGATGTCAGTCCAAGATAAAACAAAATACATTAATGAGTATCAAAACTGCTTGGTTTAGAATTTACTAAACACGAAATAACGAAAATTCACTTCAATTAACTCAATATAATTTAATTATTCTGCTAAAAATAAAAGAAGTCAAGTTTAAAAGTTAAAAAGATAAGTTTACTAAATTAAGGCGAAAACCATTAAAGAGTCTGATTTTATAACTTTTCAGGTTAATTTTGACTTGTTTCATTTTTGTGTCAATTAATACCAATTATAATTAGCTTTGTTTATAAGACAATATGAAGTAATATGTCTGGAACCCCTACTGAAAATTCCTATATAGGTTCCAATATAGGAATCTACATCGGAACTTATATAGGATCCTGCATAGGAACCTATGTATATGTTTCACGTATAGGTTCCACCTATAGGAAATGACATATAATCTTATAAAGGACCCTATATAGGTTCTTGTATAGGATCCTGCATATATATGTTGCTAAAGGTACTTGTTAATGAAATTTCGTAATTTTACAAATCATAACTGAAGGGTGGCAGTCCAAAATGTGCTTAGGGACATTTTTACAATTTTACAGAAGAGCGAAAAAGCATTCTGTAAATTCAAAATCACAATTTAAAGATAAAACAAAAGTGCTCTTCCGAGCTGAAGTATAACTAATTTGAGGCCAAAAAGGCGTGGTCAAAAAAAGTTAGCCAATTTAGAGAAAATAGATGTGCAGGTTCACAATCTGAAACTGATAACCTAAAATTGGAGCGGGTTTGGTTGCAGATTGAGATAAAAATTCATTTTTTATTTTTTTAAATAAATAAAAATATGCTCTTGAGATATTGAGTTCTTAAATATGAATAAGCAATAGTTAGTTATATCACGGGCTGGGAGCCCCCTAGAGCGCTTCCCTGGCGCTCAAGCTATAAAGCCGATTGTGGCACATGAATAAGCAAAGTTTTATGTAAAAACATTAACCAGTTAATAAAAAATCGACCGAGAATGCTTAGGTTAGAATTTCACACATTCTGAAATCGGTTTACGATAGTGATTAACATTAGAAATTTAAATTTTTTACAAAAATGAACATATACTTTCGTGATATGGGGATGCCGAATGGAAATTAAAAAATGATGATCCAAAAAAGATATTTTCTTTGGAGGAAATGAAATTTTTGTTGGATGCCGTAGCGGTGTAACAGACTGTTTTTCGCTTTTTTGCTCTTCATAGTAATTAAATGTCATTATTTCCATATTAAATTTGACATTACTTGAAATGAATTTTCTTGCTGAATAAAAATGAAACTAATTACTTCACAAAAACTTCATATTGTTTAAAAACATAAAATGCGAAAAGTTTTCAAGTTTAAGGTTTGGATGGCAATGTAATTTTAATTTAAAAATTATTTTTATAAATTTTAATTATCAGGAAACGTAGTAAGACAATCATTACTTTTAAAAGGTCTGAAAATTACAAAAATTGAAATAATACGCTGCATGGTGGTCCAGTATTTCATGTCACTTGATACCCTGCGGCATACTGCTGAAATAGTGATTTTTTGGATTTTCACTCTGGAATTAGTGGTCTTCTACTGTAAAATAGTGATAATTTCACTATTTCCAATTAGTATTTTATTTTACTATTATTTAGTGGTTTGATTCACTATTTAGTTAGTGAAGTCGAGATCGAAGCCGTGATCACGGCTAATGGTGGACTCGTGCCAACCCGCGCTCACGTCTCTTTTGCATTGTTTTCATCGTTTACATTTGTCAGCTTGCATAATTTTTCTTTCTACGAGCGTAAAAAAAATTAAAACACAGGTTAGTAATATTTTTCAGTTTATTATACTTTCGTGTAGTTTCCGAGTGAATAGTGTCATCATTATATTGCGATATGTATATCGAGACGAAAACATTTGCTACAGAAAATGAGCGCTGTGTTCGTTTTGAGGTTCTGAAATTCAGCTTTCCATTCATTTCTATAGAAATAAATGGTAAGCTCAATTGAGATTTTTCTTTAGTGAGTACAGTATCAAATATACATTATAGTTTACTTCTATAACTTGTCTTGTAATATAGCCGGGTTTTCATTCAAACTACTGATAAGGAAGCGCGGAAAAGAGTTAAAAATTTAAAGTGAGAAATTTTGTAATTAAATAGGTGACATTATTTTATAATACTTGGATAAATTTAATTAATATTTAGAATTTCAGTGTGTAAGTTAACTGAAATCTTTTAAAATTCGCGTATAAACATAGACTCAATAATACTTCGTTGATAAGTGTTTTTTTCACTAGCTAATATTTAAATCATGATTGCTCTCTTCAATATTACTATTTGTAGAAATATAATGATAAATATTGTCGTTCGAAGAAAGGATTGATTTGGTTTCAAATCATTATACAACGTGTAATTGATTTTAAAGTAATTTTTGGGCTAATAAACCCATTTTTGTCCAAATTTCCCTTAGCACCTTTTGGATTGCCACCCTTCAACTACTGTCTATAAATACATATTAATAAATAAAAGGAACCTATTTTGTGGAAGAAAAAGACCTACCGGATTTTATATTTACTTGAAAATAGAATATATTTATATTGGATCAAAAAAATCTGAATAGACTAATTGCTAATAACTCGAATAATAACTCAAATTTGACGAACCGATTCAAGATTAGATTGACTTGTATTTTCAAAAACCGACTCAGAAGAATAGATTGAGTCGAATTGAAGACATAAATTAGTTTTCGGGATTAACACATTAACATAACCTCAAATTTAAAAAGCGGTTTGTTTAGGCAGAAAACAAAAAATTTCCGAAATAAATTTCAAAGCATTTTGGAAGAGGCATCAGTATATTTAAAAAAAAATAATTTAAAAAAAAATTATAATTTCTAACAACAGTTAGTTGACATTGGTGCTTTTTAAAACGTTTTTATGGCATATCTAAATTTGTATTCAATCTCAATAAACAAATCCACATTTTGTTCTTTAAAACCTTCTCTGTAATTTAACTTGTATTTTATTAAAATAATTTGTCTATTTAACGATTTCCAAAAAATAGTTTTTATCAAATTTGATTGAGTATAATTGGAGAGAATGTTGCGCAGAACAAAATGAACTATTGTTCATTAAGAATAAATGAAAATGCAATTTATTAAATAAGATTGTTACATGAATTACAATAGAATTTTTTATTTATATATTATCTGCTCTTGAGATTGGATGAATTAATAATAGAGTTTAAATATGTATTTAAATTCTAAATAAATTGAAAAATAAGTAAACAATATATCTTTATGTTGTCTTCATCCAACAACTTTTTTCCATGAATTTAGATTTGCTTGAATAATCAGATAAACGATGAAAAAATAAACGAAATTTAAAAAAGTTGTATCTTATAAACAAATTGATATAACTTATGGTAAATCTCTCTGTGGCAGCCGGTAGTATAATCTACAACCTTTAAAACTCCCTGAAGAAACTTAAAACATAAGAAAAATACAGTAAAGTTATCTACATTGTTTCGAGGCGTCCTAACGATAGGATGCCAATGCACGCGGTTGACTAGGTGATACTTTACCAAAAATATGAACAATAAAACGGTAACCGCGAAGTTAGCGCTAGAAAGTCTTAGCTCGCGGAAATGAGCACGATGAAGCTAGAAGTTGGCCAAAACCACGGAGTAATAATAAGGAGACTGATCTACGTACATACAGTCTGTCAAGTTAAAGCGTGGGTGGCTTTACTCGCAGTCGGTAAGGTGTATCGACATGATTTTGGTGTCAAAATATTAAGAAGAGCTCCC